>NW_004955557.1:2163272-2240857 GCF_000276665.1 Chinchilla lanigera
AAGATAAACTCGGCGATTTTGTAGGTAAATGGTTGGGACTAGAGACCATACTCACAAGTGAAATAAATTGGACCCACATGTGTAAACATCATATTGTCTCCTTGGTGTAGGAACCTGAAAGACTAGGTAAAACTCAAAACGTACAATAGATGATAGGAAAAGGAAAGAAATTGCTCAAAGGACGGAACGACTGGGATGAGGGAAATAAGAAAAAAGAAAAAAGGAAGGCAAAATATAAATATATGTATGAATAGCTGTGATGATGCTATTGTTGTTGTCTGATGGTGTATTGAAATGAACAGTGCTCATAATGTTTTATGTTCTGATCGAATTTGTATGCTTGTGCCTGGTGGTCTGAGCAACTGATTTGAAGGTAACAATATCCAATGGAATTACAATGGTGAACTCTTACCATCTTCTCTAGTGAAACTGTATTATCTCTAATGTTTCACTGAAGAATTAATTTCTTATTTTCTTTAATGGTTTGAGCAATCTTTCTATCTTACATCTGATAATATGAGCAATGTCGTTGAGGATAGCGATATGCAATGTAACAACCACTGTTGATTTGTATTAATTTGTCTTGAGACCCTGTATCACTTTGATTACATGAATTTTTTTTTTTTTTGGTATCGGGAATCAATATCATGACCTCAGGCTTGCCAGGCAAGCACTTATGCCACTGAGCTATATCTCCGGCCCCAGTGTATCACTTTGAATGTTCTTGTTCTGATTTGTTTATGGTCGTGATACGGGTATGCTACTGTTCTATTTTTTAGTTTGTTTCTCATGTACTACTGTCTTTAAAATAAAAAAATAAAGAAATCATAATTCAAAAAAAAAAATAGCAAGGGACCATGAAAAATCAATCCAACAGCTACAAGATAATGTAAAGAAAAATAACATAAGAATGGGGTCAGTGAGAAAGCTGGAGACAGCACAAATAACATAGAAATCTCTTCAAAGAAATAATGGCCAAAAAATTCCCAAGCATAGGGGGAAAGAATCTGACATACAGATAAGGGAATCATATAAAACTCCAACACCATGACCAAAATAATACTACACCAAGACATATAATTATCAAGATTCCAGAAATTTAGCATAAGAACAGAATACTACAAGGTACTGCAGAAAAGAAACAGATCATTCTTAAAGGAAAGCCCATTACATTCATGACCAACTTCTCAATACAAACCATGAAGTCAAGAAGAGCTTGGAGGGAAGTATTTCAAGTCCTGAAAACAACTTCCAAACCAGATTGTTGTACCCTGCAAAACTTGAAGGTTGACAACTGTTGTTCAACTCATAACCCCCAGCTGAACTGAGTAAGCGTGGTGCTGGGTTTTGGGAGGCCCACCTGAGGACTGTTGCCAGCGGCATAAGAGGCAGAACTGGAGAAGAAGTTAGGCTTTTGGGAGCTGGTAGAAACTGTAAGGAACAGTTGGTTCTTTTGGAGGAGCTTGTCACGCTGGCTTTCCTGATGAACTTGGCTGTTTTCATCCTCCAAGAAGCTCAGGACCTTGTTGGCAATGAAAATAGCCTCAGTTCACTTTGGGGGAGCTCTGGTCCTCACTTTGAGCATTGCTTCCTGGCTCCAGAAGGGAAGATGGTGCACGGCCAGTCTCCTGGAGAAGCTTGCTGCACTGGCTCCCCTGATGGGAACTCAGCTGTCTTCACCATTGGAGGAGCTTAGGACCTCACTATTGCTGATGATGGCTGTGGTACCTTTCAGGGGAGCTATAGTTCTTACTCTGTGCATCGCTTCCTGGCTCCAGTGTAGATTCCTCAACCTGCTAGCACAGATCCTTCATACCGCTGGCACAGACTTTCTTGATTAGAATGATATTTTAAGCTCTTTGGGGAAAAACACCTGGAAAAGGGATGGCTGGATCATGGCATTTCTAATTTTAGTTCTTTGAGAAATCTCTGTACAAATTTCCATAAAGTTTGAATTCTCAACAACAATGTAAAACAATGTTCCTTTTTCACCACAACCGTGGCAACGTTTGTTATTTTTTGATTTCTTGAAGATTGTCCTTATTTCTTGAGTAAGATGTTATCTTGGTGTTGTTTTAATGTGCATTTCTTTAATGGCCAAATATATTGAAATTTTTTTATATGTTTGCTGGGCCTTTGTATTTCTTCTGCTGTGAAGCATCTATTTATTTTGCTTGCCTATATCTTGATTGGGTCTTTTATTTTCAATGGACTTTTTTAATTTTATAGAGAAAAGAAAGCGAAGTAACAACAAGGATATAAACAAAACAACACAAAACAATTAAAATGATGCAGAATTTCAAAACAAGATGATAGGAAATTAACAGTGGTGTTATATTACATATTGTTATCTTCAATGAAGTTGCTCAGATTACCAGATATAAGAATGCAAGATTGATCAAACAATTAAAAACAATAAAAATAATAATAAAAACATTAGAAAAGATACAGAGTTTCACTGGACAAGATGGTAGGAATTCAACAATAGCTGTTATATAGCATATTGTTGTCTTCAAATTAGTTGTTCAGATTACCAGATAGAAGCATACAAAATTGGTCAAAAAATTTTAAGCATTAACTATGTCTTTCAATAGACTAATAGACATCAGCAGTACCATTATCCCAGCTATTCTTGTATATCCATATACATTTTTCCCTTTTTTCTTTCTTTTCTCCTTTCCCTCATCCAAGTTGTTCCTTCCATTTGAGCAATTTCTTTCCATTTTATAATATGTGCTGTATCTTTTGGATTTTATTTACTCTTTCAGGTCCTTACACTAGGGAGACTATATAATGTTTATGCATGTGGGTCTGATTTATAGCACCTATAAATATGGTCTCTGATTACATACACTTACCTATAAAAGCCTCAAGTTTATATTTTTTTATAGTTGAGTAATAGTACATTGTATAAAAATACCACATTCTCTTACCCATTCCTCAGTTGATGGGCATTTGATTTGTTACCAAGATTTAGCTTTGACAAATTGTGCTGCTATAAAAATGGGTGTACATATATCACTGTGGTATGATGTTTTCAGTTCTTCTGGAAAAATATCTAGAAGGGAAATAGCTGGTTTGAATGGGACCTCTAATCCTAGTTTACTGAGGAATACCCACAATGATTTCCATAGTGGTTGTACCAGTCTACATTCCCACCTACAACAGAAAATTGTTTCTTTTTCCCATCAGCCCCTTCACAATTTGTTGTTGGTTGACTTCTTGATGACAGCCATTCTTTCTTGGGTGAGATGTAATCTAAGTAATGTTTTAATTTCATTTCTTGAATGATCAATGATGTCAAACACGTTTTCATGTATTTATTTGCCATTAGTATTTCTTAATCTGAGAAGTGTATTCATCTCAGATGGCCATTTTGGATTGGGTCTTTGAATTTTGGGGGTCTGATTTTTCAAAATTCTTTTTTTTTAGTTTTAAAGATTAAAAAATCAAACAAAACAACAATGAAGATAAAATCAAAACAGCACAAAAACAATAAAAATGATACATGACCTGAAAACAAAATGATAGGAATTAACAATGGTTGCTACAATACATACTGTTATCTTCAACGAAGTTGCTCAGTCCACCAGACTTAAGAATATAAGGGTGATCAATCAAAGACAGTAACAAGTAATAAAAAACATTAGAAATGATGAAGAGCTAACCATTGTTAATATCCTATCACCTTGTTTTGAGAATTCGCTTTTGTTTTTGAATTTTTTATGTATTCTACGTAGAAGTCTTTTGTGTGAGAGACAGTTGGCTAAAATTTTTTCCCAATTTTTGGGTTTTCTTTTTACTCTGTTGGTCATTTCTTTAGATGTGCAAAAAATATATCAATAAGATGAGATCCCTGTTGTTGATTCTTTTTAATATTTCTCATACAGTTTGGTTTATGTTCCTGAACTCTCTGCCTAGCCCTATGTCTTCAAGATTTCTGCCCATTATCTCTTCCAGTAGATTTAGTGTTTCTATTTTAATATTTAGATCTTTGGTCCATTTTGACTCTAGTTTAGTGCACTGTGACAGATATGGGTCTAGTATTAGTGTTTGGCATGTGGCGAGCCAGGTTTTCCCAGCATCGTTTATTAAAGAGGCTATCTTTCTTCCAGTGAATGTGTTTGGCACCTTTGTGAAAGATAAAGTGTCTGAGTGTATTTGTGGTTGTGTCTGCATCTTCTAATCTGTTCCATTGATCCTTACGTCTTTTTCTCGCAGTACCATGTGGATTTTTATCCACAGTAGATTTGTAATATGATTCCAAGTCAGGGATTGTGATGCCTCCGGCCTTGCCACAGTTGCTCAGGATTGCTTTTGCTATTCTAGGTCTCTTTAGGATCCTGATGAATTTTAAGAAAGTTTTCTCTATATCTGTAAGGTATACTAATGATATTTTAATCAGGATTGCATTAAATCTGTATAACAATTTTGGTAGGATGGTCACTTTCTCAATGTTGCATCTTCCTATCCAGTGGCAAGGAATGTCTTTCCATTTTTTGAAATCCACCTAAATCTCTTTTTTAAGGTATGGTAATTTTCACTGTATAAATCTTTCACTTCCTTTGGTTAATTCTTGAGTATTTCATTTTTTGAATGCTATTGTGAAAGGTGTGGTTCCGTAATTTGTCTCTCAGTGTGTTCGTTGTTTGTTTACAGGAATGGTATTGATTTTTGAATACTGACTTTGTATCCAGCTATGCTACTAAATTTTGGCTATTAAATCTGTAAGTCTTTTGGTCAAGTATTTGAGATCTTCTATATAGAGTTCATGTCATCTGTGAATAATGATAATTTCATTTCTTCCTTTCCAATCTTTATTCTTTTTATTTTTCTCTCTTCTCTAATTGCTCTGGCTAATGTTGCCAGAACTGCATTGAATAGGAGTTAGGGAAAATTGCTTCCTTTTCAATTTCATTAAAGAGTTTGAGAAGAACTGGTGTTAGATCTCTAAATTTCTTGTAGAATTCAGCTGTAACTGCATCAGGACCTGGGTTTTTCTTTGTTGCTAAGCTTTTAATTACATTTTCAATTTTATTCACTGATAATAATTATTCAGAATTTTTATATCCTCTTGATAAAGCTTTGGTAATTCATATGTATCTTGGAATCTGTCCATTTTTTCTGTGTTTTCCATCCTGTGAGAGTAAAGGTTTTTGAAATAGGTATTGGTGATCTTCTGAATTTTTATAAGATCTCTAGTGATTTCACCATTTTCATCACATTGCATGAATTTGAGTTTTTGTTTCCTTTATTGATAAGGTTGGGTAGGGGCTTATCAATTTTATTTACTGTTTAAAAGAACCAACTCTTTGATTCATTAATTCTTTGTATTGTTTTCTAAATCTCCATTGCATTAATTTCTGTTCTGGTTTTATAATCCTGCCTTCTTTGGGCTTTGGGTTAACTGGCTGTTCTTTTGCTAGAAGCTTGATGTGCAGCAAAAGGTTGTTAATTTGTGCTCGTTCCATTTTCCTGATGTGAGTATTCACTGCTATAAATTTCCCTCAGGGGACTGCTTTCATTGCATGCCACAGGTTCCAGTAAGGTATATCTGCATTTTTGTTTGATTGCAAATATTGTTTAATCTCTTTTTTAATTTCTGTGACCCATTGGTTGTTCAATTTCCATATGTTTACGGATTTTTTTGCAATTTCTATTGTAATAATTTCTAATTTCATTGTGCTATGGTCAGATAATATATATGGGATAATTCCAATTCTTTTGCATTTACTTAAGCATGTTCTATGTTCTAGTATATTGTCTGTTTTGGGGAATGTCCTGTGTGCAGCTGAGAAGAATATGTGTTCAGATGTTGTTGGGTGGAACACTCTAAAAAGGTCTACTAAGTCCATTTGCTCACAAGTTTGGTTTAGTTCTGTTATCTCTTTGCTGATTTTTTGCTTAGTTGATCTATGTCTTTGTGACAATGGACTGTTAAAATCCTCCATTGCAATTGTGTTATTGCTTATCTTATTTTTCCCTTCTTGATTTGAGGGTTTCTGTTGTGATATCTGCTTTGATTCTGATGGGTTTGCCCTTATAGGTGATCTGTTTCTTTTGTCTAACAGCCTTTAGTTTTGTGTTCTTTTGCTAAATTTCTGGGATCTTGATTATTATTTGTCTGGGTGTAGTAGATTTATTTTGGTAATAGCTACTTGGAGTTGTATATGTCTCACTTAACTGTATGTCAGATTATTTTCCCATGCTTGAGAAATTTTCTGCTACTATTTCTGCTAATAGTCTTTTTCTGATATTTGTGTTGTCTCCTTTTGTACTATTTACACATATCAATCTTATATTGTTTTCCTTTGCCTCATCTTACAGTGGTTGAATTGTTATTTCCAGGTTCCTTGTTATTTTTAAGAAATCTTTCCTTTCAAGATCACTAGATTGCAATGCTATGTTCATGGTCTGAATGTCTGTCTTTTTGTTCCAGCAGTTTTGCCAGCTTTCAATGCAATTTTTAATTTCCTGACTATCTGTTTGAATCTGTTTCATGCATTCTAATTTTTTCTTATATTGTTCATTTATTGTTTCCATAGTTTTTCCATGCTCCTCTATTTTTTGCTATGTCCTCTATTTTTTTTTCTATATCTTCTTTAGGTGTGCTAAGCAAGTCTTTAATTATTATTTTCATTCCTTTTTTTTAATCGGAGAGATTTTTCTGATCTCATTTCTTCTATGGCCTGATGGAGTTGTTTCTTTACTTCAGTTGCTATCATTGCAGAAATTTCAGGTGTGCAACTTCCAAGTTCTTCTATGTCAGTGTCTCCTGGATTTAGTCTGGGTGTGCTGGATGTCTGAGATTGCATTTTTCCCCTTCGTTTTGAGATGTTCAAAGCTCCTGAATTTCACCAGGTCTCAGCATCACTCCCACAATGGTGGGGGGATGGGGGGTTGCCAAATCTCCTAAAGTTCTCCAAGTGCAGCATCACTGCTCTGATGGTGGGGTGGATGAGGATGTCTCACCTTGGTTCCTGAAGCTGTCCTGGTCTCAGCAATGTTCCCATGATCATGGGGGGTGGGGTGCAGCTCAATGAGTCTCCCAGAGTTCCCTGGGGCTCAGTTTCACTCCCACAATGGTAGCGGGGGCAGGGGTGGCTCACCAAGTCTCTCAGAGTTCACTGGTACTCAGAATTGATCTCACAATGGTGGGGGTGCAACGCATGCCTCAATGAGGCCCCCAAAGCTTTTCAGGGCTCATTATCATTCCTACAATCATGAAGGGTTGGGTCATAGCTCCCTAAGGCTCCTGAAGCTCTCTGGGGCTTAGCATGGCTTCCACAATGGTGGGAGTGTGGGGTGTGGCTCACCAAATTTTCTGAACCAATGGACATTTTTTATATTCTAAATATTAGTCCTCTGTTTGAGTAGTAGCTGATAAAAACCTTTTCCCATGCTATACATGTTTTTTTCACTGTATAATTGATTCCCATGTTGTAAAGCTTTCCAGTTTGATATAAGCCTACTTGTTGATTTTTGCTGTTATTTGTTGAGCAATTACAGTTCTGTTTAGAAAATCCTTTCCTATAGCTATGGCTTCAAATTATTTACCTATTTTATATTCCAGTAGATTCTGTGTTTTTGTTTTAATGTTGAGATATTTGATCCATTTTTGTTTTAATTTAGTATGCAGTGGGAACTATGGGTCCAGTTTCAATATTCTACATAGAGATATCCAATTTTCCCAGTACCATTTGTTGAATAGGCAGTCTTTCCTCCAATTTATGCTTTTAGTCCCTTTGTCAAAAATCAAATACCTGAATGTATCTGGGCATTTATCTAGATGCTCTGTTGTGTTTTATTTATCCACATATCTGTCTTTTATCCAATATCATGACTTTTGCATTACTTTTGTTTTGTAGTATAGCTTGAAGTAAGTTAAGATGATACCTCCTGCTTTGGCCATGTTCCTGCAAGAATATTCTTGATCTTCTGTGTCTCTTTTGATTCCATATAAATTTTAGGATTGTTTTCTCTTGATTTATAAATTTTGTTGTTGATATATTGATTAGGACTGCATTGAGTCTGTATTATAGTTAGAGGAGTATGTCTACTTTGACAACAATAGTTCTGTCTACCCAGGATCACGGAACATCTTTCCCTTTTCTGATGTTTTCTTCTATCTCCTTCCTTAGAGTACTGCAGTTTTCTTTGTGCATATTTTGGGGGAGTGCCATGTTGCCCTCTTCCAGGCCCAAATGTGATTGTTCTTACTAGCAAGCAGTAGAGGCCATACAGAGCTGACTTCCCTAAATTGGCTTTCAGTTTAATTTGTGTGTCTGGCCAAGGTTGTGTACATGTCTTCAGGATAGCAAGCAAGTGGTACTAGGCTAGCATTTGGCTTTGCCAATGGCAAAAGTGAAGCCCAGAGAGGGAGGCCTGTGAGCCTGTGGGGCTAAAGTATGAGCCATCATTTCTGCTGAGGGCTATGTGACTTCAGAGAAAATTTCTTTCCAGAATTGGTTGCAAAGAAGCTTACTCATTAACCTCAACCTAAATCTAGCTGTTCCATCTCATCTACAAGAATCCTTTCTCCCTCATTTACAAGCTTTGCCTGCTTAGCCATTTGTCTACCACATCTGTCTTCCTCAATGCAAATATGATCATTAAATACTGAGGTTCTTGCTGTCTTTTGGCCTTCTGTTCCCCTTGAACAACTGGTCATCCCACTTCCCTGTTGCACCAACACTTTGTCTCTTGCTCTTTCTTTCTGCCATTCACTATAACACCTGACAGGATATTGGAGCCAACTGCAAGTGTCCCTGAAACAGATCCTTCACTTTCTTGATTAAATAATTTTCTAGATATTTCATTTTTTGAAGCTACCATGAATAGTACTGTTTTCATATTTTACTTCACATTGAGTTTATTTTTGGTGTACACAAATGCTACTGATCTTTGTGCATTCATCTATTGCTATATTTCTGAAATAGGTTATTAATTATAAGAGCATTTTTGGTAGAATTCTTTGGATCTTTTATGTACAGTGTCATGTCATCTACAAATAATGACCATTTGAGTTCTTCCTTTCCTGTACATATCTGTTTTATTTCTTTCTCTTGTTTGATTGGTTTGGCTAATATTTCAAGTACTATGTTGAACAGAAGTGTTGATCATGGGTATCTAATGGGTCAATATTATTACTTAGTTGTTGCAGACTGATCAGGCCTTCAATCTCCCAAAGGAGTGGATGATGAAGGCTTAAATAAAAGAGACAAATGTGATTTTAGGGATCCAGGATGTTTAAAACCCTCTAACCAAAGAATCTGAGTGGAATCTTGGGAGACAGCTCAAAGACTTCCCCAGGCAGTAAAGTATGCTAATTAGGAGACTATCTAACCTCCAGGTTGACATTTGTTGTAGGCGTGTGGAGCCTACAGCTGAAATCTCCTTTTAGTTAATTGGGGTTGAACCTAGGCATCCTCAGCTGTGGCCTTAAACAAGGGGCCTAGGCCTCGGACAGGCTCACACATCAACATGGAATGCCAATTGGTTATTATTAAATTCTGCTCAGAGCCACTCATAGTTGTCTCCATCGGGTATCCTTGTCTTGTTCCTGATATTAGAAACAATGCTTTTAGTTTCTCCTCATTTAATATTGTTTGTTGTTGATTTGTCATGAATAGCTGTTATGGCTTGTTCTAAATGTTCCCCTAAAGCCTCATATGGTCATAGGTGCAGCTCTTTGGAAGTGACTGAATCTAGAGTGTGTGATGGTGGGATCAAGGATGTGATACTTAGATTGATTTAAGATACAGTATTAGGATTAAGACTGCCCCACCCTGGGTGTGGGTGCTACCCACCTTTATGGTATAAATAAGAGATAAAGGAGAGAAAGGGCTCAATTCTTGTTATTTTCTCTTTGTTGCCTGACTGCTTTTGCTTCCTTCTTCCTATAAGGTAGTGTTTTTTCCTTTGCAATGCCCCTCTGTCATGCTGCCTGCCTTGGAGCCAACTGATTACTGATTGAAACCTGTAGAAACTGTGAGCCCAAATAAAGGTTTCCTCCTTTAACTTTGGATGTTGAGTATTTTTTTTTTTTGTTTTTGTTTTTTTGGTTTTTCTCCGGTACCGGGAACCGAACTCACGACTTTGCGCTTGCCAGGCAGGCGCTTTTGCCGCTGAGCTAAATACCCAGCCCCGGATGTTGAGTATTTTGTCTAAGCAATGAAAAAAGTAACTAAAATGATAGCCTTCATAAAATTGAGTTATAGTCCTTCTATAACTATTTTTTCATGCTTTTTTTATTATGATGTGGTGTTCAATTTTCATGAGTTTTCTACATCTATTGATATGACTATACATTTTTCTTTAAATCTCACTTCTATTTATGTGATGTGTTTTATTTATTGATTTATGTATGTTGAATCATCTTTGTATTTCTAGGATGAAACTGATTTGATCATGATGTATGATTTTTTGATAATGTTCTGCATTCTGTTCACTAATATCTTGTTGCAGAATTTTGAATCTATCTTCATTAAGGAGATTGACCTATAGTTGTCTTTTTATAAAACAACCCTAGATACACAGAAGAAATCAAGGAAGAAATTTTAAAATTTCTGAAAGTTAATTACAATGTGGGTACAACTCACCAAAACCTGTGGGACACCATGAACAGTCTTAAGAGGAAAGTTGATCTCAATTAATGTTCACAATAGCAATCTCAAATAAATAACATTATAAAGAATTTTAAGATACTTGAGAAACAACAATCCAGAAACAAACTGAAATTAAGGAGGGATATTATAAAGATGAGAACAGAAACTAATAAATTGGTTTGGCAAGATAGAAAGGGGCTCAGATTTTACTTCAGCTGATGGCAGAGCTTGGCATCTTCTAGGTGATGCTAGCTGAACAGCTATGCAAAATTCAAGAGTTGTGGGTTCTGGGAGACTTCCACCTGTATTTCAGAGGGAGACCTGAAAAGCCAGACAGTGAGCCTCTGAGAGGGTAGTGTATGTGTGAAGTTGTGAGTGTGAAACTGAAAGTGCAATGGAGACCTCAAATGCTGGAAAAGACAGGCTCACGGAATGTCTGATGAGAGCCAGAAGAAGTGAACAAAGCCAGCACAAGAGAGCTGACATGGGTGTTAGAACCATAGGCTGTGCCATAGGGGTGGGTCCATTCAAGCCCTTTGCAGTTTACATTTTGCCACCAATTGCCCTGGGTGTTGGACATAGAACTATGGGATTTAATGTTTGCCCTGCTTGATTTTGGTCTTACTTTGTTCTCATTTTTTTCTATATACCTGTATCTCCCTTTTGGAGTAGAAATATTTATTTTGTGCTCTTATATGTTGAAAGTATTTAAATGTCTTTTCATTTTTAAGGGGTATACAGCTGAATTTGCCTTAAATCTCAGAGGCTTTGGACTTTGACTCTTCAGCAATGCAGAAACTATTAGGATTTTGGAAACTCTTAGAGATGCACACAATATCTTTTGCATAAAGGAATTCAAATGAGCCTTTTGGGGTGGGGGTGTTATGGTTTGTGTCGGGATATACCCCCAAAGCTTCATGCAGTCATGGGGTGGGCTTCTAGAGTTTATGATTGATTCATGAGTGTGAGTGTTACACCCGCACTAGGGTGGGTATTTCCCATACAATGTAAGGGAAGGAAAGAGGCTGCTTACTACCACTGTTCCCCCCTGTTTCGCTCTTGTTGCTTTTTCTGTCTTCTGCAATCATGAACAGTTGTCCTCTGCCATGTGCCACTCTACTTTGGATCCAGCCAAGCATGGACTGAAACCTCCACAAACTGTAAGCTAAACAAACATTTCCTTCCTTAGTTTTGGGCATCAGGTATTTTGTCCCAGCAATGAGAGAAAAGTAACTAAGACAGGAGGCAGGGGAAGAATGGTATGTTTTATATCTGGATGTCTCTCTGGTGTGATACTTTCCAGTAGATTTGTCTATAGATGAGTTATAGTTAAATATGATTTGGGAGTTGAAGCCTGGTTGGAAGAGTTGGGTCACTAAGGGTGTGGGCTGCAGTAATCTATCTCATTCCCTCCTCCCTTGATCCTGCTCTCTGTTTCTTCCTGCCATGCCATGAGCTACTTCTCCTCTGCTATGCCCCTCAACCATACTGTCCTGGGCTAGAGCCAGTAGACTATGGACTAAAACCTTTACAAACTATATGCCAAAATAAACTTTTTCTCCTTTCATTTGTGGGTGTCAGGTATTATGTCTCAGTGATGACAAAGTACTTAAGACATCTATAAATTATGTAACATCAAAAGAAACTGTAATAGACTAAACAATGGACACCAGAAAACAGGAGACTACAGAACCACTAGTCAAAATACAACATGCCAGTTTCTATGTTTGGCAGGGATAAGTGGCTGAATTATGTAGCTGGGACTACAGATTGCTTTATAGCATAAAACCCTGACTTCAGCTTTCTTGAACCAGAGTGCAGGGAAGAATATTAATGTGCTCTATATATCTTTTTTTAACAGAAGGAAGCAAACCAGATATGAGGAAAAATTTTAAAATCTCTAGCGTCATGGCTTTTCTTTTATCCATGTAAGAATATTCTATTTTTTATGTGGGAAACGCTCCCCCAATTCTGCTATTTTTTTGTTTTAAGTGAAGATGTCAGCTTTTCTTCACTCTCCAGGTGTGGCCCTAAATCCAGTGTTGGTCAATTAGTAGTTTTGATAATTAAGATAGAGTACTTATATATTAGTCACATCGACAAACCAAACAAATGAGATTCGATGCTGAGATTGTTTCAGAACTTTCTTCTGATTATAAGCAAACATGGGTCTAGATGTTATGATGATACTATGAGAACTTCTACCTGTGTTATGGCAAAATTATAGGATTAAGACAGAAAAACTCAGAACAGATATATAACCTCCATAATTCTTATTTTATTAAGAGGTATAATTTAATGTATTTAGAGGGATGGCTTCTGAGCATGTCCTACAAAGATCAGAGATCTTCAAAGTGAGGTATGTGCACTAAAGGGAAACATGTCATAATCCCTTTGGGTGTGCAAATAAAATATTAGAATTACATGCAGATTTACTTTTATGTATAAATAAAAATAACTTACATTTAGCAAAGTAATTAAAATATTTCTTATAAATTATTAAATGCATTGGAGTATATACTCAAAAATTTTAGTTAATATGTATATATGATCAAATAATTTCAGAGATCAGTTTCCTAGAGGAACATTTTCTCAAGTGTATTCCTCTTTATATTATGCCTCTTCTTTCCTTTAAAAAGTGTTCTAAAGATGTAAAGCATCACCTCTATGTAAGAATATTTTGCAAAAAATGATAAATATTTTTCATCCAGATAATGTTAGCTCCATGTGCCTGCCTAGGATATTGATATTTATATTAATATGTTTTGCCTTGAAAAATAGTTCTACAAAATTTGAGCCTATATCTTTCCCTAATTTCTTTTCTAAATGCACTGGGAGCATGTGGATAGTTGAACTAGAGCAACTAGTAGAAAACATCTCTCTAACTTCACATTCCACAGGGATCCATGCACTTTACACCTTCTAATATATGGGATGGTAGTTTTATAGATACAGGAAGTCATAGAGTATCAGTGCCATATTGGTCTTTAGAGACTGCTTGTTTTTAAAAACTGAAAATGCCTACTTCCTCAATATTTATTCAATAAATATTTACATAGTGTATGCTTATTCTTACCCTAACACCACTCTACATCGTGAATTTAGAGGGATGAACAAGAAACTTGAAAACTCTGTCCTCATGGAGTTTAGATTATGACATTTCTACTAAGCAGGATAACAAAGTGAGATATTTTAGTTTCTCTTTTGTTTTGTTTGGTAAATAACTAATCATCCAACAGTGTTTCATAAACCATTCCTTAATGAACAAGTTCTAGCCTTATATTTATACTGTAATACATAAGTTCATTTTTCAGTTTGTTTTTTCACAGTTCAAAAATTTTAATATTTTCAAGATAGGAAATACAACCACAAAAGTTACCATACATTTCAATTACACCATTTCGTGAGATAAAAATCTTGTTCGACTATCATTAAAATACTAAGCCACATATGTGGAGCAAGGCAAACATATATTTAAGCAGATCTATTTCTCTACTTACCATATCCATGGCTTTTAAATTTACAGTTAATTTCAACAGTTGATTATTTTCATGGCTAATACATGAATTAAAGGGAACAATGATTTGACCACATTACAAATTTTCATGTCCTTTAAATCACATCCTCTCAAATTCTTTGTATAGATTATTGCATATTTCACAATAGAAGAAAATTTACCTCATTGTTTCTATGCAATTCTGATATGCAAGGATGACAAATAGATTACAATAATCTGGGATTTTATTTAAAAAAGGACATTTAAATGTGTTTTGTTAAACATAAAAAATAAAAAAGTAATAACCTTGTTAGCACAAATAAACTGGAAACCCTGTCACTGTGCCCTTGTATTTACAACAAACAGTGTATATTGTTCTTGAATTTCTATAATCATCAAACAAAAAGAGTTCTCTCTAATACTGACTAAGGAATTGGGACATAACTGCCAGGAGAAACAGTGGGGACTCAATAGTTACAGTGAAAAGAGGTGTGTGCTTGAGAACAGGATTCTCCTTGGAACACATTTGCATTGAAGGTTAGGACAATCAATGATGCCTTTGCATCTACTAGGTCAATTTAAGTTCAAAGAGAAGAATCTCCCTGCCTCTCATCATCATATGCACTAATGGTTGAAATGTAGTTTTGGGAATTATTTCCTGAGTTATCTTTCGCTCATGCACAGATGTCTCTGCAATTACCTGAAGGGAAAACACATTTTTTGTAAAACATCAGACAAATGAGCATAACAGTCTACTTTTCTTATAGTGAGAAAGGAATAGGGGACCCACAAGAGATAAAATATTATGGCAGTCCTGGATTTTTGCTTTCTCATTGGTTGGGAAACTCTGAGAAAGCCAGGGCTTTAAAGTCAGATACTTACTGTCATCTGCCTCTCTCACTCAACAGTACTTAGTATCGATAATATCCTTAGTAAACTTCAAAATCCTAAGTGTACCTAGTCAGCTCTACTTTTTATATTTTCATAATTAATTCATCCATTTAAGCTGGAAAAACATGCAAACTCTATGGATACATCTAGGACTTAAAGCCACCTACTATATAGCACAAACATATCCTGCAAAATGTGTTACACCATCAAGAATACAAGCAAAGAAGGCTGTGATCTGGGGAACTTAGTACATGCATATAACATATTTTAATCTGCCCCCTCTAAAGGCTAAAAATGTATAACATTTTTTTCATATACTGTTTTCTCATTTGTACTTTTGAGAAATATCTCTTCAGTTCATTTGCCTCTTCTTTATAGTTTTATAGGTGTTAAATTTTAAAGTTCTTTTTATATACTAATACTAAAACTATATTAAAAGTGTAATACAAAAAGATTTTTTCCATTTCAATGGATTGTCACATCACTCTGTTGTTTCCTTAGCATTCAGAAGCTTTTCAATGTGATATAATCTGATTTGTTGATTCTTGGTATTTCCTGTACATTTGGAGTCCTGTTCAGGAAGTCTTTGACAGTGCCATAAATTCAAATGATGGAGACAGTACTATACTAGATGTCAGGCTGTTTTATAAGGCTATAGTAACAAAATAACATGGTCTTGACACATAAAAATACATGTAAACTAATGAGTAGAAGGCACAGAAACAAACCAAAACACCTATATCCATTTGATTTTTGACAAAGGGGCCAAAAACATATGTTGAAGAAAAGACAGTCTCTAACAAATGGTGCTGTCAAAAGTGGAAAACAAGTGCTGAAAATTAAATTAGATTCCTATTCTTATTCTAAACTAAACTCAAATTGAAATTGATTAAAAACTTACATATAAAACCAGAAACATTGAAACTGCTGGAAGACAACATAGGGAAAATATTTGAAGCCAGATTTCCAGATATTATGGGTGTTTAAAAGTTTAATTTTGCACCCAGTATGTAGACCTCATCTGTGGTATTTAACTTTCTACCTCAGCAGAACATAAGGAAAAAGTGAATTTTGAATCTGGAAATCAAATGCTGAGAATCATGTTTTTTGTTTTCCTCAAAACCATAAACACTGCTTAGGATTTTTGCTATTGCTTAATGGGTGGTTTCTTTGGAAGCTCTTTCTGCTCTCTGGACCTTAATTTTCTCCTGTGTAAAGTGACAGAAGTAGAACAGATGATCAGGGTCATTGTAGGTCTCATAGTCACTCTGAGACTACATACATTCACCAGATAAAAATATATCTGCTTGAAAAATATTGTAATATTCCTTGAAATGTGATTTCAAAGTCAAATCAACTTACTTTTATGTACATTCAGTGTAAGTAGTATGAGCAGTAATGCTGTTGTTGGATCTTTCTCATTATTTTGCCATAACTTCTTACTGCTGATATAATGTAGTTCAAAATTTTTAACATGCTAAAGTTTTTTTCGATATTTTTGCTTAGTTTTGCTAAAGTGTTATACTCTGTCCTCACTGTTGCTCAATTATCTCTGACTTTTCCCATTTCTACTCCCATCATATTCCCTAGCTTGTATTATTATCCCAATGCTATCTATCCTGATCCAGTCTAGACTAATAGTTTAACATTAGGGAGAATTTCAAAGTATGAAAAACTGCAAATCCACTTCTCTATAAAAGTAACAATGCTCACAAAAATTTTGAAAACTAAATTTTCAGATCTATGGAAATTAACAAAATATTTCTCATATTCCCATAAAGTTATTAAGAAAAGAAATAAATTTCAGAATGGTGAGCTCTGTGGTCCTATGTCCATCTCCATCAATTCACCTTTATGGTAGTCATGAAAATTAAAGCTGTGTTATTTCAATGGAAGCCACTAGTAGAAGGTTCAGGATGGAGCTGGAGCTGTTTAAGAGCTGTGTTCTCCAATAATTGACATTATTTGATCTGTCTGGGTGTTTTATTGAACTAACAAGATTTGTTTTCTTTTCACATGACCTGTTTCAGACGTTAGTCAGTGTATATAGCATTTTCTAAGGTGCATTTTAAGAAAAGAAATCACTGGTAACTGTTCATCATTTCAGTAGCCTGATGCAGAGATGATCATTTGGATATATAGGAAGTTAATCCAAATATGAAAAATAAAAAAGATTGGGAGATAAAAATGTCCAAAAATTTTGAAAAATTTGGACATATTCCTAAGAATCTATACAACTATGCGCATATGTAGAGTGGTGCACATGCATAAGGATATGTGTATACCTGATAAAGCCTCTAAATTCTAACGTCTGACAGATGTTTTAGATTAAGTAATAGCAGAAAGTTAAGGCTAAACAGAGGTGTGAATTGCTTGAGTATGGAATGCATACCTCACCTTATCTAAGAAACTAAATGAAAAAGGATAAATTGAAAAAGACCCACAAAGGAACATACCATCATTACTTTATGAAAGTCAAAGGTAAAGGAAGAATCTTAAGAATGTTTCCAGAGAAATGATTCATCATGTAAAAAGGCTCTCAACAAAGTTACTAGCTGCCGTTTTCATGAGAAAACTGAGAGGCCAAAAGGCCTAACAGATGGAAAAATACCTATTATGAAAACAGTAACAAAAGCACTGGGTGTCCATATTAATGTTAAATGATGTAAACTATAAGACAACAATTTAACTACAGAAAATAAAGGTTGTTTGATAATTGTAAAAGGGCCAATCTATCAAGAAGATAAAGAAATTACAGATATACATACAACTAACAACAGGATCCAGATACAAATAAAACAATAACCAAGAATATTAAAAAATAAAATTAAACAATAGTAGCTGGATATCTCATATTTTATTTTTCTCTATCATATTTTTAAAATGAGCATTTGATTAACAAGGAAATAGTAGAATTGAGCAACACTGTGAACCATTATAGAAAACCATAAAACTTTTAATACAACAACATCCAAATATATTATCTTCTCAAGCAACTTGGAATTTTTCCAGAAATAACTGCAAATTAGACCATGAAATTTTATAAATTTCAAAACTTTGAAACCTGACAAAGTGTATTCCATAATCACAATGGAATGAAATTATAAATTAATAACAGTGAAATTTAGGAAAATCAGAAATATATGGAAATTAAACAGTCAATCTCTAAATAGCCAATGAGTAGAAATATTGTCACTAGCTCACTAAAGAACAGTGTGAAATGAATGAATACAAACATACAATGTAAAATGTATTGGATGCAGATAAATTTGTACTTCAAAAGAAAGACACTGTTAAAATACATGTGAACACAAAAGAAAGAACTCCCATCAATAATCTAACACATGAAATTAGAGAAAATCAAAACAAAAGAAAACAAGGTAGAAGATTAATAATAATAATAATAATAATAGTAGCAGCAGTAGTAAATAATAGGAACAAAAATATTTAAAAGGAACAAAAAAGTTAAATATAAAGTTATTAGATGGTTAAAAAATTTAATTCCCAGGAATTTACCAAAAAGAACTGAAGATATATGCCCACACAAAAAGTTGCACATGATTTTTTTTTTGACTGGGAATTAGACCCTTGAGTTTTCACACTGAGCTATATCCCCATCCCTTTTTAGTTTTATTTTTTGATTTTGAAACAGGGTCTTGCTAAGATGCTAAAATGTCTGGGCTAGACTCAAACTTATAATCCTCCTGCACCAGAGTCCCAGAATATAGGAATTACAAGCATGTGCCACCACTCTTGATTTATACATGGATATTTATTTCAGAATATTTTGTATTAGTGAAAAAGTGTAAATACTGATCTGGTTAAGAATATTTATGAGTATTTTATTTATGTAACTGCATTATAAAAATAAAATTATTTTCTTGATATTTAAATTAGGCTGTAATTTGTATATAAAATCCTACTAAATTTGCATTTTGATTTTGTATACTACAACTTTATTGCATTCATTTATTATTTCTGAACATATTGGTGGACTCTGGTTATTTTACTTAAAGGATCATATCATCTGCAAATAGAGATACAGACTGCTTTTTTGCATTTTCTTGTGTCATTTCTCTTGCTAGTAATTTCACTCGTATGGTAAATAGAAGTGGCAAAAGTGAGCATTCTTGCATTTATATTAAGATCCTTGCCTATATATTAAGATGACTATTATGAAAAAATTAAAACAAAAATGTGAGCAATATTGTAGAGAAATCAGAAATCATCGGCCCTGTTGGCGGAAATGTACATTGGCAAAGTTATTGCGACAAACAGTAAGAAAGTTTCTAAAGAAATTATTGGCAGAACTACCATATCACTTAGCAGTCTCTATTGCATATACTGAAAGGAAATATTATTACTACCTTATAAATTATCTGTACACCCACATTGATTATAGTATTACTTATAATAGCCAAGACATAGAAACAACCTAACTGTCCACTGATGGATGAATAAATTGTACTTTAAAAGAAAATAGTAGTAGTAGTAGTGGTAGAAGTAGTAGTAGTAGTAGTAGTAGAAGTAGTAGTAGTAAATGTCAGCCCTAAGCAGAAAAAAGACCTGGCCATTTACACAACATGGGTAAGCATGCAAGATATTATGCTATGGAAAATAACCCAGACAAAAGCATTGCAATCTCATTTATACATGCAAAGTAAAAAATTCAGATATACATAGATATAGAACAAAATGGTGGACACCAAAGGCTGGTTGTAAGGAAGAAATGGGGAGATGAAGGTCATAAGATAAAAAGTAGCAGATATGTAGCATGAAAACACCCAGAGAAGTAACACATAACATGAGGACTATATATAATACAATTACAGTTCATATGAGATTTATGCCAAATAAGTATATCTTAACTGTTTAGTCTACAAAGCAAAAGAATGGGTAAATATGTGAAATAATGCATGCATTGTCTTGCTTTACAATAATAATTCTTTTGCTATTCATATATCTGAAAGCATCAAGTTTTATACCTTAAATATACACAATAAAATTTTATTTTTATGTAGGAGAAACAACCCATATTGTAATTAACATCATGGATATCATCCTCATGCCAATAATGCTACTAAGTGGAGGGTTCTTTTGTTTGATTCAGACAGAAATCATGAATCAGCAAAGTACGGTTAATGCCAGAGGCCATCATTAGATGATGCTGATTGCTTCTGTCTCTGGCTGATCTTCTTTGGCTACTAGTTTCTGGAGCTCTTCATAGTTATCAGTTCCTAGTGTTTTTAGGTATTTCTTTTAAAGCAACCTCTCTGTCTGAACTATGCAGGCAGTTTTACAGGACCTTCTATGCCCACATTACCTGAGAAATAAATCATGGGCCACTGTGTGAGGTTTTACTTGAATAGGGCCAATGTTACAGCACAAGGTGGTTAGTAGAACAAAACTACTCCTCCTAAAAAAGGAATACCTGAGGAATATTGCTTATATAACCACAGCAGGCCTGTGATTGGTCCAAATTTGACCGGGCTGATTGGTCCAAAGTCGTCTAATCTCAGTTCTTCTGATCTAAGTCTACTGATTGGTCCAAATTCAATTCACCTAGTTAGTTTAAATTTGAGCCTGCTCTAGTCAGGGAGGACAACTTCCAGACCTGGTGTGGGGCATCCAGGATTCTGCAGAGGTCATGGAAGCAGTTGAGTAAACCTAGAAAGATGAGCTGTTTTACTGACAGCAGTTGTGTCTCTGGGAAAATGGCATGGCCAAACAAGGAACTCTTGTAGAGGGCTAGCTGTGTTAATCACAGCTTACTGGGGTTTGTGGAGGCTGGTGATATTAGTAATGGGACTGGATCCCTGCCTGATCTTTTCCATTCCTCCATATTTCTTTGAAGTGGGAGCATAATCTGTAGCATCAAGAGTGTGGGAGGGGCACCATAGCTGACAGCAAAGCTGCACCTTCTGTTGGAGTGGCCCAGAGTGGCTACAAGGTAACCTTGGTGTGTTGGAAGGACAGTGAATCAAGGTATCCTTGTTTGTTATTGGGGACAAAATGGGGAGCAAAGGGAGAGACATGACAATTGTTGGCCAAACTATGCTCCTCTCTAGCCATCACATGAAAAGAGGAGAGTTAGGTATTTCTCAGCTCTCTCAATTCCATTGACAAATGATGAAGTTAAGGCTCTGGGAAGCTAAGAAATTAATTTAAAGTTGTCACTTAACTAACAAGTAGCATAACTGGTTCTAGAGCTAGAATACAAGTTTTCTGATTCAAAAATCATCATCCTTTTCTCCATGCCAATAACTCTATTTTTCTAAATTTTATAAACGAGTGCACACAAAAAAGTGGATTGATATAGGCTTGCATATATTATAATTTGTAAAGTTAGGAAGTTTAAAAAAACCAATAAGCTATGCAATAGTAATATCAAATAGAAATAATAACATAAGAAAAAAGAAAGGGGCAGCAGGGCATGGTGGTGCATGCCTGTAATCTCAGCACTCAGAAGGCTGAGGCAGGAGGATTGCTGTGAGGTCGAGGCCAGCCTGGACTACAGAGTGAGTTCAAGGCCAGTCTGAACTGCATAGTGAAACTCTGTCTCATATAAAAAAAGAAAGGGGGGATTTTAAATTAAATACTCATAACTTTATAAAACACTTGATGTACTGTTCATAATATTTCATTTTGCCTTGAAAGTCTTCCTCAAGGACAGTCACTGGTCATTGACTTATGGGAGACAGCTAGCTTCATATTTGTGGAAGATTTCCCTTTTATTTTACTAGTGAAATAATGAATAAATCTCCTTTCTTTACAATTGCTTCCAAACTAGTGTACCAATAATGTTTATAATATCTCTAATGCACTTACTTTGATTTGGACAAGTATATTCACATATGTTTGACATTAAGGACATTTTATGTGAAGCAAAACATCTCATACAATTAAAATAAGAAATTGCTACAAGATCAGGTATAAAATGAAAACTATTTATGGAACCAGAAGTGGTAACTTGACTGTGGTAATCATTTTACATGGTATATCAAATCATGATGCTGTGTACCTTGGATATATTCAAACATCATTTGTCAATTATAACTTAATAAAACTGAAAGAAAAATCAGGAATCAAGTCCTCTTCTCCCTACCTCCTTTTCCCTGGGAACATCAGAAAACTTTAGCATGTCTGAGACACACATGTCTTGTATGCTAAACCTAAAGTATATTTGCTTCTTCTTTCCTCTCCATTGCACTTTAAAATGCTTTGGATTACAGTTGCATTTATAAAATATCAAGACATCTGTAAGAAATGAAAAATCCTTTTCTGACTCATTCATTTGATTCGACTTCAGTACCATCAGTATTTAAATGCTTTCAAGTACCTGGGTATTGAAATTATCATTATCTATAAAATGTCTATATTTAATAACATTGGATGAATTCATGCCATATTAACAAGGTTAAACTCAGTAGTTGTTACACAAATAGTAGGAAGCTGATGAGTAAATTCAAATACATGCATGGGTGGATGGATAAGTGGGTGGGGGAATCACATATTGAGTAAATGCAATTTGGTGTTTAAAAGAGTAATGATGATACTATGCTGTTTTAGTTGTTGTTTATATTATTTTGACTTTAACTTTTCACCTGTACATATCTCACATATCTTGTTTGAACAATTTTGGTGTAATTACACACTTCATGTAGTGATAGTTGGTACCTTAAGCTTCTCATTAGTTTTCTAAGCGTGGAGTTACAAATCACCACAAACTGTGTGATGTGAAACAAAAAGAAATCTGTTTTCCTACATGGAGGCCACAATCCCTAAATTGGGGGCAGGAGGCTACACTCCTTCCTAAGGCCCTGGGTTTGAGTATAATCTACCCTCATCATCAAGTTTCTGATTATCAGGAATCCTTGGCATTCTTTGGCTAGTAGTCTCATTACTGAGTCTTTGCCTCCACATTTACATTTTCTTCTCTGTGTATCTTCAGCTTCTCTTTTGTCTTGTAAATCAGCGATGCTGAGATAATCCATGATGATTGCTTTACTTTGAAACCTTTCCCAAATAGGGTTGCATTAATAACTTCCAGATATTAGAGTATAGTCATCTTTTGGGGTGATACACCATTCAACACGCTTCAAGCACCAAAAGATTTTTATACAGAAATGTTTATAAAGACTGTTATGCATCTGCTTTATTAAAAATAGGATATTAATGTAGAAAAAATATCCTAATAGCTGTGGTCTATTACTACATAACGTATAGGTATAGCAAAACAATGTGAGGTGTGTCAAGCAGTTTGCCTCTACAATGAATGATTGTGGACATTGTTTCTTTAGTTATGTTCACTTTTTAGAATATTTCCATCGCTTTTGGCAACTCTAATTTCTTAGTCAAATACGAGTAGTTAATCTAATTTAATAATTATAATTAAAATATAATGTTTGCTGGTTTTTGTCAAGTGGGAATAAATCCATTTAGATTATTGAAAAATTGTGAAAACCTGAGTCCAATAAAACATATACAAATTTTAACTAATGTAAGTATCTCGATAAGGTACAACAAGATAATTGCACAAATCAAACACTATATGAACTGGCCTAATAACAATTCATGCTTAAAATAAAGTTTTAATTATGGATGATAACCCCACAATGTAATGTGATCATTCTAAACCTAAAATAATTTACCCCATTAAGAGACATTCATTTTCTAGAATTAAGAAGGTGATGTTTACTGGACAACATTTCCATGGCACTAGTTATCAGGGATCCCTACATTAAGTCCCCAATCTCCTGCCCAGACTTACACCATATGGTGGGAAAGAAAAAGAAAAAGAGACCTGAATTTTGAGAAAATTGGGCTCTTGGAAGATCAGTATTCTGGGAATAAAGACTCAGAATCTTCTGCTAGTCACTATTTATTTAGCTCATTCAGGGGGAGAGGTGTGGTGCTTTTCCTGGAAGAGCATAGTGGTTGAATTGGCAAGTTCAACATCATGAAGGAAATGAGTTAAGATTCATCCTCACACCTGGGTACTAGTTTCCCAGTGTTGTCCTCAGCAGACTTCATCCTGCTTATGTGAGCCTCACTGACCAAGAGAAGCAGGATTTCCAAATTCCAAAACTAGCCCACAAGGCAGGGCAAGAATGGCCTGGGACAGATTCTATGTCAATTTATAATTTGTGGACTTCACCAGATACACTTACTCTTACTCTATTCTATTCTATTGATCAAGGGAGTTTTGCAGGTCATATTGTAGGACAGATTTATATATATTCAAGCATCTAGAGAAAGGTTGCAAATATAGAAGAGACTCAAAGTCATGGATAATGAATAATACATGATGAAACTAAAGATGCATAATCTAGGAAGTGAAGCCTTGGATGCTGAAGGAGGGGAGAGAAGAGAATGCTTGCTATCTTTACCTAGAAAAAAATGGCTGTAACCATATAGGAAGCTAATCATCTTAGAAGGAAGACACAGGAGCAATAAAAGGAAATAAGGTGGGGTTAAATTTCAGTTCATAATATGGAACTTAAAATTTTAATGATGAGACACACTGTTTATGAAGTAGAAGTTCTTCATCATTGAAGAGTTGACCTGAGATTGGCATTTATTTATGACATAGAAGATATTCTGAACAAAGTTTCTTGCAAAACAAAAAATTGCATATATATTGGACATTAGGATTTCAAGGGCTCTTGGGAAGTAGGATAGCCTGTGAGTATGATTAAATACTTATCTAGATGTCAGAATGAGAACTCTATAACCATGAACACTGGCTTTCTAACCCTCAGATAAACGTTATTTTTCTGCGTTTGTTTCATATTCACTTGCTTTTCTCTCTCCTTCCCTATCTGCTTCTGTCTCTGTCTCTATTTCTCAAGTCTATCCTCAAGTCATTAAAGGGTTCAATTTTTCTGTTTATAACCTATAGGTCTCACAAAAGCACACAGACGTGAAATAGATATTATTCCCATTCTAACTGGCCTAGTTCCATATCTGTAACTATTTGCTATATTACCTTGGCTATTTTCCTAACAAGTTTTAAGGTTTTTCCCCTTCCCTGTGTAAAATAATACTTTTTTTCTTGTTAACACTGTGTGTGTGTGTTTGTGTATGTATGTGTAAGACACCAATATGAGCATCCAAGGATATCTTAGTCAGTTTGGATTACTATAGTAAAATACCATAGAAATACCATAGACTGGGTGGCTTAAACAGCAAACATTTATTTCTCCATTTTAGAAGTTAGGGGACCCAGTAACAAGATGTACCTACTTTGAGGTCTGCTGAGGTTCTTCTTGCTTTGCAGTTGCCTTTTTCTATATCCTGAAGTAATGCAGAGAAGAAAAGAGAGAAGGAGAGAAGGAGGGAGGGAGGGAGGGAGGTAGGAAGGGAGGAAAAAGGGACAGGGAAGTGGAGGGGGGAGGGGGAAGGGAGGGAGGGGAGAGAGAACAGAAGAGAAGAGGAGACCTAGTTTTATTCTTTTCATGTAACAAAACATCACAGAGATTCCTTGTCTCCTGAATTTATAAGGGCATTAATCACATCACTGGATACACTATTCTCACTATCTCTTTAAATTTAGTTACCTCTCAAAGGCCTACCCTCACATTGAAGTCTAGGGCTTAAACATAAGTTTTGAGGGGACATATTCATTCAAGAATTCATAGAAAATGGCAAGACATTAATGGATAATTCATTCTCTTTGGCATGAGTATAAGTGTTTTTCAGTTAAGAATATGAGAAATGCTCTAGTGGTAACTGTATGTACACGGGAGGAGTGAGGAGGTGGATTTAACTCACTCGAGTTACTCATGATTCTCCCTAACATTCTAGAAGCAAATTGCATGTAAAATACCAGATATTTTTTTGGAGCCAGAAATACTCTTGAGATGCAAATGAAGTGTCTTGTCAGATACCTGGAAGTAATCCTTTTCTCAGAAGTGCTTCCAGCATTTCTTGTTAGCAGCTAGGGTATATATAGATAGGTTTTCTGTAAAGTAACTCCTGTGAATGGAAATAATTGCACTGACTTTTAAGAGAGCACTCCATGGAAATGATGCAGTAATGAATTTATTAAACAGAAGCAAATGAACCAACCCCACCACAGACCCTGATCTTTGTGAAAGACTATAATATTTAGATACTGACCTTCTATTCTGGAGAGCTTCAAATGGCTGAATGAGAAAAAATGATGGCAAATGATAATCTGGCACTAGAGTTTAGGCAGAAAGACCTCATATAATGTTCTACAAGTAATTATAAGGATGATAGAAAATATTTTTCAGGACCTTTGTGAAAGCAAAAGTCATTTTGAACTAAACATGGAAGCAAAATCCTGCATATACCTAACTCACTTTGGCTTAGACAGAAATAAAAAATTAAAAAAAGAGTTTTCAAATGTGACTCCAGATCCTGTAGGAAGTTATGATACTAGTTTAATTTCAGGGTCTTTGAAGCTATCATCACACTATGCTAGTGAAGAAATGCCTACAAAAAAAAAACCTACAGTTTTATCAGTAGGGCAACCACACATTTGCATGAAATATTGAAAAAAATGGTGCTAAAGAAAAGAATTAGAATTAATTTACCTAGAAACAGGGGGAAGTGAATGCTTGTGTTTCTCAATTTTAGACTTACCTAGGAAAATGGTGTGTTGGTTTGGGAGTTATTTTGGAAGGGGAAACAATATAATACAGGACACATTTTATAAGATTATTTATAATAGTCACACAAGGAATGATATACAAGAGAGTGCAGGAAATCTATCCACACACTATAGACAGAATCCAGCTGGGAGCCTGGATCCCAGGATAATGTCCTGCATGAGTCCAGCTGAAGACCTAGAGCACATAACAGTGCCTCCCACAAGTCCCACTGGAGGCCTAGAGCCCATAACAATATCTCATGCAGGCCTGTTTCACGGATCTGCACTGAAAAGGCCCAAAGGTCAGTGGTGGAATCTAGGAAGTCTGTGCCAGTGGAATGAAGGATCTGTGCTACCAGGCTGAGGGATCTACAGTGGAGCCGGGGAGCTACCCACAAAGTAAGAACTAGAGTTCCTCTGAAAAGTACCACAGCCGTCCTCAGCAACAGTGAGGTCATGAGCTCCTTTGATGATCAAGATGGCTGAGTTCCCATCAGGAAAGCCAACACCAGAAGCTTCTCCAGGAGACTGGCAGTGCACCATCTTCCCCTGTGGAGCAGGAAACAATGCTCAAAGTGAGGATCAGACCTCCCCCAAAATGAACTGAAGCAATTTTCAGTGCCAACAAGGTCCCGAGCTCCTCACAGATGAAAACAGCCAACTTCATCAGGAAAGCCAGCATGACAAACTCCTCCAACAGAACCAACAGCTCCTTACAGTTTACACCAGCTCCTGACAGCCTTTGTCAGTTCCCAAGAGCCTCTCTCAGCTTCCAACAGCCTAACTTCTTCTCCAGTTCTGCCTCTTATGCTGCTGGCAACAATCCTCAAGCAGGCTTCCCACAGCCAGCACCAGGTTTACTCATTTCAGCTGGGGGTTATAAATTGAACACCTGTTGTCAATCCACTACAGTTGCATATGGACCCTCGCTAACTGCTTTTACTTACAACACTTACTCTTCAGTTCATACGGTATTTAAGAGACTACCAAGTTTTCTTCAAATTGGTAAAGTTAGAGATTTTCTCAAGACCCATTAGTCATGATTATCAATTTACAGATTAGACCAAAAGGAGAAAAAATGTTATTTTGTTTTCTTTAGATAGTGATATAGATATGATTATGATGATCGTGAGGATAGTGTATCAAATTCATTAAAGTCTTACTATCTTCCATTAGATTAGGTTTATGTAATATTTCACTAATTTCTTATAGCCCTTCAAGTTAGAAGACATTTTGTAACCATTGTATAAGTAAAAATACTTAGTAAAATGAGGTTAAATAATTTGCCAGGTATGATGTAATTACTGCTTTTCATAGTAGGTACTAAGATCCCAGGCAACTTCACTCCTACAATCTGAGTTTCCCTCTTAGTTTTTGTTAGTGATTGACTGAACCAGGAATTAAGAACAAGTCCCTGACTGCAAAGCTGATGTTCTTTATATTTTATTTATTTTAACCACTATGGAAGTCTACTTGTACCATCGAAGAAGTTGGGAGGGCACATTTATAGAGGATGACGTTCAATGAGATTGTCTTTGTGAAGCTAGGTAGGTGGCTGCAGTCTGCTGCCAAAAATAAAAATCTGCTTATAGCTCTGACTATTCAGAATCACCCCGTACAGTCAAGGGAAAAACAATAACCAAGCAGCTGAGTCTATTGATGGAAATTTTGAAGGTACGCTCTTAGTGCAAATTGTCATTTGACAAAAAGAGTTATCATTTGTCACTGCTGAAAGAGGCTGGAGTTAATACAGCTC
Source organism: Chinchilla lanigera (assembly GCF_000276665.1). Lineage (NCBI taxonomy): Eukaryota > Metazoa > Chordata > Mammalia > Rodentia > Chinchillidae > Chinchilla > Chinchilla lanigera. The sequence goes on from NW_004955557.1 coordinate 2,191,640, forward strand.
CTTCACAAGTTGGTTTCTGTATGTCTCATCTCATAATCACTTGAGCGGCTGTTTCCACAGACACCCACATTTCAGTTTCCTAGCTAAACCACATTCAAGAAAGAAGGCAGGCCTTGCTTATAGGAGCTGTAAACTGTTTTACTATGTGTCTAACGGGCATGGCTTATCTGCCTTCCTCTGTGTATGCAATAGGATGGGAGGGGTAAAACCAATAATGTAATCTTACCTGAAAAACCTTTAGGAGTTTCAGAGCTAACAAAACACAATTTAATCCATTTGAAATAAGGCAAAACCAGAAAAGAAAGGAGGAGCAAGTTTTTCTGTTTTTGGCTTTCACAGCTAGGGCTGGGGCAATAGGGACTAGAGCTTGGCTGTTTGACAAGTAGAAAATGAAAGCACAAGTGTTTCTTCTCCATCTGAAGCAGAGCCATGGGTCCCTGGGGTCCACCAGAGAAGGCAGTTGAGTGTAGGAGTCTGTGTAGGCACGGAAAGAAATTTAAAAAAGAAGTTAATGAAATTCATAAACAATAGATTTTAAACAGTAGGTTGTGTTTAATTTTGAACTTGCAATCAACAGCAATCAAAGACGCTAATAGAATTAAATTAGGTGTAAAATAATTTGCCTGTTAAGAGTCTGTGAAAATACCATTGTAGTAGAATTTTACATAGAGTCAAAAAGATATCATTTATCTTTTGTGAACACACACACACACACACACACACACAAGAAAGTTTACATGTGAAGGCTTTGAGTGTACTCAGTGCAGAAAACATGATAATTTGTGCAAAGCTTATTCAAACACAGGAAGTATGCAAATATGGTTCACATCAAAAATTGATTTGAAGTTCAATGCAACCAAACACAAATATTTTGTCTTGGAGGAAACCTGGTCACAAAGGGTACCCAGTGAGGAATTCTGGGCCTTAAAATGATGTTTATTTCAATTCATATGTTCATCATAACCACCTTATATGTTAAATTCTATTATTACATTTTAGAGATGAAAAATCTGAGGAACAGAAGAGCTAAATGATTTTTCAAAAGTTACAGTGATTAATAAGAGATTGAAGATTTTAACTTAAGACAATCTGGTACTAAACTCTGTGCTATTACCTATTATAATTAGCATATGGAAAGAAAGGGTGAGTTCAATAGAAATACGTGGGTGATGAGCAACCCCAACTTTTTCCTATTGACAGAATCTAAATTTTGTGCCTTGCTCTATGTCAGTTGGTAGGTAGGTAGGTAGGAATTTAAATGGTGGAGATACTTTGGGTGTGGAGAAATATGTGGCTTGAAAAATAATTACTATTTGATGAAAGAATGAAATCATTTTAATGATCTCAGCACAAACTATTCCTTTTGCTTTAGCCCTTGATTATTTTATTTATATTTTTTTTTGTCTTTTTTTTGAGACATGGTCTTGCTGTGCAGTTGAGGCTGGTCTTGAGCTCACTTTGTAGCCCAGGCTAGTCTCAAATTCACAACGCTCCTCCTGCCTCAGCCTCCCGAGTGCTAGGATTACAGGCGTGCGCCACCACCCCAGGCTCTAGCCCTTTATTATTTTGATAGTGCATGATCTAGGCCTTGTCTTAAATTGTACTTTCTTAAACAGAGAAAACAGTTGTTCAGGTTGATGTTTTTGGATAACACTTCAATCAAATCATCAAAATTTCTTTTTCCTCAGTTATAACTTCACAATTCATGGAAAAAAACTTGGTTATTCAATATCTTCCTTAGTAATTTGATAGATTCAAGTTTTAACTGTAAATTGATATCTATGACTGTGGATAAGCATTTGGTATAAACACATTTAAATACTGTTTGGGTAGCCCAGTTTGTCCTTGTTCTTTTATGTTCAGAAAGTTTTCTCCACTCAATTGAATCTCTACAAATAGGTATATCTTTCCATCCAAAAGTACGGTTTTTTTGAGACAGGGTTTTACTATGTAGTTCAGATTGGCCTTGAACTCACTATGTAGCTGTGGCTGACCTCAAATTCAAAGTCATCCTCCTTTTTCATCCTCTTCAGTAGTGGGATTATGGGTGTACACTACCATGACTGACAATAATACATAAACTTTGGTAAGCAAAATATTTCACCTTTCTTCAGATCCCTTTTCTAGAGAGGCTTAATATTGTTACTATTAGTGAGTACTCTTGTAGTTGAGGAATGTATGAACTAAACATATTTTCCTTGGCTCATCATATGAATAGGTTGCTATTTTGAGATTCTCATTTCTGAACACTTGAGATTCTCATTACTGAACATTGCAGGAAAAAGCTGTAATAGGAATATTTAAAAAATAAGAGATATATACCGTATGTGTATGTACATGCAAAGTAATGGATATACAAAGTAATTCCAGATATTGGGACCCATTTGAAAATTACTATTTATGTAGTTTAAATATTCCTTGGTTACTTTAGCAATTATTCATTTCTTTCTCTAGACCACTTGTTTTCAATGAAACTTATAACAGAGGCAAATAGAAGGTCTTTAAGAGGTGGCAGTAATTCATGAAAGTTTAAAATTGGTATGAGCAGAACTATGAAAAGAGATTTCCCTGAGTTAGGGCAGTGTGGCTGGGGCACTACTTATTCCCAGCAGAAAATAAGGAGAGGAATCTTGGCATTAATAGTCCTGCCACACTTTATGTTACCAATGAGCTAATTTCTTTTTTGTTTTGCTCTTAAGTGGTTATAACTAAATGTATATATACATATATAATGCATATATGCATACATATATACATATGCACATATATATAAATGGAGATAGAAAATATATATATAGGTAAAGAAAATCTTGTATAAATATTCTAATACTACATTTACTGAGACATTATGAGATTAATACAAGTTATCTTTGGCCTCTACAACATCAAGAGGTGCTCAAAGTAGTAGCTATTAGCTTCCAGACACTTATTAGTATGGGGAACTGCTGCTAGGGTAACTTTGGTCACTGAGCTTGCTACACAGTTTCATCTCTGAGGGCCATATCTTTTTCCCACTCTTTACTAAGGCAGCTTCTGCATTTTCAAAGAAAATACTCTATTGAGGACCCCTAGCTACTTCTCAATACAGAAAGTGATATTTAAACATTAATATTCCACAAGTTCCATTCCATATGTATGACTCTTCTCTTACTACATACTATTACTGGGTAAGTGTACTTATTTTTATCATAGCAGCTGCTAAGTCTACACTGATATGTCCTAAACCTGTAATTCTGGCCTTGTCTTCTCTCTCCTTTGGCTCCCAATGGTATTCTGAAATTTGTTTTGGTCAGAAATGCAAGGATAGCTGAAAATATACTATACTTAGGTCCACTGGATCAATTTATTTTAATACCAAATGCTACTGAAAGTGAGAAATCTGTGGATAAGTCACCTAAAAACAAAATAAAAATTTGTGTGTAATGATCAGTTCAGTTGTGTACTCAGACTAGGTAGATCAAACTTTGTGTTTATATCTACTGCAATTAGATTCTTTGTGCCAGTTTAAAGCAGACCAGAAGAGCAATTCCTTCCAGGGTTGCTCAGTTCTCAAGGTAGTTTGGGAGTATAATACTTCATTCTTTTCAAGAAATAGCTGAACTTTGAATGTAGAGTTCAGAACTCTTTCCATTCTCATTTCCCCATCCTCTAAAACCGTTATGTACTACACTGCTGCGTTTAGTAACAACCTAGTCCAGACAGAACCTAGAAACTTATATAAGGCTAAAATGCCTTGGCTCTACAATGACAGTGCCTATTGTGCCATTAATGTACGATATGAACAAAAGTGATTCTCCTTAGGGTTTTCAAATTCCTCTTCTCTAAAATGGATATACCAATATCTGCTTTGCCTATGTTATTAGATTTTTATTAGAGTCAAGAGTTTAATGGAAGTATAGGTGCTATTCACATATGAGACCTTCATTAATCTCTGTTGTTCAAAGAGTTAAGAAGAACATAAACCTTGATAGAAGTTGATGTGTTGAGAAATCACAGGCTCATGGGCAATGTGTTAACTGTTCTCCTTAATGAAGCAAAAGGTGGCTGGACATAAATTAAAAGTAGTCACCTTTAAAATAAGTAAGCCCTTTCCTTTAAGGGACACATAAAATCACCTTTATATAATGGCCACAACAGATTTTTTTTTGCAACTGTAGCTTGTTTTTCTGGTTGTATTTTGAACTTCAAAACTTCAAATATCTCTTTGACATTCATGCTACGTGATAGCAAAAAATCTACAACCTAGCTTGTAAAAACAACCATTATGCCATTATTTGATAGTTACTCTGACATGTGCTGAAGCTAGAATTTTAGAGGAACATTCACAGTGAAATGAGAATGGTTTTTTATCTCTCTTGCTAATCTGACACCTTTTGAAAAAGTGCATGTTTATAGACTTGTTGCAGTCATTGCCGAGAAGAGCAATGTAATCATGTGAAAAGACAGCCTTTCGTCTGGAATGCAAGTTGTTCTCACTGAGGATGACCTAAGCAAAGCTAATGCTTTTGGGTCATATAATCATTCAACAGACAGCTAATGCTAAAATATGTCATGTTAAATGGAAGGAACAGAATAAGAACCTGAATATAAAATAACTTCATAATTTTGTTCTCTTTTCAGGGACAATTGATGAAATCATAACATCTAAGGTCAGATAGCAATTGTGAGGTTTTCTGGTCTTGTGCTTCTCAAATTTCCCATCATTCTTATACCTTTTGAATAGTTTTTCCATACTTGCCTATTACTGCCTCATATGTATAATAATGTACATAACTTTCTTTAGTTGACTCAAATTTTATTTATGGTTATTTAACTTCTTTTAAAAGGAAATATATTACCATGTGTTTGTAATATTAGTGGTACCTGACATGAAGAGAAGGTATTTGTAAAAAGTATGCTATTTATAGTATAAATAGTAATAATTTATTTAATAAAATAAAATATTTATCCAAAAGCCATTCCTAGAATAGGTTTGTACGCTAATTGTGGCAAGATGGTTCAGCTCACACAGCAAGGCCACTGCAAAAGGATAATAAACTTTCCATACATTCCACTAATACAAGTATCACATTAAATGGACTTTTAAAGAAAACCTATTGCTTGAGGTTTAAATAGGCTGGTACATGAACATTTTTCTGCTTAAACTCACTGGCATATTTAGATAAGAGCCTACACTCATGTGGGGTCCTTGCAGAAATAAGACAAGAGTTGAAATATTAGACAAGAAATCTATAGAGTTGGGCCAGGGGACGCATATTGATGCAGATGTAGTCAAAAGTGGAAAACTTCAGTCATTACAGAGAAAAGGGAAATCAAGATACTGATCACATCCATAACAGCTGTGCAAATCTCAGGAGTACAGGAAAGAGAGCAAAATAGCCAACTAAGACAGGAACATGAGGTTTAACTGCAAACCAGTGAGTTGGGAGGAGTTTGGCGCATAGGAGAAAGGTAGCTAATGCTAGAGATTTATCCAAACCATCCCTTTCCAGGGTAAGTTTTTCTGGCTTTTGTAAATAGCCCAGTCCCCTGGTCATTCTCCATTTTGTATACAGATACATATAGATAGTAAGAAATGGTGCCTAACATAATTTTTCCAAACAATGTATAGCCCTTTGTCACATGAACATAGCATAGTACCAGAAGACTCCAACTAAAATTAATATTAATATATTACCTTAAATAGCTGTATTATTTTTTATTAATTATAAATTAACATTAGGAAAAGCATAGAAAATTGCAGTATCTGGTTCCACATGACCTTAAGTAGAATTGCAGAATTATAAAGTGTCTAAGAGGTCATTTAGCATAATCATTTTAAGTGATATGAGAAAAGTAAGGGCCGGAGAAACACAGCAAGTTTATATCAGAACTATGGTTATAAACCAGGTCTCCTAAGTGCCACTTTAATTCTATTTTTAAAAAATTTAGTCTTTTTGACAATAATTTGTCCCTTCTTTCTCTCATTTTCCTTCTCTCCTTACTTCTAACCATTTCTGCTTTTGCCACTACAGGATATTTTACATCAACCTCCCCCATTTAAAAAACTAATATAGTAGCGAACCATTTAAGAAGCTAAGGTAAACTTTTATTCAGTGTATAACTCAACTCTGAAATTTATCAATCTCATTTTAGTTTTTACACACCCTAGGCCTTATATTTTGGTCCCATTCTTTCATAGCTCCTCCAGTTTAAAAACTGGTTCCCAAGTTGGTAATTCAATTCTAAATAAGAGCTGATTTTAGTCTTTTTTTATGCACTGAGCTAAATTAATCTTTGTACTTTTCAACATGTTTACAATGCCAGTACCAATTTGCTACTGGAGAAGTAGGGTCATTTCTGTGACTATATTTGACCATGTGGTTCAGGAACCTTTGGGATTGGCTTGTGGGAAGGTTTGGAAATGTTTTGACATGCTCGCTGAAAAAGTAGAGTTGGAATAAAGTTGTTCCTTGGGATTTGGTTCATAGGCACTTGACCCCTACAGACAAGAGAGAAAGAATCCTGCATACTCTTCCAGCTGGCAGCAGATGTTGGCATCATCCACATGGCTCTGGTTTGAGCTGCATGCAGAATGAAAGTGATATGGGGTCATGCTGGCTTTCACCCAGATTTTAGAAGAAGGCCTGAGAGGCCAGACAGTGTGCTTCTCTGAAGACAGTTTGTGAAGCTGTGAGTCTGAAGCTGAAGGTGCATTGGAGACCCTCAAAGTTTGGAGAAGCCAGGAACATGGATCATTTGAGAAAAACTGCAAGGAGGAAGCAGAGCTGGCCCCAGAAAAAAGCCATGGGAGCTACAACCACTAGCAGTGCTGCAGGGGTGAAGCTACACAAGCCCTATGGAGTTCACATCTTACCACAGATTGCTGGCGATGCTGGACATGGAACTACAGGATATAACATTTGTCCTGCTGGATTTCAGACTTGCTTTCATCCTATTCCTTTGTATAGCCCTATTTTCACCTTTTGGAATGGTAATATCTATCTCCTGCCACTGAATGTCGGAAGTGTTTAACTTCCTTTTCCTATAGGGGGAGGCTCTTAGATAAGAGCTTGCCTTAATTCTCAGAAAATACTTTGAACTTGGATTCTTCAGCAATGCTGAAACTGTTAGGAGTTTGGAAACTCTTGGAGATGGACTAAATGCATTTTTTATAAAGGGATATGCGTGAGTCTTTGTGGGGGGCTAGGTAAAGAATATTAAGGCTTGTGTCTAGATGTCCCCACAAAGCCTCATGTAGCCATAAGTAGGGCTTTTTCAGAGATGGCCGAATCTACTGTGTGTAACTAGATGTTCCCCCAAAGCCTCATGCAGTCATAGGTGGGGCTTTCTCAAAGGTGGTTGAATCTAGCATATGTGATGGATTCACAGTGCAGTGTTAGCCAATTATGGACTGAAACTTCTACAAACTGCAATTTAAATTAACTTTGGGTGTCAGGTATTTTGTCTCAGTGAAGAGAGAAAAATAACTAGGACAAGTTAGGTTTTCTAAAATCCCTGTATTTCTTGGAACCCTTATTTCTGTACATCTGAATTTTGTACTTTAATGTTATTTATTTATTTATTTTTGGTATTGGGAGTCGAACTCAGGACCGTGCACTTGCCAGGCAGTCACTTATGCCACTGAGCTATATCCCTAACCTGGGAAATCTCTTTTTTTTTTTTTTTTTTTCCTTTTTGGTCTTTTTGAAACAGGGTCTTTATGCAGTTCAGGCTGGCCTTGAGCTCGCGCTACTAAGCTATATCCCCAACTCTTTGAATTTTGTTCTTAAAAATTGTATTCAAAACCTTTGTTTGAAAAAAAAAAACACCTTTGTTTGCTCAGAAACTGACTTCAAGGAAAGAGAACAGCTTTGATAGGAATTATTGTTTGGTGATGCTTTGTATACAGCCAAGCTGGTGCCTTTCATGGCTAATTGATCCTTATGTTTCATGAAACAAAATATAAATTTATAAAATATGAAAACTGAAATAAAATTCAACTTGTAGTAAAAGAAATTGAGCTTTATTTGGAGAAAAATCAATGCCAATGAGTTTGAATGATATATTTTGGCTAAATTATCTTTTTATCTTAGACTGAAAGTGAATTCATTGCATTTTATGAGTTTCAAGCAGATCTTGATTATTCTTTTGTCTGATTGTCTTCCAGGGTAGAAAAAAAAAAAAAACAAAGAAAAAGAACTAGTTAATAAAATGATGCAAGTAGTAAGATAATAAACTAAATTTTAACTTTTAAGGGGTTTTTGTTTAGTTATAATTTATTTATGCTTGTGCATAAATAATAAGGAGAAATCTTCTGCATATCATTAACTTTTTTGTTACATAAGTTTTCATTCAATGAAAAAGTACAAATATGGCCCCTTTTTGTAGGTATTCAAAAGGGATCTTCCAGGAAAATTCAGTATAAATTTTTGCAGTTAGAATTTCAATTTTGTTTTTCATTTTACTAGTGTTTCCCTCATTCTCCCTGCTGTTCCATCAGCATTCTGTTTTGGTCTTTTTTTGGTTTTTCTCCGGTACCGGGAACCGAACTCATGACCCTGCGCTTGCCAGGCAGGCACTTTGTCGCTGAGCTAAATCCCCAGCCTGTTCCATCAGCATTCTAATTCTGTGTATATAGATATTATATGAGTGACAACAACAGAATTCCTTTCTTGATAGATTGGTTCTCTTTGAAAAGAAAATTTTTGATGTATGCATGACGAAATTGTTTTGGAAAACTCTTCCAAATCAACTGTGTAGCCAAATTGTACTGAGAAGTACCTCACATGCTCCTTACAGTCATAAACATACACACACACAAAGACACATACAGTATTGCTACAGAAAACTGAAGGAATCAACAGATAAAATATAGTGTGAACCAAATAATTCTAGAAACAAATGAACTTATGCTAACAGGTGACAGTGTAAGCAGGCATACTGTCTTTAGCAAGTGCCTATTTATACAACTTTTATTCATATTAGTATATTTTTAATAAAAATTTGTTGATAATAATCATGGATCTTTAAAATCTGTAGTTTATATATAATCTGCACATAATTGTCTATTAAATGTCTTCTCCCAACATATGTTACATTAAATATAGTTTGCTATAGAAACATATGACAAAAAGTAGAATGATAAACCATAATTATATTCATAACCCAGGTTGACTAGTTAAGAACACATTGCAAATTTAGTATTTGTCTTCTACTGCTCTTAATTTTTACAGAATTATTAAAAACAAATCCTTATTAAACTGACATTTTATCTATATTTGCTTTACTAAGCATCTCTAGCTGATAGAACAGTTTTTTGATACACTACCCTCAGTCATATAAATATTTACAGGACTTGATTGTTGTATTAGAGAGTGCAGCACAGAAATCTTCGAATCCTGGAATCTTAGCTCAAGTATTTCAGCATCCATTTATGTGATTCCTCAATGCCTCCTTTTCTGTCAGAAAGCTTCTCTTTCTGTCAAATATGAGAATTAAATATCAACTCTAAAACCACATGTACCAATAAGATTCTGTAATTAAAAACCAAAAGTGATAATTTTTAGAATTATATTTTGTGATTTCTTCATTAGCTGGGTATAAAGGAAAGATTAGAAGTTTGTATCTTAAGATATGTGCATTCACATTTTGAATTAAAGATGGAAACTTAAAAGTTAGTGAAATATGTTTTGAATAAGATTATTTCTATCTTCTGCGGAAATGTTTCCTGTAACTGCCTGCACAGGAACACCCGATAATTATTTGAAAACAATAATAATGTGGTTTCCTTCTGACTACTTTACTACTTAAAGGGCTAACACCACCTTGACGGAAGTGCTTTTAAATCCTGTGGCGCCCTCTTCTGACCACTCACCCAACAGGCAAGGCATGGCTTTTATTTCTGAACTGTCCTTTCACTTTACACTTTCTTGTTGCCTTACCTGCTATGACTAAGTCTCGAAATATGCTAAATTTTGTATCTGATCAGGGGAACACACATGTGCTATGAAAGAAATGTGGTGAAAGATTAGTGGTGGAGACTTTATATTTTCTTTTAAATTTGTATTTTGAAGTTTGAGAATTGTTCTAGAAAAGCAGAGGTAATTGTGAAAATTGAGAAGTCATAGAAATCTCAATCAAGCAAGCAGCAAGCCTGTATATGAAAACTTTATGAAAGTAAGAAATTAGAATTTTCTGCCAAAACATCAAAATGAATTAATAAAAATAATAACATTAAAATTTAAATTCATATCATTAACTGTATGCTTTATGGTAGAGAAGCAGAATGTGTTGTCCTGCACTGCTTATACTCTGCACTTTACTATTTTATAATTATCTATTGAGAGGTGAAGTTCTTTTAAAAAATATGAATGTTTTATTCCTAATCCCTCAGTGTCACACACATGCTAGTTTTCTTCATACCCCTACCACCAATTTAGGTGGGGTTTCTAACAAATGTCTTTCTTTCTCCTTGTCACTTATACAAGGTATTATCACCAATTTTATTTGATTATTTATTTATTTTTGTGTCGGGAATCGAACTCAGGATCTTGTACTTGCCAGGGCAGGCACCATGCTCCTAAGCTATATCCTGGCACCACCATTATTTTCATTCTCATCAAAAATCTTTTCTCAAGGAAACACTTTTTGAATGTTTTATCTATCTATCTATCTATCTATCTATCTATCTATCTATTATCTATCTATCTATCTATCATTATCTATCTATTTGATACCAAGCACCAAACTCATGACCTTATGCTTAATATGCAGGTGCTGTGCTGCTGAGCTATATTCCTGGCCCTTGAATGTTTAATTTGTAAGACTTTTTGCTCTTCTTGATTTCTGTATCTGATTTCACACTATTAATTACTCCATTCCTTCTATATGTAAGAAAAGTATTTATATTTGTATCAATATTTATTTGTATTACATTTAATTAAAAATTAAAAAGAACTCCATTTTGGTACAATATAATATACTGTCTCTACAAACTGGTTCTGAAAAATTTTAACTTATTTTAATATGTACTCTTTTAACTATTCTCTGATTATTATTTTGTTTTATTCTCCTGTTGGAACTTTAAGCTTTAGACATACAGGTACATATCTGACATGTTTCAAGGTTTCTCATAGCATTTGTCTTACCCTCTATTATCCTTGAATTCCTAAATTCTCTCTTTGGGTCTTCTAGGAGTGAATTCCTGATCAGATTGACAAATAAAACTTTTCAGTTGAACAAAATACTCAACTAGCCAAGTAAATAGTTCTTAGCTACCCATATTAGATGGCTATCATTTCTATACTCCAGCATTCTTTGATAGATATTTTTAAAATTCACAGTAGAACAAATGGCCATTTTGATGCCTATTTCCTTTATGTAAAATAGTTTCATAGAAGCAAGCATTACCAGAGAAAAATAGTGTTCATTGCTTGAAAGTTGTTTGTATTTGCCAAAAGACGTACTTCCTGGTTGCATTTTGCACTGGAACCAGTAGAACTATTCATCCTACCTTTGACAAAATTAACTGGGATTTCTAGGATAGCTTAAAATAGAGACTAAAAAACATAAAATTAAAAATTAATGTTAAAAATATTTATTTACAGAGAACACTTATGTCCACTGATACAAGGTAACCCTGGAGAGAGCTTGCAGCCACAGGAAGAAATAGTGAACTGTGTTGGCAGCACTACTGCCATGTAAAACCTACAGCTATTGCAAACTTCAGAAACAGTGTGGGATTTTATTCAGAAAGTGGCACTTTCCCTAAATCAGGAGGCAATTGCAGAAGAAATCTAGTGCGGCCCAATCTTCCACATTTGAGAAGATTTAATCAGGAGCCATTTTGGAAAGAACTTAATTGTTTAACTACACCTCAGAGTTTCTCATGTAATGCTACCGCAGTGACTGAGTGGGAGATGGCCAAAAGGGAAAATAGCAGAGAGGAATCAAGCAAGACATAGACACTCTGAGAAGTTTAAGCTCCATGAACGACATGGAGTTCTCACCTTCTGTGGTGAGAAGCCAAGCTGGTCATGTGTCACCACTGGAAATGACTTGATCTGAAAGTGCTGGCATTAAGGTCAGAGGTCTGAGTGAACCCTTGTCCACAGTCTACATCCAGCACGTAACTTAGTGGTCTGTTTGTTTTCTTTATGTCCCAATGTGAGAAGAGGTAACCCTTAGCTTCAGTGATTGCCAGAGCCTTGGGTACAAGGACAGAAGAGACTGTGGAGCAAGAAGGAGGCACTTTATAGAACCACAGACTGTAAAGCTAATCAGAGAAAGGTATGACTTGGGGTACACAGAGAGACCCAGAAAGTGAGAACTGCCAGAGCAACTACAGCATTAGGATGAATGTCATTGAATACCCATGCCCAGAAGGATAGCCAGGGCAAAATTCAACATTGAAACACAAAAATATGAGTATGAAAATAAAACAGGACTAAACAGTGACTCACTGTACTTTCCCTATATCTAGTGAATTCCAATACCATAACCCCCCCAAAGAAACCACTCATTCAAAAACAAGGGAGTGATATTTCTGGACTAATTTATTTTTGGCGTTTTCATTGCCTTTTGGAGTAGATTAATGAATAACCTACAAGGTAATATTTGATCATATAGGTGCTGGCACATTTTGTATATGTGGAAGATAATTTGGGGAGAGGAAAGACTGGAAGCAGGAAGACTAATTAGGAGGATGTTGAAATCATCTAGCTAAAAAGAAGAGTGACTCAGGATTCAGGTAACTGCAATGGACTTGAATTGAAGGTTATTTCTGATATTGAATTGACAGCCTTTGTAATAAATTGTGGTAGTGAGTGAGATCACAAGTACAAAAGGAGTAAGATTAAGAATGGGAACTGTCTAATGACTTCAATTTTTAACATATAAAACAGACAAAACTCAAATCTTATAGATTAATGTAAATATCTGTATAAGACTAAAGTCAGAGCTGGAGTTGAAATAAGAAAGTCATATTTCATTTTGAATATATGATAGTGAATAAATTTACTTTCCATTCCCAAAAGAGAGAAAAAAATTTAAACAACAGAATCCTATATAATTTCTTTCTTTTATATTTTAAAGAGGAAAAACCAATAAAAACAATGATACAGAATTTCAAAACAAGATAATAGGAAATTAAGAGTGGTTAATAGATGATGTATTATTATCTTCAAAACGGTTGCTCAGATTACAAGATACAGGCATAAAAATTGCTCAAACAACATAAACACAAATCGTTCTTTTCAATGAACTAATAGAAATTAGTAGTATAGCTATCTTAACTATCTTGTATGAATATATATATATATATATATATATATATATATATGTATTTTCTTCTTCTCCTTCCTTCTTTTCTCCTTTCCCTATCCCAGCTGTTCTTTCTTTCTGAGCAGTTTCTTTCCCTTTCACAATATCAATTATACATATGGGATCTTATTTTCTTTTTCAGCTTCTTGTGCTAGCAATACAATACAGTGTTTATACATGTGAGTCTGATTTATTTCATGTATGAGTATGGTCTCTAGTTGCATCCATTTACCTATAAAAGCCTTGATTCTATCCTTATTTATAGCTGATTAGTACTCCACTGTATAAAACACCACATCTTTTTAATTCCATTCCTCTGTTTATGGGCATTTGGGTTGTTCACAAGATTTAGCTGTGACTAATTGTGCTGCTATAAACATGGGTGTACATATATTGCTGTGGTATGATGTTTTGATTCTTCTGGGAAAATATCCAGGAAAGAAATAGCTGGGGCAAACGGGACTTTTAATCTTAGTTTTTCAGGGAATCTCCATACTGATTTCTACAGTGGTTGCACCAGTCTACAGTACCACCAACAGCAAAGGGTTCCTTTTTTCACCACAGCCCCACTAACATTTGTTATTGGTTGATTTCTTGATAACAGCCATTCTTTCTGGAGTGAGATGGAATCTCAGTTTTGTTTTAATTTGCATTTCTCAAATGACCAATGATGTTGAATATTTTCTCATGTATTTATTTGCTGTCTGTATTTCTTCAGCTGAGAAATCCATATTCATTTCAAATTCCCATTTTTGGAATGAGTCTTTAAATTTGGGGGAGTCTGACTTTTTCAATTCTTTATATGTTCTAGATAGAAGTTCTTTATCTGGGGGACAGTTGGTAAAAATATTTTTCCCGCTTTGTGGGTTTTATTTTCACTCTGTTGGTTATTTCTTTTGATTTTCAAAAGCTTTTTAATAAGATGAGATTTTGGTTTTGATGCTTTGATTTCTTGTGCACTTTGGCTTTTGTTCATGAAGTCTGCCTAAATCTATGCCTCCAAGATTTGCACCTACTTTCTCTTCTGGTAGCTTGCATGTTTCTGTTTTACTATTTCAATCTTTGATCCATTTTTACTTTAGTTTAGTGCATGGTGATAGACACTGGCCTAGTTTTATTTTCAGCAAGTAAATAGCCAGTTTTCCAGCAGCATTTATTAAAGAGGCTATCTTTCTTCCAGTGAACATGTTGGTCCCCTTTGTCAAAAATAAGGTGGTTGAGTGTGTTTCTAGTTGTGTCTGCATCTTCTGATCTGTTTCACTGATCCTCATGTCTGTATTTTTGTCAGTGACATACTGATTTTATCCCAGTACCTTTGTAGTATAATTTTAAGTCAGGGATTGTGGTGTCTCTTCTCTTGTCTTTGCTGTCCAGAATAGCTTTTGCTATTCTAAGTTGCTTCTGAATCCGAATGAATTTTCAGAATGTTTTCTCTGGATCTGTGAGGCATGCTAATGTTATTTTGATTGAGACTGTGTTAAATCTGTGTAAGAGTTTTGGGAATATGTCCATTTTCACAACATTGATTCTTCCTATCCATCAGCAAGGGATATCCTGCTGTTGGTTCCCTACTTTTCACCTCTGTAAAATTGTTTGCCCTGTATGGTGGTTTCTTTCTGGATAAGGTCGAGACCCACACAGAACCAGAGCAGAACTTCTGACATGGGAGGAATCTTTATTGTGCAGGACAGTGATATGGCGGGCTGCCCAGCAGACTAGTACAGCCCCAAACTGAGCAAAGTGTGGCGTTTTTAAGCTGTTTTCTAGGGATGGTGTCTGCGGGCCAGAACATTTTCCAGGGGGGAGGTGTCCATGGGTTAGAACAACCCGAGTGGGGGTGTTGTTCCCCATAGTTGAACAGGCAAATGAGGGCGGGGCTGGCTTTTGTTGAAGGGAACTGGAGGGGAACAGGTGAAGAGGAAGGAGTTTTTTATTAATGAGAGTTTAAGTCACCCATGGAGGGGGGTGCCTTATGACTTATCATTCCAGACTTGATCTAATAAGGATAGGGGTGACATGTCTTGTTGATAGCTACTTCCTGCTGAGGAGGGGTGTACTTAGGTTTGTTTTAGGGTATTTTGTCTGGATTGTCAGTGGGGACTGGCTGAAATTGGAAATCTGAAAGAAGCATAAGGTTAAAATTTTGGGTTGTTAATTTTTGGACCGTGTTGCAAATGAGGGAGAAAACACAGGGTGCTGCGAGGAGAAGAGCATTAATGGCAGGGAGGGGTCGTAACAGCGGGAACAGTCAAGGGAGGAGGCTGGTCCAGAGACTTGGCAAGGGAGAGGAAAATTTGTTGCAGAGGTGTTTAGTTTGATCTCTAAGTAGTTGGATTTTTTCTCACACAAGCCCCAACTGGTTGGTATAGATGCAGCATTCTTCCCCCGGGAAGAGGCAGGTTCCTCTTTTTTCAGCAGTGAGCAGGTCTAGTGCCTGTCTGTTTTGGAGGAAGACTCTGGCAAACTGGTGTAACTGGGAATATATCAAGGAGAAAATGCTGGCCATCTGGTCGACATGATTTGCCAGCTGGTTGGCCAACTGGAGGTTGAGAGAAACCAAGGTTTCAAGGCTAGAGGCTCCAAGACCTCCTACCAAGATTGATGTTCTCAGGATTACTCTGATGGAGACGCTATGTTGGGAGCACCCAGGTGGGTAGAGGAATAAGTAGGTGAATTCCCCATCTGTATAGAGCTATAGATTGCGGAGGGGGAGAACTGAGAGGCAGGTCATGTTAGAGGGATAACAGGGATAGAGGAAGGAGTTGCATAAGAAGTGAGGATGATGGAGGGGAGAACTGGAGCCAGAAATATGAGGCAGCGCTATAGTCTGATTGCAAGAAACAGAGCTAGGGGAGCCGGCTGATCCATAGCAGGTGAGATTAGCCCCGTTGGGGGAGACAAAACCAGGGCATTTGGTGAAGTGGGAGTTGGTTTGTACATTAGGTGGTGGAATTGTGATACCAAGGGATAGTCATTATTGAGGTGTCCAATAAGGAGGCACAGATCCAGCATTCTGTAAGGTTGAAAGGGGTTTAGAGGGGAATTTGTAGTAATGTCCTTGTAAAGTTAGCCAAGGTGGGGATACAAGGTAGGGAGGAGTTAAGCTGATTTTGGATTTTTTGTAGATGTGGGGAGGGGGTTGGGGGGTGTACAGCTGGCAATAGATGTGAACAAGCAGGCAGGGGTCAGTGCCATAGACATCTATGCAAAGTTAGAAGGTAAAGCCCTCCTCCCAAACCTCATCCCAGGGGTCCTTGATGATGATGCTAGTGGGGTTGCAGGCCCCCTGTGCACATAGGCCAAGGGTGGGGTAATTGTTTTGGATTTCTCATTTACTTCCCCATTCTCCCGTTGTACGCTCTCCAGCCATTATAGGCCAAAACAGCTAGCCAAGAGGTGTAGGGTCCTAGAGGGCTGGAACACTGTGGGGTGTCTGTTCCCCTGGTGTGGGAAACATATTTGTTATAAATGGAATTGGTCCATTTGATGTCTAGGGACCTGCAGGCCCCTTGAGCACAATCATCAGTATGGAGAACTACATCTGACTGACACCCTTGGGGAGGGCAATCTGTGAAGTTAAGATGTGTTCTGCTGGCTGTAGCCATGAGACGCCAGTGGGTTGACATGGGAGTGGGGGAGGTGGGGGAGGTGGGGAGTGGACCCAAGGCAAGGGGAATGAGGGTTACTGTTGCTCAGGCATAGGGGAAGCTGCTGCCAAAGGAGGATGCAGCTGGGTGATAAAGCATGAGCTTCTCATTTAGGGCCTAAGGGGAGGGTGCATTTGAAGTGTGACAGGTAGACCCACGTTGGCCTGTCTAGAAGCTTGGCCATAGTCGGCATGCTCAGGATCACAGTGTGTGGTCCACTCCAGCAGGGTTGAGTGGTGGAGGGTGTAAGATCTTAGAGGAACACCTGATCACTGGGCTGAACCTGCAAAAAGGCCGAGTTTTTGTCAAGCTTTGATGAACATTGGTCTGCATAGGTTCAGAGGAGGTGATGGGTAAGGGAGAGAAGAGGTAGGTAATTAGTGAGAGGGCTTGGAGCAGCAGAGGGAAGCCTGAGGAGAAAAGGCCATCTGTACATGAGTTTGAAGAGGCTGAGGCCAGAGGATTCATGGGGGTGCTGCACGAAGCTGGGTCAGGGCCACAGGCAGGAGGGATGGCCATGACTGCTGGGTCTGTATGGAAAGCTTAGAGAGATGTACCTTAAGGAGATGGTTAGCTTTTACTTCCTTACCTGAAGACTGAGGGTGGTAGGGAGTGTGCAGTGCCCAATGGTTATTAAGGGCCTATGAAACTTGTTGGGTGACTTTGGAGATGCATCCTGGTCCATTGTCTGACTGAATGGATCAGGGTATGCCAAAACAGGGGATGATTTCTGTGAGAAGGGTCTGTGAGAACGGTCTGTGTGATGGTGTCTGCTGTTTCATGTGAGGTGGGGAAGGCTTCTATCTGTCCTGTGAATGTGTCCACCCAGGTGAGGATGTATTGGAGTTTTTTGTGCCTGGGCATGTGAGTAAAGTCAATTTGCCAGTCTTCTCCTGGTAGTGTTCCCCTAAACTGGTGTGGGGAAAAAGTGAGGGTAGGTCGAAGACAGCCTTGTGGGTTTGTTTTGGAGCATACTGAGCATCATGAGATGTCCTGTAATAAGGGGGTTAGGACAGGATAGAAGATGATGGGGATCACAGGATGAACCCCTAACAGACCCCCACCTCCCACAGGGATTCAAGGACAGCCCACACTACTTCACTCAGGCTCTCATAACCGATCTGGCCACCTTAGATCTCAAACCCAGTCACCTGCTCTAATACATAGACGACCTGCTCCTATGCAGCCCCTCTCTTCACCTTTCTCACCTCCACACCACTCTGCTCCTAAACATTCTCTCCCAAAAGGGTTACCATGTTTCCAGAACAAAGGCACAGCTCTCTCTCCCCTTGATCTGTTATCTGGGATTCCAACTTACACCCACCACAAGAGATCTCACAGTCAAACATAGGGAGGACTTCCACTCCTTGGACCCCCCACTACAAAATAATAGGTCCAATCTTTCCTTGGATTTGCAGGGTACAGCGGTGTGGAGGTGAGAAAGGTTGTATGGGGAATGTGTAGGGATGAGGAGTTTTTGGTTGAGGAGGCTGCTTGTTGGTTGGGAGCCTAGCAGACTGAGGGCCTGGGGCTTGAGAGCTGCTGCAAGGAGTTGACATTTTGGTTTGGTATGGGCAAGTTTTTCCTCCTTTTCCACATCTTCATGGCCATTAAAGACATTGAAGGCCAGGTTTAAAAGTTCATAGTGGGAGGTGTTGGGTTCCTCCTCAAGGTGTTTGAGCTTTTTTCCAATGTCAGGTGTTGACTGAAAGATGAAGGTATTGAGGACCAGGTGGCCCTCTGTTGAGGCTGGGTCAAGGTGTGTAAATTTAGTGAGGGCCTCTGATAGGCATGTCATGAAGGCTGCAGGGTTTTCAGTGGGCTCATGTGTGATTTCTTGCAGCTTATCCCAGTTTATCACCTTACGGGCTGTATTTCTGAGACCTGCCAAAAGGCAGATAATCATTCAATCTTGGTCTAGAGGACCTGGAATGTTGGGCTGATAGTCCCATTGGGAATCAACCCTAGGGACTGCCTGTTCCCCAGGGGGAAGGTCTGATCAGTGTGGTGTGTCGCATCTGCATAGGCCTGGGCAGCTAGCCAGATGGTTTCTTTTTCCTCTGGGGTGAGGGTGGATGAGAGAAGAGTGTAGAGGTCATTCCAAGTAAGTTGGTATATTTGGGTCAGGTATTGGAACTATTTGATATACGAAGAGGTGTCAAAAGTGAAAGAGCCAAGATGCTTTTCAAGTTGTGAAAGATCAGGGAGAGACCAAGGTTGATGGACCTACATGAGTCCCTCTGCTCCTGCCACTTGTCTCAGAGGGAAAAGCCTGGATGGGGAAAGAGCCGGCAGAGCAGCCAATGAGGCAGTTTTAGAGCTGGTGTGGGAGGTAGGTGGGGAAGGGAGAGGCGATGCTGGAGTCGAGCTCACAACAGGGCCATACAGCAGGGGGGGGGGCATTGAAGTTGGCCTGGGGAGGAGCCGATGGTCACTTAAGGGGCAGGTCATCAAGCAGCTCAGGGAAGGAGGAAGTTTGGGAGAGGTGGCTTCATGAGGTGGGGGATTTGGCCAGGAGAATCTCCTGCAGGCTACAGGAAAGACAGATGAGACTTGTTATGGAAGGCAAAGAAAGCTTGGACATAAGGCACCTTGGACCATTTATCACTGCGGCAACACTAATTGTCTAAGTCCCGTACGATGTTGAAGTAGAGAGTACCCTTGGGTAGCCAGATAGACCCATTATCTAGTTTGTATTGTGGCCAAGTGGTTTGGCAGAGGAAGGTGAGGTATTTGACTTTGAGATCACAGAGGCCAAAGGGGGCCATGGAGAACAGACTTGAGGCAATGGAGCACAGAGGCATTGGGAGAGTAGCAGAGGGAGGAGGTGTTGCCTATGATGACCAAAAGAGAGAGGACATAGCAGAGAATGAGGAGACTGAAGACCACTGTCGACCAAGAGAAGTCCCAAATGGGATGAGAGACCAAGGCCTCCTGAGCAGACATCTCTGGTCGGGGAGGGGGTCATGAGAATGGAAGGAGTGGCTCGATCTGTTGACGTGACTTTGGGAGGTACCCTAAAGGCTGGGGGGCATGAGCCGAGAGAACGAGCTGTCCAAGAGGTGCAACAGAGGGGTCTTCAGGGAGAGAAGAGAAGAGGAAGGTTTAAGTCAGGAAGAGGAGAGCAAAGATGAGGAAGGAAAAGAAGGCAAGAGAAAGAGGACTTATGGTTACGAGGGAGCGATGTGTGGATGGAGAGATCAGCAATGTGGCAGGTCTAGGGCTCGCAGTTCACTTCAGAGGTGGCTAGTCGTGGACCTGGGGAGGGGTCCCCAGTCAGGAGGGACAGGCTGGAGCCTCAATGTCCCTCCTGGGGTTCAGTACCAAATGATCGGGCCGAGAGCCACACAGAACCAGACCAGACCTTCTGACACGAGAGGAATCTATTGGGCGGGAGAGTGACACAGTGGGCTGCTCAGCGGACTAGGACAACAGCAAGCTGAGCAAAGCATGGGGTTTTTAAGCTATTTTCCAGGGAGGGTGTCTGTGGGCCAGAACATTTTACTGGGGGGGGTGTTCTTGGGTCAGAACAGCCCAAGTGGGATGGGGGTGTCATTCATCAGAGTTGAATGTCTGGTTCTACCAAGGAGGATGACAGCGGGGCTCGCTTTTGTCGAGAACTGGAGGGGAACAGGTGAAGAGGAAGGAGGTTTTATTATTCAGCGTTTAAGTCCCCCATGGGGGGGTGCCTTATGAGTTATCATTTCTGTTGTTATTCTTGGAATTGTGCTATTTTTGTCTCTGTCTAGAATACCTTTCAGTACCTTTTGTAGTGTTGGTTTGGTGGTCTTGAATTTCCTCATTTGTTGATGTGTACTGCGAAGTCTGACATGATTCTGATGGGCTTTCCTTTATAGGTGATCTGTTTCTTTTCTCTTAGCAGCTTTTAATATTCTGTTCTTGTACTGAGTTTCTGGGATCTTAATTATTATATGTCTGGGTGTAGATTTATTTTGGTTATGGCTAATTGGAATTTTATATCCCTCACTTAAATTTGTGTAATATAATTTTCCCATGCTTGGGAAATTTTCTGCCATTAGTTTTTTTTTTTTTATGTCATTTGCAAATGTTCTTTTTTTATGTCATTTGTGTTGACTCCTGCTTCTTCATTTACAGCAATTTTTCTTTACATTGTCTTGTAGCTGTTGAATTGTTATTTTCTGACCTTTTGTTATTTTCAAGAGATTTTTCCTTTCATGATCATTAGCTATGATCCTGTCTTTAAGTTCTGAAAGTCTGTCTTCAGTTTCTTTCAAGTGGTTGTGACAGCTTTCAATGGAATTTTTAGGTTCTTGGATATCTGTTTGAATCTATTTAATACTTTTCTATTTGTTTCCTTCCTAGATTGATCATTCATGGTTCCCATCTTCTTCCTATTATCATCTATTTTCTTCTGTATCTCTACTCTAGACTTGCTGAGCATTTCCTTTATAAATGTTGACATTCTTTTTTTCCCCTGAGAGATTATTTCTGATCTTATTTCCTCTATAGCCTCATGGATTCATTTCTTTTCTTCAGTTGCTATCATTTCAGAGATTTCAGGTGTATGTCCTTCAGTTGCTTCTGTGTCAATGCCTTCTGGACTTGTTTTGTGTGGGCTGGAGTTCTGAGATTGAATTTTGCTTCTTTGTTTTGTCATTTCCTATTTCAAAACAACTTTATTTTGTTTTCTGTATTGATCATTGTGAATTTTTATAGTAAGTAGGTGTTTCATTACTATGAAACATTCTCTAGGAAAAATATTTCCTTCAGAAATGTCTTCTGTGTATATGAGACATTTGGGGTGTGTCTGTCACAATATCCTATCTTTCTAATTAAATAAGGGTGGGATGCTAGTGTCTGTTTGGCTCAGGCTCTAGTCCTTTTTTGTAAGTCTGTGATGAGTTTATTACCCCAGTGTTTCTCATGTTATTACAGAACTACTAATTGCAACAGATATAATATCCTAGCTAAAGTTGTAAAATTAGCAATATCAATAGCATCAAGCACTATTTAGAAATTGACAGAAGGTGGTAACTATTGATTTTGTACTTTAGTCCAGAGGAGTAGAATCTATAGCATATAATAGACCAATCATAAATTAGGAGTTTTTATGCAAAGCATTTCCCCTCAGTACAGTGGTGTTTACCCTGAAGTGAGGAAATTCAGGGAGGATAGTATAGAAAACAGGAGACTGCAAAGGAAGTAGAAGTGAGGCTGGTGGACAAAGGATGAGTACACAAAGTTTTGGAAACTAGTGAGAGGAGTGAAAAGAAAGAATGAAGGAGTATTTTCAACTAGACTGGTAACTGTGGCTTTTAAATATATCACAATAATTTTCAAACTGAAAACAGTAAAAATGACAGAATGAACAAACTTAGAGAACATATTAATATTTTACTTTTAATTATAGAAACGAAAACTTATAGCTTTTCAAAGCCACTCTTTTTAAATATAAAATTTGCATTTTATATAGCAATTATCCTTAATATCTATCTATTGTAATGATTTTAAAAGCAATGCATGCTCATTGACAAAATGAAGTAGAAAATTTACAAATTACAAAGGGGAAGTTCTTCATCTCTTTCCCATTTACCAACATTTTCAAACAAACATTTTTGTGCATTTTAAAAAGGGAAGAGAAAGTCTTCAGTCTCTTTCTACACTCCTCATTAGTCCTTCTAAAGAGGTGAGAGTGCATAGCTAGTGTTAGCCTAAAACGTTTTCCATTATAGGGTCTCACTAGCTAGTGGAACTATTTTCTTACACTTTTCCCCTCTGCGTGGCTGTGTAAATGGCCATGAATGAGTACTTAATAATTTTCTCTTATTTTGAATGTCTTCTGAAAGTCTTTTCCTCTTGTTATCTTCTGTATCTTATGGGAGCAGATGTAAAATTGGAATAATCTGATAATTTAGAGAAACAAAGAAACTAGTGCCCTAACTCCACATGAAGTGACTAGACTGTTAATAATGAAATATTCCTTAATTTTTGTTTTGTATGACTGATGCCCTTGGAAATTTGAACTAAATTTGAATTAAAGGTATAATTTCTTTTCACAGATGTTTTTGCTTTATTTATTTATTCTTTGACTTATATTTGTTTTAGTAATTTGAATGTATCCCAGTCTTATTCTTGTGTTAAATATTTTTAAGTGCATAAAACAATTTATTATTGTATATCAACATCAAGTAGAAAAATAGAGATTACTGACATTTTTTAAGATGTGTATTTAACATTTTTATTTATGCTATATATTTTGTTTTTACACCTTATTTGGGACAACATAAACTTTTATAATCACATTTATGATTATTTAGGCACTACCATTAAGTTTTAACGGTTTCATTCTTTAGAGTTTTCCCACCTAATCGTTGTCCTACTTAAGCTTTTAATTTTGTTTCAAGTTTTGCTTAAATACCTTTCTCTAATATAGAAGCTGTTTATTTTCTAAAATTGTTTTTTATTTTCCCTCATACATAAATAATTCTTTTGTATCTTAAATTTGAATTTAATTAAAATTTCCCAGTTCACTAGATACAAGAAATTAAAAATAAAATGTCATTTCATTAGAATTCTAGTTAGCTCATATGGAGAAAGAGCTCTAGACTACTTTGTACTACAATTTGGTTGTTCAAATATTGTCTATTTTATTGGGTGTCTTCAAAGAACCTCTTCTTGAAATTACTCATCTATTCTATTTTCTTAATGACTTATTTCTGATTTTATTTTTCTTATTTCCACTTATTGCATTGTTTATGATCATTTTGTGCTTTGTTTACAACTTTTTGAGTTTACTAACTTTCATTTCTTGTTATTAAAAATGCTATTTGATAAAATCATTAAGTACTTTAAGTTGCTAGTCATTATAGTTTGCTCTTACTCTTTACTTCTTATTGTCTAATGATTACAATTTTGACCTTTACTTTGATCTTTGAATAATTCAAGATTTAGGGCCAGTGATATAGCTCATCAGCAAAGTGCCTGCCTGGCAAACCTGAGGTTATGAGTTTGATTTCTGGTACCAAAGAAAAACCCCCAAACATAATTCAATATTTTTCAGTTTATTTTCTAGTTATAATGCAGTTTGAGCAGACAATGTGTCCTATTTTTTAATGGATTAAGAATTTTTTTGGAATCTAGTAATGATGAGTCACTATAAGTGGTCCATTGATTCTTCAAAAAATTATATTTTATCTTTAATTTTTAAGATATACAAAACTGAGTATGTATAAATATGAAATTTATATGTCTGTATAAATAATTTACAGTGTATGAAAGCATACAATTCAATTCACAATTTTAAATATTTGAAAGCATTCTAGCTTACTTCATTTATTAGCTTTTTTAAAATTTAAAAAAATACACATGAAAATCTATAGTTCTTTATTTAGAAAGTGTATATGACAAACACACTTTAGATCAATCCCTAGGTTAAATAACATGATTATCTCACTTTTATTTCTCCTTTGCACATACTACAGCTGATCCTTGCTTTTATCTATGCCCAGAAGATAATCTAGGATATGAACCCATAATTACTGCTGTTAAATTATTACTTTTCACATTGATCTGCTATTTTTAAAATTATTTTTAACATTTATAGTCTATTTTGTAGCTATATTTGCCCTAAAATAGGTTTACTTGTTTTTTTGGCCAGCTTTTCTGCTGTTGAAACAAAATACCTGGCACCTGAAATTTAAAGGAGTAGGTTTATTTTGGTGTAGCTTCAGACTATAGTTTTATGTTTCCAGAATAGTACATCATAATAGAGGGGCATGGTGGAGCAAAGCTTGTCACTTCAAGGTGGCCAGGGAGCAGAGTACTGTGGAAGAATGTCAGCAAGATCCGTACCGTCAAAGGGCAAGTTCCCAGTTACTCACCTCCTCCAACTGGACCACATTCTCAACAATATATTTAGCTATTAACATAAATGGATTAATCCATAGGTGTACATAGTGACCCCATGATCCAGGTATCTCTCTAGGAATCTCAATCGAGTCAAGTTGATGATTTGGTTTAATTGGCTGTTTAATTACTCTTCTGTCATTGCTGGGACAAAATACCTGATGCCTAATATTAAGGAAGGAAAAGTTTATTTAGCTGAAAGTTTGTGGACATTTCAGTCTATACTTGGCTGGCTCCAAGGCAGAGTGGCACATGGTAGAGCGCAACAGTTCATGCCGGTATAAAACAACAAAGCAACAATAGTCTTAGGGAGGAGCAGCAAGCAAGTCTCTTTGTCTCCCTTATATTGTATGAAAACTACCCGCTCCAGAGCAGGTGTAGCACTCACACCCATAATCCCAGCATTAGACCATGGATCAATCAAAAACTCTAGAAGCCCACCCCATGGATGCATGAGGCCTTGGGTGACATCTAGAAACAAACCATGATGCTGACACAATTGATTTTAATTTTCGTTGCCAACTATTATGTATTATCTTGTATAGTCACTCTCAATTCATAACATTTAAAACAATTTCCTTACTTCACTGGCTGTAGACACGTTTGAGTAGGGTTTTTATCATCTTTTGATAGTGTTATTCACTTATTTTAGAATCAAGAAGACAAGTTGAATACTTTGAAAATAAGAGTAGTAGAACTTTCCTTTGAAAATATTTCTGTTTATCTGTGTCTTGTTAACTTTTCTCATTGCTGGAAAAAACACTTAACACCCACAACTTAGAGGAAGAGAGGCTTATTTTCACTCAGTTTTTAGAAGATTCAGTGCATTGTCAGCTGGCTCCAAGGCAGAAAGACCATGGAGGAATGGTCTGATGGAGAAAAGCTACTCAAGTTGTGGTGACCATGAAACAGAGAGAGAAGGGAGAACCAAAACAGTGGGATACTACTTTCCAGGTTACAGTTTCAGTGACCTGCCTCTGCTGACTAGACTCCATTGCCTAACAGCACATTCAGCTCTGAATCCTTCAGTGGATTAATTCTTCAGCGATGAGTATGACACCGCATAATACAATCATTTCCTAAAAGTTCAACCTCTGTTGTACACATGAGGCTTGGAGGACACTCTTGATCTAAATTATAATATCTGAATTAACTTGTGTGAGGGATAACCATGGGTCATGCAAAGAAAGCACTCATTTCTGAATTTTCTTAACTTGAAAGTCAGGTATAAACGAGGCAGGCATTGTTTGTAAAACTACATGCCCACAAATGCTGGCAATAAGAAATTAGGGTGGAAACATACAAATAGATTAAGGCCTACAGGAAAAGCTGGTGTGTATTTTGGAAATTAGCACATTTAATAGTAACCACATGTTCAGGAGAATTTAGAAAGTCACATGCTATTCTCAGAACCAGTCTATATTAACTGCAAGCACAGGAGAATTTAGAATAGTCACACGCTATTCTGAGAAGACCTTATACTATCAGATTGGGTTAATTGCTGGGCTTAAGGCAAGCCCAGGTAAGAGTTGAAGTTTCACAGTAGAGACAATACTCAAATACAGAGGGAGCTCCTAGTATTCCAGGAATTCTTCGAGTATTAACTGAACACAGGATAAAGGAACAGAGACATTTGTGATTATAGGTAATAGGAAATAGTCTTCCCCCCAAAAATTTGGCAAAATCTCAAAAAGTGCCTTACTGTGGCTTTCAAAAATAAAAATACACAGACTCCAAGGAAAGATTTATATTTCACAGGTTACCATATTAAAATTATTAAAACTTAATTTTCAGGAGCAACAACAAAAATTGCACTCCCCCCCGAAATTGGAAATCATGTCCCAATTAAACAATAACACCAACAATGAGGAAGCCCAGACACTGGATTTAATATGAAAAGTCTTTAAAACAACTATTAGGTATGCTATAAAAGCTAAATGCATATTTATAAACATACACACACACACACACACACACACACACACACACACACACTGGAGAAAAGAAAAGAACATAGTAGCTCAAAATAAAAATTCATTGGAAGGGGAGACAGAAACTTGAGAAGACAAAACAACTAGCAAACTTGAAGACATGACAAAATTATCAAGACTGAGGAACATGAAAAAAATAAGCAGGCTAACAAAGGTCAAGAGAATTCTGAGCCATTATAAAGCAAACCTAAATATGCATTAGGAGAGTTTCAAAAGAAGAGGAAATAAAAGTGCCAAAAAATTAAAGGGCATAAAATGTCTCAAATCTGCCTAAATTTGATGAAATAAATGAATCTATTAATTCAAGAAGCTCAAAAAACCTGAAGTAGGATAAACACAAAGTGATGCATATAGAGACATATTGTATTTATTGTATCAAAAGCAAAGACAAGAGTATCCACTAATTTCACACCAGAAACCTGAGGGTACAATACAATAGGATGATATGTGTAAAGTGCTGAAAAAGCAAAATTTTCAAATGACAATTCTAACTCTAAGTATTTTCCTCCTAGTATAAGAACCTGAAAGAGTAAATAAAATCTGAGAGGTACCACAGATACTGTGAAAGGGAAAGAAACTGCTCAATAGCAAAGAACAACATGGATGAGGGAAAGGAGAAAAGGATGAAAGAAGGAAAGGAAAAAATATGTATATATATATACAAGGTAGCTGAGATAATTGTACTACTAATTTCTATTAGTGTATTGAAAGGAACAGTTAATGTTTAAATCCTTGATCAATCTTGCATGCCTATATCTGGTAATGTGAACAACTATTTTGGAGATAACAATAAGTAATACAACAATCATTGTTGCTTTCCTATCGTCTTGTTTTGAAATTTTGTATAATTTTTATAGTTTTTGTGTTGTTTTGTTTTTGTCTTTGTTTTTGTTATTTTGTTTTTGTTCTTTTCTCTTTAGAATAAAAAGGAAAGAAAACACTGAGTCAAAGGATCAATTTAGGAAGAACTCATGTATTGACAATATTCAATCTGCCTTTCCATGAACATGAAAAATCTCTCCATTTGTATAAACTGCAACTGATATTTGCATGTTTCCCTGACACCTGGAACTCATCTCATTCTCTCCAAAAGTTGGCTTTTAGAAGATTCTGTAGAATTCATTTCTAAGTAGACAGCCATGTTATCTGTGAACAAAGGCAGTTTTATTTATACCTTTTCCATATGCATGCTTTATTCCTCCCTTCCTTCCCTCCCTTCCACCTCCCCATATAGCTACAATTTCTAGTACTATGTGGAATACAAGTGATGAGAATGGTTACCCTTGTCTTGTTCTTGAACAAATTGCCAGTTTTTCATAATCAAGTGTAAGGTCAGTTACAGAGGTTTTTGTTTTATTTTGTTTTGTCTTGTTGTAGATAGTCTTTATCAAGTTGAGGAAGTTCACTTCAAGTTCTAGTTTGGTGAGAGATTTTATCATGAATGAATGTGGGATCTTGAGAAACTCTTTTCTCTGTGTAAGTTATGTGATTACATAATTTTTTCTTTAACCTCTTTACATCATGTCAAGAATTTACAAAGAATGGCTATGAGATGTTTAAACATCCTTTTAGGTCTAGAATGAATACAATTAGTAAAGTTATATACTGTTCCACATTGTTAGATTCTATTTACCATTATTTTATTCAGGGTTTTTGCAGAGTTCATAAAAGTTACTGCTGTATAATTTTTCTTTTGTTTGGTCTACTTTTAGTTTTGCTATGAAAGTTACCCCATAAAACAAATGGGGAAGTGTTCTCTCATCTTTTCTTCTCTTTTGTTTTTTTTTCATTGAGTCAATAAAATTGATGTTTCTAAAAAAAGTATGGAATTAAGTCATTCTCAATAAGAGCTAAGAGATTTCTCTGCTAGAAGGCCTGTCCTATGTGAAATGCTAAATTGAGGTTTTTCAGGTTAAAATGAAATGATGATAGGCAGCGACATGGAGTCAGGTAAAAAAAGAAAGATCATAGGATAAAAGTAAATACATGGGAAACTCTAAAACCCAATATTATTATAATTATCTTTGTTACTCCAATGTTTATTCTCCACAGAATATAATAAGTATTATGTAAAATGATTATTAATCTACAGTATTAGGTATAAAGTATATGAGGTCGTATTTTGGAATATCAAAAAATAAGGGAGGGTCAGGCGTGGTGGTGCATGACTGTAATCCCAGCCCTAAGGAGGCTGAGGCAGGAGGACTGTTATGAGTTCAAGGCCAGCCTGGGCTACAAAGTGAGTTCAAGGCCAGCCTGCACTGCATAGTGAGACCTTGTCTAAAAAAAAGACAAAAAGAGGGGGGAGCAAATAATGTACAGGAATAATGTTTTTTAAAAGATCAGTTAAGTGGGTAATTTTCAAATAATACTGTTATAACTTTCAGATGTTATATATAATTTCATGTAACCACAAAGAGAATATGTTCAGACTATGCACCAAAGGAATGAGAAAACTGAAATATATTGCCATGAAAAAGATTAACTAAATAGAATAATATAGCAGGTAAGAACAAAAATGCTACAACACATAAAAAAATCAAAGGCATAATAAGAGGTTCTGTATCTATAATCATTTTAATGTAAATGAAACACACTCCACCGAAAAGAGTTGGATAAAAAAATGTATCTTTGAAACCAAGAGGAGCGAGATCCAAGAGGAGTAAATGTAGGTTTACAGAACTTACTTCCTCCTCCAAAACGCCATAACAACAAATGTATACAGGTGCATTTTCAAGTGAGTGTCCATAGCAGAACACTAGAAAACAGCAAAATGGTGCCTATAATCTTATAAGATTCAGAGACCTTAGATAAAAGTGTGATAAGAGAAATAAAACACCTCAGCATATGTTACACTGTTTCTATAGCCAGAGATGTGGATACTTTCCTTTGTAAAAAAGAGACTCCAAGCAAATTCTTTCTAGCACGGACACTACCAAGCTTAACTACTGAAAAATTCACAGTCTTCCAGCCTAATTAGATGAGTAACTTGAATTTCACCTACACCCTTGCTTTGGACAAAGGGCCTCTCATCTTCCAGGGAATGTGAAGTTGCTGTAGCCAGGAGACATTTTAAGGAATGAACTAGTGTCTGAGCTTAGACTGCCCTAGTGGTCAGAAAATCTGCATACTTCATCTCTGAGACTCCACAGACTTTTCTCTGTGTTGGGATGAGGGATAGCTGTGTTGAGGGATAGTTGCCCCTGTGCTGAGGTGAAGAATAGCTGCCTTGTGATTGCAACTTGGCCCAGCAGAGTGTTTGTGATTTAAACCCACTGTGTGCTTTGCACTTTGCACTGGACAGGCATTATTGTCATAAAGGGGAATGTACGGTGATATCCTCAAGAACCAAGACATTGGGCCACTTGCCCTCTGATACTAGGGGCATGGCCAGATGCATGTGCATCCGAGCGAGTTCTGGACTGAAAGCAGGCAACCACATGGTTTCTGGTATACCTCCCCTTGGGCCTGAAAACAAGCACTTGTTGCTGACATGGTGGAGAGGGAATACTGTAGCCCACACTACTGCCCTGCCTACAGGGACATGTTCAGAAGGCCTTGAGGGAATCTGTGGCTCTAGTTGTTGTACTACACATAGGCACATGCATTTTGGAAGAGCTACTTTTCAGTTTTCCAAGGTACAGTTTAGATCTTTCTCCCAGTGGGAACTACCAGTAAAGAAAGAGAGACTAATGCCAGCGTCCCTGCCATTTCCATTTCTAGTGAATCTCCTGCACCATGCCCAGGTACTTGTTACTGACAGAATAGGAAGGCAAAACTGTGGATCCCCCTGCTTCATTGCCCACAGTAGCCTGATGAGAGGGCCTTAAGCAAAGACATGGCTCCAGCTCTTTGCCCCACCACCAGGCTGAGATGCTCAAAGAGGGACAAGAGGAAATTTACCTGGAGCCAGCTACAGTGCTTCTCCTAGACACACACTACTAATTTCAGAGACGAAAACCAAGGCTCCTGCTTCCACCCCACCTAGGTCGTTCTTTCTGCTCCACCATCTCTATGACTTGGGTGATCATGTATTGCTGTTGGGAATGGCTGGGTGCAATAGAGGTGGTGCTATGATTCCTACCAATGACTCTTCATGGAAGAACTGTGTCTATACCTCTGATGTGTGGGAGCACAAGACATTCAGAATGTCACTGTGTAAATTAATCTCAGCTGTCAATTTAATTGGCTTGAAAGACAACACCTTGTTTTTAAGATAAAAATGTCAGATGTTTGTATCCCAGCAATAGAAAAGAATACCGGTACTAGGAAGCTGGGGTTTTTCCTGTAACTATACATGACAATGTGGTTCAGAAGCCTTTGGAACTGGTTTATATGAGGAGTTTAGAAAAGTTTGCAGGGCCGGGGATGTAGCTCAATGGCACAGCGCCTGCCCAGCAAGTACAAGGTCCTGAGTTTGATTCCCAGTACCAAGAAAAAAAATAGAAAAGTTTGCGGATGTGGGCCAGTGAAACCATAGACTGTTTAAAGCAAAGTTTGATGGAAAATTCTGGTAGAAACCCAGAAGATGAGAATGCTCATATGAATGCAAACATTAAAGACTGCTCATACCTCCGAGTTTAACTTAACTCTTTCAAGTTTTACACTAAACCACCGAAGAGTAAAGGGCTTCTGGGATGTGGGAAAAGAGAAGGGAAAGAAGGAGAAATTTTGTATGTATGTATATACAGGATAGATAACATGGTTGTTCTTCTATCTGCTGTTTCTATGCTGAAAGAAACTGTCAATGAGTCTTTGGTTGACCAGTATTGCATGTCTATATCTGTTTTCATGAGAAGCCACTTTGAAGATATCAATATGTAATACAACCACCATTGTTAATTCCCTACCACTTTGTTTGTAACTCTGTATTGTCTGTATTGTGCTTGTGATATGTTGTAAAATGTTATATGTCTGTTAATGTTTCCCTCCTTTTATCCTTAAAATAAAAAAAAAAAAAAAAAAAAAAAAAAAAAAAGACTGCTCATGAGGTTTCAGATGGGAATGAGAGCTCTACTTAGAATTGAGCAAGAGGCCATGTGTGTTACCTTTTGGCAAATAATTTATCTACAGATTACCCATGTCCTAAGACTTTGAGTAAGGCTAATTTAAAGCAGTCAGATTAATTAACCTATTGGAGGAAATATCAACACACACACAGCCAAAACGTGTTTGGATAGGTACTGCTGTCTTGCTTTAGGTGGATTTATAATGAGAATCTGAAGCAAAAACAGAGCAAAAAGATTTGGAAAACTTTTAGCTTGGCAAAAATTTTGGAATAAAGGAGTCATGATTGCAGAGGAGATTAGAACTAATTAAAAGAAATGAAGGACCATTAGTTGGGACAAGAGGAAACATGCCTTGATGACATCTTAGGAATCAACAAGATTAAAACCATTATAAGCTCCAGAATATAAAACTTTAAACTTCTCATTTGAGAAGAGAGCTCCTGGACACAATTCTCCAGATGGGCCACTTATAGAATTGGCTCTATAGGTTTTTCTTCACTGTAATCATCCTTTTGGTCACTCCAAGAGCCCTGTAGCCATAGTCTAAAGGGTCATGGCTACTGCTCAAGCTGTTAACAGACCTTAGTATTTTCCATATCATACTGTTTTTTCAGGCATGCAGAGTTCAAGAGCTGTGGGGTTATGGTGGCTTCTACCCATATTTTAAAGGAGTGACTGGGAGGTCAGGAAAGATGTATGAAAGAGTTAGACTCCCTGCCAGGAGCCCTTGAGGGGTATTACTTTAAACTGTGAAAGTTAAGTCAAAAATGAAGTAGAGTTGCTGGGAAACAAGAAATTTCAAGAGCAATGAACATCTGCTCAGAAAAGCCACACTATAGGGACTGCGACCATGGTAATCTGCTGAGAACAGCCACATTATAGGGACTGCAACCATAGCCATAGGGGTGGGCCCACTCATGCTCTCTAGAATTTATGTATCAGCACCATGTGCTCTGGGTGCTGGATATGGGGTTACAATCATTAACGTTTTCTCTGTTGGTTTCAGTCTTAATTTGGATTGATTATTTTCTATTGCGTTATTACTCTTTTTTGGAGTGGACATATTTACTCTGTGCCATTGTATCTTGTGAACTTGTAACTTGATTTTTAATTTTGCAGGAGCTCAAAGCTAAGAGTTTGTCTTAAAGGGAACTTTTGATTTGGACTTTGGAACAGTGCTGGAACTGTTGAGACTTTGTGGAAGGAATTAGTGTGTGTTGGTTTTATCCAGTATATTTCCATCATCGGAAACTGGAACTGTGACCTTGTTATTGTCTTTATTTGAAGATTAATCATGTGTAATGGAGATATATTTGGGTGTCAAGTTGGTCAGTGTAGGAATGTGGCAGTTAATCTTGATTTCCATGATTGGCTTGAGAGCCAATTAAAAATTTAAAGGGTGCACTTCTGGGTGCATCTAGGTAGGTCATGAAGGCAAGACCTTGGGGATTATATCCTGCCCCTGATACTTTATTCTCTGGAAATCTTTTCTATCTCTTTACCTTCTGGGTGTGATGAGCTGAGCAGCTTTCCTTTGCCATTTGCTTCATCCATGAGGTTTTTTCTTAGAACCTGATGATTATGTACTGAAACATTTGAAACTCTGAATCAAATTAAACTTTTCCTCACTTATATGTTGTCAAGCATTTGGTCCCAGCAATGTAAAAGCTGACAATATAGTAACCATGTGATTACCAAGTGATCAATTCTACAAGAATATATAACAATCTCTAAGCACCTAATATTAGAGCATCAAATTTTATAAAACAAACACTACCAAAATAAAGGCAGAGTGGAATCTAATATATTACTGAGTGACATCAAAGCCTAAATTTCATAAAACGGCACGCCACTTATACAAAGAATTTTCAGATTCAAATTATAGTGTAAAAGGTCTGTAGACAAGATGGTAGGAATTCACCTATGGTTGTTATATTGCATATTATTGTCTTCAGATTAGTTGTTCAGATTACCAGATATAAGCATGAAAGATAGCAATATGTAATATAACAACCAACGTTAATTCTTATCATTTTCTTCTGAAACTTTGTATCATTTTTATTGTTTTCACTTTGTTTTGTTTTTGCCTATGTTGTTGGTACTTTGCTATTGTTCTTTTTTTATTATTGTCTTTAAAATAAAAAAGGTCTGATAAAAATGGTACGTTTAAATAAAAATAATTTATTACAGCATAAAAAACATTGCCATTAATCTCCCTCAAAATACTCCCCCTCATTTCAAACACACCCATCCCATCCTTCTTACCACATTCTGAAGCAGTTCTGAAAGTCTTATTTGGTAAGTATCTTCACAAAATGTGATTAAATATATGTTGAATGTTGCCAAGTTAGGAGATTAGGGTGTGGCAAACTGCCCAGGGAGGTAAGTGTGGTCTGTGAATTACAAAGTTCCAGTACAGATGTGCAGAACATTTCCCAAAGCCTGCACATCAATGAGAGAGTGCTATCTTGAATTCTTCTTGCAAGAACTTGAGGAGGTTTTTGATAGGATAGCTTACACCTGGCATCAGCTTGATCAGTAGGCGATACAAAAGAGAGCCACCATCAAGGTAAAGGCCACTGCTAATTTTCAGGGGCCCACCCTGTTGTTTGCAGGGTGTATGTCTTTTCTTACTTTTAGTCAAACTGAACTTACTCTGCAGAGCATGCTTCCTTCCTTTTTTTCATACCTTTAACATATTTGTGCTCATCTTGACCAATTCTTTGTTCTGGATAGGGAGAATCTAGAAGCCACTTCTAGGAGGAGACTCCAGCACCCTAAAACCTGGTAACACTGCTGCTGAGTGCCACCAAATAGAAGGGCAGGTTGGTGTATACAGTACAGGTTGTCCTAAATCACCTTCTTCATGAGATGTGGCACTAGGAACCTTCTGGATCTTTCCCAAAGTCAAAATGACCAAAAAAGGAAAACATTTCAAATAGATTCAGGACATAGAGGCAGCATTAGCAGCACAACTAAATAACACTTGTGAAAGAAGACTTGTAGAACTGATTCAGAAACTACCAAGTATGCCTGGGTAATTATGTTTGAAATGGAGTGTTTTGAGGGTGATTAATTGCAGTCCATCTTGCTATAGTATTTTTAAATGAAATATACACCTTATTTTTGGATCACATATGAGATTAAATGGCCTGAACATACATAGAGCATTTTATCCACAGTCTGCAGAAAATAAGTGCTTGCCATCAATTTATAGAATTTACTCTATACTAGATCATATATTAAGTAGACATTACAACTAATAGATAAAAAAACCTTTACAATTAAAAAAACATAGAATCATATCTGGTATCTTTTTAAATCACAACAGAAAAAATCTAGAATTCAAAACAAACAAACAAACAAAAATTTTGAACCCAGTGCAGTATTGCATTCCTATAATCCCAGCACTTTGGGAGACTGAGGCAAGGTGAGTACAATTCTGAGTGCTACCTGGGCAACTTAGTAAGCCTTGTCTCAAATAAAAACAGGGCTTGGAATATAGCTCCCTGGGAAGGCCCTAGGTTAAATCTCCAGTATCACACAAAAAAAGTAGGAATTTGAAAAAAAGGATGTTGACTGAAAAACTCATTTTTGAATGAACCATGGGCAATTGAAGAAATAAAAAAGGACATTTTAAAATTTCTTAAAACAACTGAAAAACACATGCAACATACCAAAATTTAAGGAATACAGCAAAGCAATATTATGATGGTGCTTTATAGCAAGAAATATCTACATATCAATGAAAATTTCATTTAAACAACCTAAAGATTCATCTCAAAGGCTGAAAAAAGCAGAAAGCAATCAAACATGAATAACAATGATCTGACCAGAAATAAACTAAATGAAGGCTAAAAACTGCAAATGTAAAAGATCAGTGAAACAAAGAATTGTTTTTTCAAGATAAGGGTGACTGTCAAGCTTGAAGTTGGACTATCTTAGAAATAGATAAGATCTGAATAAATAAAATCAGGCATGAAAAAGGAGACATTACAACTGATATTACAGAAATAAAAAAGGATTATTAGAGATTATGATGAAATAATAGATGGTAACAAATTGGGAAATCTAGTAAAAAAAGGACAAATATCTGGTCAAGTATTGCCTACCCAAATTGAACTATGAAGACATTAAAGCCATGATCAGATCAGTAATAAAAAAATGAGGTTGAGTTAGTAATAAAGTGAATCCCAATAAATACAAGACCAGAGCCAAATCACCACAGTGCTTAATTTTAATAAACATTAATCTAGCATTAATTATTCTCAATTTATTCCAAAGGATTGAAAGACATCAAGACTCTGGTATTAAAGGTCTCAAATATGATCTGGGTCATCTTGCCTCCATTGCCTTTGGGGTTCAGGGGGCCCTAGGTCAACCACATTGGATACCCCCTGGAGGCCACGTGCACTTCCTTGTAGAAGGTATGGTGGAATGAATATCTTCTCCATGTCCTCTCAGTAAGTGATAATGCTGTGCTTAGTGAGGTACTTTAGGGTCAGGATGCTGCACTTAGAGTCCTTCTGGCTTATACCCACCATCGCAACCTGATATCATGTGGCACTCAGTGATGAAGGGAAATGTAGCCCGAGTGGCATCACTGCCAGCAAAGCCAGCTTTGCACATGCCAAAGCCACTGTCAATAATAAGCCCGGCCTTTTCTTTTTCCATTTTGATCTGCAGTTGTCAGGCCTGTGAGGAGAAAGGGGATGTGGGATGCAGGCTGACAGTAAGCAGTGAAGAATTTTTTTTCTCTTAACAAATCCTTACTTAATTTTAATTTAGTATCACTTGATAGTTATGTTTATTTTTATTATATTTGAGTAGTGATAAATTCTAAACAATGATATGTATGAAGGAGAATAATAGGCTTTTTATTCTTGTTTTTAATAAGAAATAATTTACTATTAAAGGCAATTAATATATTATTTAAATAATTTCTACGTCATTTTAGAATAATTTTATTAGTATGGATTTGTCATATATAGTAGTGACATCTCTTCTTGGGAATTAGTACATACATATCATTTCCTGAACATTTTTTGATTCCTTTAATCCCCTCCTTACACTTCAACTGTCTGTATTCCTGATTCCATTCCCTTCTCCAAAGTGTCTACCTCCCTGTTTCCTACCATCTCTCCTTTAGATTACTCTTTAATTATTTGATATTTTGGGTTTCTTGCATGAGAAAAAGCATTTATCTTTTTGTGTCTGAACTATTTCATTTAACATTACAGTCTCAAGATCCACCCATTTTCTTGCAAATGATATGAGTTTAATTTTTCATGGCTGAATAGTATTGCATTTGTGTATATATGCACCACATTTTCTTTACCCATTCATCTGTGAATGGGAATCTAGGCTGTTTCCAGAGTTTAGTTATTGTGAGTTGTGTTGCTGTAAACCCGAGTATGTACGTATCACTGTAGTTACATGTCTTTACATCTTTGGGGAATATACCCAGGAAAGACATAACTGGGTCAAATGGAATTTCTACTTACAGTTTTCTGAGGACTCTCACTACTGATTTCCACGGTGGTTTTACTAGTTTACATTCC
Organism: Chinchilla lanigera; assembly: GCF_000276665.1. Classification (NCBI taxonomy): domain Eukaryota; kingdom Metazoa; phylum Chordata; class Mammalia; order Rodentia; family Chinchillidae; genus Chinchilla; species Chinchilla lanigera. The sequence continues at coordinate 2,229,037 of NW_004955557.1, forward strand.
TACCAACTATGTACAAGGATTCCTTTACCCCACATACTTAGCAGTATTTGTTGTTTATCTGTGATCTTGATGATAGTCATTTGAACTAGAGTAATTTGGAGTCTCAGAAATGTTTTAATTTATGTTGCCCTAATGCCTAAAAATGGGGAACATCTTTCATTTCTTTACTGAATGTACTTTCTCTTTTGAGAAGTATGTAGTCAGCTCTTTCACCAATTTTTATTGAGTTTTGTGGGTTTTGGTAGTTATTTTTAAATTTTTTATATATTATAGATATTAGGCATCTATCAAGAAAGGAGGTGGTATTTTTTTCCTCATGTTGTAAGTCATCTTTTTATTTATTTATTTTTGTTTGCTTTGCTGTCTTTTTTAAAACAATGTAGTCTCATTTCTTGATTCTTAGTATTATTTATTGTACTTTTGGAATTCTATTAACTCCCTGCTTGTGCCTATAGCTTTAAGTGTTTTCCCTGTATTATCTTGCAGTTTCAATTTTTAGTTGTTTCACATAGGTCTTTTTTATTTCATTTGAGTATCAGGTAAGAAATAAGTATCTAGTTTAACTTTTCTCACACTTCTGTTCAGAATACTACTAAAATTTTAACCAGAGCAATCAGGCAAGACAGAGAAATGCACGGGACATAAATAGAGAAGGAAGAAGTTACACCACCTTTATTTGAAGATAATATGATTCTTTACATAGAATACCCTTAAAAATCAACCAGAAGACTCAAAACTGAAAAACATTCAGAAAAGTTGCAGGATAAAAAAAATCAACAGCATTCTTGTACACCAATAATGAATCCACTGTGAGAATAATTAGAAAAAATCACATTAACAATGACTTCAATAAAGTTAACTATGAAGAGTCAATCTAAACAAGAAAATAAAAGATCTATATAATGAAAACTATATAATTCTAAATAAAGAGATTAAAGAGTATGTTAGAAAATTGAAAGACATCTTTTGTTCCTGGATAAGTAAAATTAATACTATTAAAATGGCAATATTACATACATGTGTAGTATATATTAAAACACCTACCTTATTTTTCATAGAACTAAAAAATGTTATAAGACTTATACAGAATGAAAAGAGAACCAGAATATCTAAGGCAACCTTGAGAAATAAAAGCATTGCAAGGGGCATCACAAGTCTACATTTCAAATTACTACAAAACTATCATAACAAAAATAACATGATACCGGCACAAAAATAGATATGTAGATCAATGGAGTGGAATACAAGACAGAAACAAATCCCTGCCCCTTCAATCATCCAATTTTTGATAAATGAGCCAAAAACTTATGCTGGAAAAAAAGAACCTATTTAACAAATAGTGCTGGGAAAATTGGTTATCCATTTGCAGAGAAATGAAACTAATATTTTCTTATGTCCAGCTGTGTTATTTAAGTAAAGTTGACTTTAAATAATGAACTGAAATTATTCCCTCTTCACATAGTTTTGAGGGCATTTGAACAGGATTGGCATCAATCCTTAAGTGTTTGATAGAATTTAGGAGCAAAGCTATCGGATCTTGACATTTTGGGTTGTCTGGTGTTTAATTACTGAATCAATCTTTTTTACACAACATTGGTTTGTTCACATTTTCTATTTTATAGTTTAGTCTTGGTAGGTTATAATGTGTCCAGGATTTTTCTATTTCTTCCATATTATCCGAGTAGTTGTTGCATAAATTGACGATAGTTACAGCATGATATTTGGGGTTTCTCTGGCATCATTTTTAATGTCTCTTCTTTCATTTATAATTTTATTTACTTGAGAGTTTTCCGTTTTTCTTAGTTTGGGTAAAGTTTTGTCACTTTTTTCGATTTTTTTTAAATAGTAAATTTTTAATCTAGGTTTTTTCTAGTGTTTTTCTAGTCTCTGCTTCATTTCTTTTTGCTCTGATGTGATTATTTCCTTCCTTCTGCTAACTTTTGGCTTGGTTAGTTATTTTTCTACTTTCTGGAACTGTACAGAAAGATGTATTTATTCAGTTCTTTCAATTTTTTTAATGTAGAAGTGTACTGCTATCAACTTCCTTCTTATAACTGCTTCTGCTCTATGGCATAATTTTTGGTGTGTTCTAATTCTATTTTTGCTTATAAATTTTTTTAAAATTTTACTTTGAAGTTTTCGTTGATCCATTGGTTGTTTCTGTGTTCCTTAACTTACACATGTTAGTGTGCTTTCTAGTTTTCTTCCTGTTATTTATTTATAGTTTATAACATTGTGATCAGGAAGATACATGGTTTCAGTATTCTTCAATTTTTAAGATGTGTTGTGATTTATTACATGTTATAATCTGAAGAATGTTCCCTATCTACTTGAAAAGAATGTGTATTATGCTGTTATTGGATAGAAGAATCTATAGGTTTCTGTTACATTCATTAAGTCTAGAGAGTCATTCAAGTCTTCTACTTCCTGATTGATTTCATTCTGGGTTATTTATCCATTGCTGAAAACAGGGTATTAGAACCTTACTTTTATCACATTGTTGTTTACTTCTCCCTCAGTTCTGTTAGTATTTGCTTCATATACACTATTTGCTTACTCCAATTTTAGGAGCATATGTATTTACAGTTTTCTAATTGTATTTATAAATTTACCCTTTTGTTAATATGTAGTGACATTTTTAGTCTGTGGTGACAAATTTGGCTTAAAATGTACTTTGTCTTAAAATCTTTTTGTCTGAATATATATATATATATATATATATATATATATATTCTTTTTATGAAATTTCAGTGAAATTATTTCTTTCCATTTCTTCACTTTCTACCATGTACCATTAAATCTAAACTGAGTGTGCTGTAGGCAGCGTATAATTGAAACTTTCTTTTTTATCCATTCAGCCACTGTATATGTTGAATGTCATCTAATGTGATAATTTAATTAATTTACATTTAAAGTAATTATTGGTAGGCAAGGACTTATTTTGTTACTTTTTTCAGATTATTTTATTGTTTCTTGGTTATTCTCTTCCTCTTTTGTTGCCTTTGTCATTCGATTTTTTCTACTTGTTTGTATGCTTCAATTCCTTTCTTTTTCATGTACAGATCAATTACAGCATTTCGTGATTACTATAAGACTAACATAGACATCTTATAATACTCTATTTTAAATGGATAATACCTTAATTTTGTTGTACACAAAATTATAATTCACTCTTCCCCAAAGTGAAAGCTACAATAAAATGTAAACACTTTGAATGGATTCAGGACATTGAGGCAGCCACAACAGCAAAACTAAAGACACCCATGAAAGAAGACTTCCTGAACTGTTTCAGAAAGTGGCAAGAATGATGGGACAAATGTCTTTGAAGTTTCTATCTGTTGTCTGTCAAGGACTTGAGTGACACATCAAACATCAGTTTCCCTCTATTTTCCTTGATTAAGTTCTAGGGTGTATAAGCCAAGTAATTTTACTTTTCATCCAAGTATGGTTATGTAAACCAGAAACCTGGAATTTATCAATGGCAAAAGCCCCTTGACATTAGTAACTCTACATACTCAAGGTATGATTATAAAAATGTATCTTGATTCCCTTCCTAAGTTTTTACTCCAATTTATCATTATCATCTCTTTCTTAAACCTCCTAACTGCTCTGACTGTATTCCTTTTTATAATCTTGTATTAACTTCATTGTAGTCAAAAAAAATTATTTTTAGAATGTCAATCTTCTCTCATCCACAGCACTACTTAAACTTCCCAGTGGTTTTATTACTTGAATTATTAAAAACAATGTATTTTACATAGTTTAGAAGGTTCTGTATGATCTGGCTTCTGCGTACTTCAACTTTTTAAAAATACAGTTCTCTTCCCTATATGTGCTCCAGCCCCTCTTTCACTTTCTCCAACAACCACACTCCTTCCTGTTTTAGGGACTTAGCTCCCACATCCTTCTCCCCAAAATAATCTCCTTTCATTAAACTTATTTATACTAATCTTTTAGGTCAAATTTCATATTCTCAGGAAGATCTCATTAATAGTCCAGAATTGATCTCTGTGATATAGTTTCATAAAAATTGTATACTTTGTTCTCCATAAAAAGCACAACTTAAAAAATATTTTTCTCCCCAGAAGACTATATTCCCAAGAGAGGCAGGGTCTGTGTGTGTTTTCCTCACAAGTGTAACCATCTCCAAAGCTTGGCATAATGTCTGACAAATGATAAATGAACAAGTGGACCATCATTTGTGTGCAGGCACGAATGGATGACTGTTTCATTTGCTGTTTGATGCAGATTCTGTATTTTGAGTTAGGGGAGAGATAATCAAAACTAACCTCTATCACATAATAATTCCTCACAGATTCCAAAGTCAAGTTATTCCAGTATTCATTTACGCTTTTGATGTTTTTCTCTTTTGAGATATTCATTAATTGTGAAAGTATAGCAGAAGCTGCACTTGGAGAGCTGCTAAACTTATACTATTTCGCACAGTAGCAATTAGGACTTCTTTCATGTAGCTATTATTTCTTTTTTTTTTTTTTTTTTTTAAAATCGGGGTTTTATTCCTATACTTTTCTTTTTTTTTTTTTTTTTTTTTTTGGTTTTTCTCCGGTACCGGGAACCGAACTCACGACCTTGCGCTTGCCAGGCAGGCGATGTAGCTATTATTTCTAACACCATTTGATATATAATACATTTTACTACATGGAACTCTCATTAGCACCCTGTTCTTCTACATGCAGGGGCTTTAGCATTATATTCTCTATCTTGTGTGAAAATTATTGTGTTGCCATGGTTAAAATTATTGTACATTTCTTGTGGTTTAATAGCCATTTATGTAAGAAATCTCTGCTTTCAATTGCTGTTTTCAAGTTTTTAAACTTTTCTCACATATTTATGCTTCCAGATGAGACTAAATAATTGTCTAGCTCCTAAATCACTTCTTTTGGAATTTTAATTGGGATTATGTTAAATAGATTTAATAGGGAAAGTATTTATCTAATTTTAATGTTTTTTTCTTCATTTATATTCAGTTCTTCATTTGTATCTCTCTATTAATTTTTACTGATTTCTCCACAATAATCCTATCAAATTTTGTTGGTGCTACTTTATGTCCCTGTTTATTTTGTGTAGAATATTTTTTGTCTGCTGGTATTGCCTTTAATTGGTTGTTGGTATAATCCGATTTTGTTTCTATTGTAGGGAATCTTTAAAAAAAGTTTTTGACACTTGTTGCTTAGTTATGTAGTATCTACTATTTAAAGAACTCCACCTGGTAATTACATAATTTCATACTTTTAATAGTGATGCTTTTATTTATCTTTCACATTACCAAGGTGAACAGAATGTCTGGAACTACAATGCATTGATTATGTGCACTACTCAGCGCCTTTTCTTGTGATTCACCTTCAGGAATGATGCTGACTATGATGAACTTCAAAAGAATTTATTACCTGTTTTGTAAAATTTTCTGTGCATAGTTTAAAATAAAGAATGTTTTTGAATTTTATCAAGTTCTTTCTATCTATTCTCTTTATAGAGAAATAGTTCTTGAATTTTTGAGTTACTGTTATTGCTTTCTAAGTCCTGTATCTTTATTTTCTCTCTACCTGTTTTGATTTGTGATATTGTTTTATTTATGAATTTTTGAAGCTAAATGCTTGCTGAATTTTATTAAAATGATAGTATTTAAAGATATGGGTTTGATTGGGTCATTTTGTCTATAAAAATTGAGTAATAATCACTATCAGCAAATGATAAGTAGCATCAGGAACAATAATTTTTCTCTTAACATAAGTAAAAGAATCAATAGTACTGTCTCTCTTGATATGGAGTTTATACTCTCAGACTAGTAAGGATCAGAACATGAATTTCTTAAATGTCAAAACATCTTTTCCAAGCTTAGTCCTCAGTGACCTGTTATAGGTGTTGATTTTTTTTTTGAAAAAGAAAAAAGTATTTAAACATTTTAAACTGCTGTGGGCCTAACAGCTCTTCATATATAGTTAAATATACATTAAAGAACAATTATGAGATATATGTATGAAAGAGTAACTGTTATTATATCAAAAGTGGATAAAATAAATGATTATGATATAGAAATACATGCACATGGCAATGGAAATGGAACTAAGCTCATAATTTTAGAGCTGTCTCAGGGACCCAGAAGCTAAATAAGTATTAGCAATTTTCAGAGTAAGTATACTTAAAGAGATGAAAATTTAAAAATAGTTGAACATATTAAAATTTAATATAGAATTTTAGAATTCATGGAACCTTAATCCTTGTAGCACTCACCACCTATACAGCTTTATGTATTTCACATTACAGGTATCAATGAGAAAGAGTAACTGCATAAGTAATAACTTCCTCCTGAAAATTCATCACATATAAGTCAAATTCATTATAGAGCACCTAACAGAAATGCAAAGATGAAATTTCTGAGTTCAGGAAAGGCATACAAAATGAAAAACAACAATGTTAAAAGATTTTACATGTTTTCCATAAAAATATCAAAATAAATTTAAATATTTAAAATTTTCAACATGCTTTGACTTAGGATTTCATGAAGAGCTTGTTTTATATAAGTATAGTTGACTGAATTGTCCGGATGTTAGCTGATGTATTCATTGTGCTTTCACAGCTCTAAACTTTATAAAGTTAAAAAAGATAATGAGTATTTAATTTCAAATAACAAGCAATGTCAGCTAATCTAAAATTTGGCAATTGCTTGAAGTGGTTAATATTTTTGTAATTTTCTTTTCTACTATAAACAATAGAGTAAATGCATTAGTAAATTTTTGCATTTTCCATAGCTGAAGTTATATTGTAAATCTCTGACTTCTTATAACCAAGGATACTCTTTATTTGTTGTCTCTCACTCTTGACAGATCTTGGTCTCAACAATAAATTCATTGGGGAAGTGTCTAATCTTCCAGCACTTATCAATGGCACGCTTGTTGAAACCTGGGAGGAATGTAAAAAAGTGACTTTTGAATTTTTGATGTATATGAAAAAAATGCATAAACTTGCTCTCCACTTTTCTTTGCACTCTAACCTCACTCTCGTTTATCATCCCAATAGCAAGGCAATGAAGGAATGAACTGCTTACCTAGCAAGAGGTCTCTGCGACGAAGGCGGAAGGATTTTCTTTTGTTGCAAAGTTGATAAATAAAGATGCCTAGATTACTAACATCACGAATTTGTTCAACAGCAACAAGGTCTTCATGAACCACATAAGTATGAGGCAAGTGTTTTCTGCTCTATAAATGAAAAAAAAAACGCAACAAGAACTTAAAGATATTTAAGCTCTTACCTGTAATATGTACAGTTTTTAAAAATATACTTCACTTTAATTTTAGATTCACAGCATGTTTATTACTTAGTTTTATTTTTGATTCACACCTAAATACTAATGAATTTTAGTGTAATATTTCCACACACTCATACAGTGTGGGCTGATCAAATGAAAACTCACTTGATCCATTGGCCCCCTACTCCCTTTCCAACTTGTATTAATCTTTGCAACTATTTGATATTCAAGTGATTGGTTTTTAACTTTCACATGTGAAAGGAACAAGAAGTACTTGTCTTTCTGTCTGTCATATTTTGCTTGATGTAATGTCCTCCGTTCCATGCATTTTGCCAGAGCATACTTTTTTATTCAAAAATATTTGATAAATCAGACCCATATGTGTAAACATCAGGTTGTCTCACTAGTGTGAGAAAATGAATGAGTACATAAGGCACAAAATGTATGTAGATATTGTGAATTGGGAAGAAACTATTCAAAAGAAAAGACAAACTGTGATGGGGAAAAGGGAAAGGCAGAAAGCAAAAAAGAAATGTATATATATATATATTCACATGGAACTCTCATTAGCACACTGTTCTTCAACATGCAGGGGCTTTAGCATTATATTCTCTATCTTGTGTGAAAATTATTGTGCTGCCATGGTTAAAATTATTGTATATTTCTTGTGGTTTAATAGCCATTTATGTAAGAAATCTCTGCTTTCAATTGCTGTTGTATATACACACACACACACACACACACACACACACACACACACAAAATAGTTAAGGTTGTTCTAGAGCTAGTTTCTCCTAGTTCATTGAAAGCACTCTGCATAACTACTACAAAGATAACAATACACAAACTATCAACTATTGCAACTGTCCTACTAATTTGTTTTGAAACTCAGTTTCACTGTTATGCTTATCCTTTTCCTCTTTAAAAATTAAAAAAAATCAAAGAAGTGAAATATTTTGGCTGAACTCATTAATTTTCAGAAATAGGAAGCAAAATTATTTGCAAATGCTCATAGAAAAAGTGCCTTTCAAAATACGTACTGCAAGTTTGCTAAAGAGTTCCACCAGATTCTTTGGAGGCATAACAATGGAGGTATTCAGAGGCATCAGAAAGCAGTTCCCCAGGAGCATGTCTAGGTAAGCAGTCATTCCCTGTTGGAGAAGAGGAAAAAATTGGGCAAAATAAGAAGTAGAGAGATAGAGCTTTCTCAAAGAGGCAGGGGATCCAGAGAAGGAGGAAGGGGGAAGACGGAGAAAGGAGATGAAAAAAGTAATTAAGATGTATTATGAACAACTCTGCACAGGAAATGTACACATTATGTACTACAATCATGTACTAATAAAGACAATGATCTGAAAAAAATTGAAAATGGACAACATAAGAGATCAACACTACAGATTTTCTGACCAACATTAGAATAAACAGCTATATTTTTCAAATTTAACTAAAGAGCATGCAATAGCAAAACGATGAAAAGGCTTTGCCTCAAGTAATATATAATTATGAATGGACTTAATATTTGCCACAAACTAGAAAAAAAAAAAGAATTCTAGAATACCTCTAAGAATGAAAAACCCACCTTTTCGAAGTCATGAATGATAGCTGCAGGGTCACTATCAGAGAAACTGGGAACAGTCACATCAATGATTGCAATGTTGTCATCCTCCCGAATGTCAGCCTCCTCAGTCACAGATAGGAAGTAAGGCTCTCCTCCACGAAAGGAATTTACAGGGTCCACAGCAACAAAGAAACACATTTCTCCACGGTAAATGGTGTTCTGAAAGGCAAGAGGAAAAGTCCAAACCTTCTAATATCAGTACTATGACATTTGAATAATTTTATGCACTCATTAATTTATTGTATTGTGTGTTAAGCTGAGGTTTGTTGTTTACAATTGTCACTATGAAGAAAAATCAGTCATATGAACTGAAACATAATTTGAAAACTTTCGTCCAATCCTCATTTCTCTAATGATTACCAAAGAATTATTTAAATTGACACTAAATGTATAATAATGTCATTCAAAATATAATACTTATAATTACTATTACCTTGGGCATGAAGTATTTGTAAATGCAGGCTCCACCAACAGTAAGTCCTGCCAAGATGAATGAAAGGCCTAGGAGAGTAAGCATACATCTCCCAGAGGTGCCCTCATTTGCTTGGGTGGCAACTTGGAGCTCCTATTTTTTAAAAAGCAAAAGGAAAAACAAAACTAGATTGTACTTTTAGACAGTTGCTACTTCATACAATTTATTTCCTTTGAAACCCAAGATATTTAAAAAGGTAGCAAGCCACCCTAGTATAAAATCATTTCAATACAAGTTCTGATATCTAATAGAGGTGACAAAATCTCCAAATACATTAACCTTCTTTTGGCATTTCCAAACTCTAATATAGATATGAAATCACTTCAAAATATGCACTCTTAGAATCACATGAAAATAGGCATTCAGTTATGCAATGTTACATTCTCTTTCTATTTCAAAACACTTAACATGGCATCCACTGTCAATAAATTTTTTATGTATTATATAGTATTGTTAACTACCATATAGGCATGATGTGGTACAGCTACAGAGCAAAAATTTTGTTTTTTAAAAAATAAACTGAAATAGTTACCTTTTAGACTTCACCAACTTTCTGAAATATAATTATTCTTCATTACTATTTTTTAAAATCAATTCATTTGCCAACTCAAATAAATTCACCAACTTTCTGAAATATAATTATTCTTCATTACTATTTTTTAAAATCAATTTATTTGCCAACTCAAAGGATAATTAGTATATTTTGATTTGTGAACTAACTTTCAAAAGGATGTTTTTCCAAAATTAACCTGTAAAGGAAGGAGTTCTATGAGGGGATATATATGCCATTTTCTCTTATTTTAGAAATTAAAAAACTGAAGAAAGATTTGTGCTTCTTAATGTCACCTAGTATTTTATAGGTGTGTTTTGCTTGAAAGAAACAGAGTTTTAGAAGACCTGGGTTAAAAACTAGATTTTATTTTTTTTTTATTTTATTTTTTTATTTTATTTCTTTTTGTCTTTTTGAGACAGGGTCTCGCTATGCAGTTCAGGCTGGCCTTGAGCTCACTTTGTAGCCCAGGCTGGTCTCAAACTCCCAATGATCTTCCTTCCTCTGCCTCCCAAGTGCTGGGATTACAGGCGTGCGCCACCAGATTCGGCTTTTTTATTTGTAAATTAAATTAAATTTTTTTATTTTATGGAAAAAATGTAAAACAAAATTTCATAACAAAATACTAGGAAAATAGCAATAGTTAATATATTACATGTTGTTATCTTTAAGGTAATTGCTCAGGGTACAAGATATGAGCATAAAAATTTCTCCAATCACTATTAACCCAAACCTTCCTTTTTAATGAACTAGGACACACTAATGGTATAACTGACTTACATTTTTCCCCTTTTCCCTACTGTTCTTTCCCCTTTCACCTATCCTAGTTCCTTTTTTCTTTCTGCACAATTTCTTCCCATTTCACAATTATCTATCTACATTTTAGACTTTATTTACTCTTTCAGTTTTTCACACCAGGGAGACAATAAAAATGTTTACACATGTGAATCTAATTAATTTCACTTATGAGTGTGGTCTCAAGTTGCATCCTTTTACCTATAAAAGTCTCAAAGTACTCCACTGTATAAAAATACCACATTTTTTATCCATTACTAGGTCGATGCATATTTGGGTTGTTTTCAAGATTTAGCTATTACAAATTATGCTGCTATAAACATTGGTGCACATATATTGCTGTAAACACTAGATTTTAAAGTACAGAATTCCTACACACAAAATTTTCCTGTGTAATGGTGACATTAAGATACCACTACATAATTGATCATTAACTGTTCCTTTCAGTAAAGTGATAGAAGTTAGTAGTACAACTATGTTAGCTATCCTGTATATACATATATACATAATTTCCTCAATTATTTGATCAATCTCACATGTCTCTGTTTGTTTTCCTGAGAAACCACTTTGAAGATGTCAGTATGTAATACAGCAACCATTGTTAATTTCCTACGAATTTTTCTGTAATTCAGTATTGTTTGTATTGTTCTTATGCTATTTTGTAAATGGATGCCGTTTGTTAATATGTTTTCCTTCTTTTATTTTTAAAATAAATTAAAAAATAAAGATGACACTAAATAATAAGTTGCTTAGGAACTGGAACAAGAGAGATCCCAAACAAAAATGTAACTACTTAACTGTACCTCTCCTCCGGCAGTGAGAACTGGAGGGCTTGCTAGTCTCTCTGTTATATTTGTCAATATATTCCTCACCAGCATTAATACTCAATGATAGAGTAAACGGAGTCAGCAAATGTGGACCCTGACGTTCAAAGAGAAAATCATTGAGACAGGTATGTGAATAGAATTGTTCTGCCTTTTCTGCAATTGACTATTTTTCATGATAATTACTCTAATATTTGTGAGATGTAGTTAATATTAAGGTAATTTGATGAAAATAAATGCATGAGGGGCTGGGGATTTAGCTCAGCGGCAAAGCGCCTGCCTGGCAAGCGCAAGG
>NW_004955557.1:2240957-2262700 GCF_000276665.1 Chinchilla lanigera
AATCAAATGATATCAGATCCTTCCAATTATAGATATAGCTCAGTGCCATAAGTGCCTGCCAGGCAAGCGCAAAGTCCTGAGTTTGATTAAAAACCAAAAAAAAAAAAAAAAAAAAAAAGAAAATAAATGCATGAATTTGATGGTAAATAGAAAAAGGAAGACCCAGAGATCATTTATGTTTTAAAGAGTTTTCTTTAAAGCTCAACATTTGATATTCACATTTTCTCATTTAAATTTATTTCAGTTCATTCCCTCCATTAATACTCTAAATCTTAATGTCTTTTTTGGCCTCCAATAATTTTGATCTTTTAATTATTTTTATTAAAATCTAACTAAAATTAGCACTACAAAGAAAAAACTTTAAATTTTGACTGAAAATTAATGTAATCGAGAGCTGGAGGCTTATAAACTGTATGTCAGATAATTATTGATAATTAGAAAGTGGAGTGGTGTGCTGTCACAAAATGGCTTAATTTGAAATTCTCAGAGGAATGAATTTTTTTCTTGCAACTGAGACATGAAAAGCGCAATTTACATTATAGTTTCATTTTGCTTTCTAATAATTGAGGAAAGTTATTCTTAAGGAGAGTCTAAATGTGAAAGTCTCAGTTTCATAAATTATCACTAATAGAACTGAGGGTTTTTAGCTATCAATTAAATTTGGTGAAGTTCAGGGTTACTGAGCCCATCAATGACCATAGTTAATTTCTCTCTGAGAAGTATTTTAAATTCAACATGCACAGCCTCCAGCATAATAGTCTGTTTTTTTCAACCCATGATCTAGTTGATCAATACAGCACAATGTAGTGTGTGAAGAATTTTTGTCAGTGTCCTATAGTGTGCAGCTTTGAATTTGGAAGCTTCTCACAAATCTCAAAAAGGAAATATAACTGCAGAGAAATGCTCTTTTTTATTTATTCTACACCACACCCACAGGCCTGGCTAAAGTATTATTTCTGTATTAACTGAATTTATCTACAAGTCATGGAGTTTTGGCAGATGATGGAGAAAACAGGGATTAACTGGTGGCTATTTTTAACTGCTGCCATTTAACTAAGCCTCCCCAAAAATCTGTCTTTTACAAAATTAGTAGGAGAACAGCCACACATCCCAGTTTCTGTAATCAAAACCTCAAAAATGCACGCCTGCCTAGCAAGCGCAAGGTCGTGGAAAAAAACCAAAAAAAAAAAAAAATGCAAAGAAGTGTTACTATTGAGTTTTAAAGTGTTTAGTGCACAATAAGCTAGCTTGATTGCAAAGTTAAACACTGAAAGTTTTCTTATTAAAAGTTCTGCATAAACATATTAGTACTGGAAATCGAGTGCATAATCAAATTTTATGACATGAGTTCTCATTTCACACGTAGTACTTTTCAAATCTCCCCACTGAATACAACAGTTAAAACTTTCTGCAGAAAACAAGTTAGGACAGAACTGCAAGCTCCAGCACTTTCCAGAGTTAATAGAATCAAAAGAAAATATGATTGCCTTTTAAAATTGCTATTTAACTGAAAAAAAATGAGGAGTAGTTTGCAAATGCTGAAAACATGGTAGGCATTTAAACAAAATAAAAAGTTAGACTAAGTAAATAGATTTTATCTTTTTTGAGGAGTAACTTTCCCCAGTTCCTGGGAAATTTGGTAATTTACAGCAATATTAGACATACTTCAGAACTCTACATGGATGAAGTAGTATCTTGCTCAATAAGAAACAGCTAAAGGAAAAGGAATAGAAAAGTATCCTGAAATTTATTTTTACATAAGAGTGTTTTCTTAAGGACATGCCACTCTGAAATCACACAAGACTTTTGCAGTAAGAGGGCACAGTGAACGCCCAAAATTTGAATTAAGACCAAACAAAATTTTTACAGCTCTTCTACTTAATGCTTAATAGCACCTATCACACACGTGCACTTGCTCCAATCAGTATAGGTGGAAATTGAACTTGACCTTTACCCCTACCTTCGCAATAGTGATCCTAGAAAAACTTAGATTTATCTACCCATGTCAAAAGGAAGGAAAGAAAATTTAAGTCTTTTGATACTGCTCGCACCTTGTGTATGCTCTGCCTATGCACTAGCTATGGAGCTGGGGACAGCGCAGGGTGCTTCTGGATACCCAACTCTCCAGCCATTCCTCAGGTGAAGATGATACCAAGTTCCAGGAGATCTCCTCAGACTCCTTCCAGCTTCCCTCAGGGATAAGCAGTATGTGTTGGAATCCACGGAAAATGCAGGGACTTGCACATATGCAGAGGGGGACGGGGTGTGGCAGGCAGAAGGTGGTGAGAGCAGACAGAACTAGGGAGACAAAGCAAACCCGAGGGACCATTTAAAGAGGCCTTACCCCTGGAATCAAGAACTTCTGGGAAGCCTGCGTTTTGTCGTCTGCCACATGGCCCTTTTTCTGCCCTTCACACACACCATTTTTAAACCCTAGCAGGCAGTAAGGAGCACTCTTGGGACAAATACCTTGCCCGTCAGGATCTGTGCTCTGAGCGTGCGGCTCACGAGGGCCTCCACGTCTTGCTGCGCCTCCTCCTTTTGCACCCCTGCGAGTATGTTGAAAGCGATTTTCACCATGGTGTATCTTCTGGCTACCCAGTACGGCGTGGCTGGATACAGTTTCCCAGGCTGCAGGTTGAAGGAGATCACACTTGCCCAAACACCACCTACTTTCTCACAGTCTGCCTAATGAGACTGCAAACTCAGGTCTGGTGATACTTATGAAGAACTCCCAAGCTTGGTGGGAGACTGTGGGAGGGCCCAGGGAGGTCCTGGCGGGGGAGGGGGGATTGAGTGCCCCAGTGGAGGGGCTGTGGGGTGGTAAACTGGTAGTGAAGAAGAGGAGGGGATGTGGAGTCCTTGGCCTGCTAGGGCTAAATGTTCCTCACCTGCACCCCGGGCATGCTTCCACCCTCTGCACTGTCAGATAAGAACAAGCCAGAAAGGAAGCCTGTGGTGTACTGTCTTTTTCTGCCTTCATCTAGACCACAATAGTGTCTGACTCCTACTCTGTTTTCCCAAACTTGTGCTTGGCCCCCTGCAGGGCCCGGATAGTAACTTGGCACCAACCCCAGCTTCCTCAGCTCTGTATCCACACCCATCTGGGCTCCCAAAGCACAATTCTCACAGTGTTCTGAACCTTTATAATAATATTTTGTTTTTAAAAAGCACCTAGAAGATGATTTATAGTTCCTTGGTTTATTCTTTCTAAAAGGTATTTTTTCCTTACTGAATTTTAAAAATTTTAATTTTCTAGCCCAAAGCAATGTTAGATTAGAAAGATAGGGCTCCCGTCTCCTCACTTCCTCAATTTGGAAAAAGGACATGGAATTAGAGAGGAGGGTGGAAATCTCAAAATGAATCAATAAAGTAATACAGATTTTTTTCACTCTTCCTGATCAGGGAAACTGGAGGAAGATCTTAGCCCAGTGCCTGTTTCTTTTAAGCTACTAAATATGAAGCCTACAGGGAAAAACAAATGTGTGTATGTGTGTGTGTGTGTGTGGTGTGCATGCATGAGTATATGTACCTATTTGTTCAGGTTGGTGAGGGATGCAAACTTTAACCAGATGCTAATACAACTCTAGGGTGCAAAACAAACCAGTAAATCCCAATAACCTCAAAAGGGCAAATGCTCATAGAAAAGAATAAAAAATCATTATTGGAAAACTCACATGGGCAGCTAGGGTAATCTAGCTATTTCTCTACAGTTCGTCCTTCCAGATTAATGATACTGATAGAGAGCATTATCACATGAAATTCAGGCTCTGGAGGTTGGTGTTTGTGGGTTGTGGTCCAAAGTTTATAAATAGTCCTGCTGAAAAAGTCAGACAGGATTCGGTTATGTGAAGACAATAACACAAAGCAAATTTCAACAAAACAAAGAAGAATTTTCAAGAGATTTCTCCATCTACCCATCTGCTTAGCTAAAGAGGCTTGACTACGAGAGGAATGCCTATTCCTCTGTCCAAGAAATTCCAACCTGGAGTCTTTTCCACTGAGTTTTCCTTGTCTCTGATGCCCTCTCCTATTTCTCCAGTGGGATGTGTGTGAAGACTGCTTTAATTTTCTTGGATAGGTCACAGGTGGGAAGGTGGATACAGGTGAACAATGAGGACCCTATGCTTACACAGGACCAGAACCTTATAAAGTAGGATGTTTGCATTTGTTTAGAAACATTGGCATTGTATGTTCTTTCATTTATTCTTGCTCAAGTCTGGTTATTATAATTCATATTTGTAAGGCAACATTTAGTGTAGTAGATGAAATCTAATCTCCATAGTATGTTTCTCTTTATAGTTACTTTCATTTTAACACTGCCTTTACAACAACTCACTTACCCATGATTATGAGTACTCATCCTGAAGCATTTCTTCCATGTTCTGCACCTGTTTATGCTTTATTGTTGTTCATAGCAATTCTCGGCATCAATTGACAGTTACTTTCTTCAGAAATCAGTGCCACTAACCTAAAAGTGTCAACCCAAAAGGAGTGTCAAAAGAGACTGAGTGAGGTTACATCAGAATGAACCACTTTTTTAGCTGCCTTTCTGGGTTTACAGGAGTAGGTAAGTAAGCACAGTCAAAGAAAATAGAAGATCTTAAAGCTTAAACGTCAAGGGATAACATTAAGGTGGGAAATGAAAATTCTTAGCCTGAATTAAGAATAGCATTTGTGTCACTAGCTGTTTTTATTTTAAATGTCATTATTCTAATCTTCCCTATTTACTACCACCTTTTAAATTATAAATTGCAGTGCCAAATATGAGCAAAGAAAACAGTGTTTATAACAGTATAATTCGCAATAGGTAAACTTTAGAAACAGCCTATATGTCCATGAACAGATGAATGGATAAAGGAAGTGTGGTATCCACATGATGAAATACTATTTGGCAATAAAGTAGGCTAAATTTGAGGCATTTGTAGGAAAGTAGATACACTCAGAAAGTATAATGTTGTGTGAAATAAATCAGACACATAAGCTTAAATATAATATGGTTTCTCTCATTTGAGTAATGCAAAGTACAAATAAAGAGGAAAATAAAAGATTGATAAAAAGGAATCAAGGAGATAGATCTTTTTTCCAGATGGGAAGGGGTCCAAGCGACCAAGAGTAAGAGTATGGGGAGGGGGGAAATGGAAGGAAGGAAGGAAAAAGATTTAAGGTATGTCATGTACATGTACCAAATACCCAAGTTGAATATAAACATGGTGTGTAGCCCAATATGAGCTAAAAAGAATAATAATAATAATAACAAGAATAAAAATGGGGAAAGGAGATGTAAAGAGAGAGGGAAGGAGGAGGGTGGGGAGCGAAAAGTAATAAAAAGAATCAAGCTATGTTAAGAACAGTTACCTACCCCTTTATATGAATGTAAACTTTATGTATTGCAAACGTGTACTAATAAAATAAGAATGTTAAACCGATACTACGACAAGGGTGTTGAAACTGAGGAGTGTGATTCTGCTACCCACAGCAATTTTACCCAAAGACAACTTACTCAGGAAAAACTTTAGAATTCTAAATCTGCATCTCAAATGCAAATAAAATTTTTCCAGAAGTTCAAAATAAAGAAAGCCACATTGTTCATACATTTTTGTAAGAAACTCAACAAAATTAAAAAAAAATTACCCTACTATGTATGCCAGCTTTCTTTCAACTGTGACAAAATTTCTGAGATGATAAATTAAGGAAGACAGAAATTTTATTTTGGTTTCAGAAGTTTCAGTCTGGTCACCTGGATGACCCTGTTGATTTTGGCCTGTGGCATCACAGTACATCATGGGATGAGAGCATGATGGAGGAGGCTTGCTCACCTCTTGGTGACTGGGAAGAAAGGAGAGACAGAGGAAAAGGCCAGACTTGGATTCTAGTATTTCTACAAGATCATTCCCTCAATTATGTAAGTTTCTTCCACTGAGTCCTGCCTCCTACAGGTTCCTCCACCTTTCAATTGTGCAAACGACTGGAACCAAGCCTTCAACACAGACTTTTGGGACACATTTAAGATCCAAATCAGTTAAAACCACAATTTATTCTCATTGCTACTCTCTCTACCTGCCCATATCTATGTTTCTCTGTTTGTCTTCTGTCTTCTACCTCTTGTACTCTGTGTGTGTGTGAGTGTGTGTGTGTGTGTGTGTGTTTTAGGGAACATAGTCTTTTAAGTCTAGTTTCTCTAAGTCACACAACCATCCTGAATATCCTGAGAGCTATTAACTTTTTGGCTTGAAATCCTTGTGAAAAATATGAAAATCCACTTTTAGAAGACAAATTGAAGTTTTTGTGCCCCTGTAGTGACAACAGAGATTGTTGAACTGACTTTTGCTGAGAATGAAATAGGTTTGTACAGTAATACTATATTAAATAGGATCTTGCTGTATCAGTCAGTGCTTACTAGAGAAACAGGTTTAATGCGAGACATATGAATACATAAGAATTTACAAAATTAGCTTACAGTGCTTACCAACAGAGTCAGATGTAGCAGGAGGTCTGCCTGCACACTGGAGATCCAAAGGATCCAGTCAAAGCCCTGGAGCTCACTGTGATGTCCCATGCAAGTCCATATCAGAAGGCCAAAGAGTCTGCAATGGAAGTCTGAAGGATCTGTTCTGGAAAGCTGAAGAGAATGTGTAATGTGAAGGTGAAGACTGGAGGTCCTCTGAAGAAACAGAAGCAATCCTTCCTTCTTCATTTCCTTTTTATATCATTATGGTGACAATCCATCTTAGGGTGATTCTTCCACACCCAGAACTATGCTGAGCCAATTTGTTGGGTGTTTCTTACTCATGCTGACACAGCCAATTAACTATCATAATCCCCACATAGTCAAGTTGACAACCAGACACAATTCTTCAAACCAGATACAAAGACAAGTGCACAATTATGCCTAACATGTTATAACTACCCTATATACAAACAAAAATATGCTAATTCCTTCCCTAGAATGGAAGGCAAGTTTTCTTTGGGTGATGCTTACTCCTAACATTTCCTAACTTGAACATTATTTAACAATATTTAAGAAGTCATATGAAGTCTATCAACATTATATTACATTGGAAGCATATAAAGAGAGAACTATTACAATTACAATCTTTGTTTCTATAGCTGATCACAGAGTTGTAGCTGGTATTTCTTAATAATTTCTTCTACTACCCATTCTGCATTCCCTTGGCCTTCAGCAAGCACCTCAGCAGGTCCTGGTTCTTTCTCTAGTGGGGTGACCCATACGTTCACTCCTGAAGGTTCTGGATTATTTTTTATTCTGCCTGGATTGGGTTGTTGTAGTTTCCCCTTGACTTTAATAACTGGGCATGATAATACTACGACATGCCCTAAAGGATCTCCTGCACCCCAAGTATATTCTGCCTTTCCTCCATTGCGGAGTAATAGTCTAATTTCCCATTGATAGTCTGGGTCAATCACCCCTGCCAACACTATGACTCCCAATTTAGCTTGTTTCCTCAGAAGCATGAAGAGACCAAAATGACCAGGGGGAAGTCTTAGCTTGCAATTCAATGGTAGCATTGTTATGCTTCCTGGTATAAACCTTCCTTTCCCCTCTGGAATTAAGACTTCTAATTCCATAAAGAATTAGCATAAGGTTGTAGGAACAGGAAGCAAAATTTTGCCTGTGGAAATAATGGGGGTAATGGTGAGTGGTACCATTCCCACTCCCACCCCTCAATTCCTGGACTCATGAATCCTACCTATGGGAGATAAAGTACTATATAGTGGATGCTGATTCAATATGTATGTAGTCTTTTTTTGTTTGTTTGTTTTTTGTTTTTCTCTGGTACCGGGAACTGAACTCATGACCTTGCACTTGCCAGGCAGGTGCTTTGCCACTGAGCTAAATCCCCAGCCCCTGTATGCAGTCTTTTGAAGAGCTTTGTCCTGGTCCTGTAAGCTACTGCCACCTAGGTGGCACTATAACTATAGCTTCAAAAGACCATTCCTACCTTTCTGTCAATCCAACCACTTCTGGATGGTGAGAAACATGATAAGACCAGTGAATTCCATTAACATGAGCCCACTGCCTCATCTCTTTGCCCATAAAATGTGTTCTTTTGTCAGAGGCTATCTTGTGTGGAATTTAATGATAGTGGATAAGACATTCTGTGAGTCTTCTGATGGTACTTTGGAAGAAGGATTATGTGCTAGGAAGGCAAATCCATATCAGAATAAGTGTCTGGCAGTAAGGACAAAGTTCAATACTTTCCATGAAGGAAGCAGTCTAATATAATCAACTTGCCACCAGGCCACAGGCTGATCACACTGGAAAATGGTGCCATATTGGTGATTCAGTGTTGGTCCCTGCTGCTGGCATATTGGGCATTCAGCACTGTCTGCAGCCAGATCAGCCTTGCTGAGTGGGAGTCCATGTTGCTGAGCCCATGCACAACTTCCGTGCCTGCCACCATGGCTTCTGATGGGCCTTATGGATAGATATGGAGAAGAAGGTGTTTGCCAAATCAATAACTATATTCCAAGTATCAGAAAATGTGTCAATCTTTTCAAGCAAGAACACCACATCTGGTACAGCAGCTGCAATTGGAGTCACCACTTGATTCAGTTTTCAGTAATCTACCATCATTCTCCAAGATCCATTTCTCTTCTGAACACATCACGTAGAAGAATGACCACCTTGTTTTGGTGTTGACTGCAACAGAAGCGAGTTTTGTGTGGTGGAAGCAAAGTGTATCATAGACGTGCCACTCCTTTCTGAATCAGATATCCATAGAGGTTTCTGTTTTCTCAGCATAAACCAGAATTGAGGAGATGCTGAACATCTTTTCAGTCTCATCTCCAAATATTGCTTTCCTTCAGTGTTTCTACCTACTGTGTTGAGAATTTCACTTTCTTTTCTTTTTTTGTTTTATGAAAAGACTTAACAATATGAAATTTTGACCACATTTTCCTACTCTGTTTTGTTTTTAGTTCCTTGAAAGGAGTTGTGGTTTATTATTCAAAGCCAGAATTAAGACACAAAATGCTCAACTTGGCTTTAAAATTGGAATGTATCAAGGTTGTTGTGAAAAGTGGCAAAATTTCAAGTATTTGTAGGGAACATTTGAAACATCTGCTTGTGTTTAATTTCATTAGCTAGGGAAAAAAGCTTTTGCTCGTACATATGGCTTAACTTTATTAACATAATGTACATTCTCCTCTCTTGCTTTTAACTAAAGTTAAGTGGGAAAATGAGTTGAGTGACAAGGAATGGGTGGAAACTAAGACCTCCAGGACTCAATGCTTTCTCTAAAAAAAAGATTATCCATCCTACGACAAGTGATTTAACTGTATTTGTATTAAAATGGGATGTTTTTGTCATGTTTTCTATTTTTCTGGTACTGGATCTTCATACGTAGTCCTGGCTGGACTTAAGCATTTTTTACTGGTATAATATATGTTTGTAGTACGTGATGATTACATGCTTTGTGGGGAGCTGGTACTTATACATGATATATCTTAATTCTTTTTTTAAAATTTTTTCTTTTTCTTTCTTTCTTTCTTTCTTTCTTTCTTTCTTTCTTTCTTTCTTTCTTTCTACATGGTGATCATATTCCTCATACTTAGTGCATGTACACAGCACTTCACAGTCCCCCTCCTTTTAAAAATCTCATTTCCCTTTTTTTCCCTCTTTTTCCTCCATCTCTCAGTGCCTTTCCCATATGCCAAAGATCCACCTATTTCCTATTGTCTATCTTAATTAGCACTTTATATATTGTGTTCCTAATATAAGAGAAACTATGCAACGTTTAAGCTTATGTTTCTGAGTTACTTCACTGAACGTTAGGTCTTCAAGGTGTATCTATTTTCCTACAATTGATGTATTTATCCTTCTTTATGGCACAGTCATAATCCATTGTGTATGAATACCATACTTTCTTTATCCATTCAGCTGCTTCCAAGATTTAGTTATTATAAACTGTGCTGCTATAGACATGGGTATGCATGAATCACAGTGATGTGAAGTCTCTAACACTTTTGGGGAGCTACCTAGAAGAGAAATAGCTGAGTCAAATGAAATTTCTGTTTTTGATTTTTGAGGAATCTTCATGCTGATTTTCATAGTAGGTGATGACTGTACCAGGTTACATTCCCACCAACAGTGAAGAAGTGTTCCCTTTTCCCCACAGCCTACCCAGCATTTGTTGCTATTTGACTTCTTGAAGATAGCCATTGCAATAGAAGGTAGCGTTGTTTTAATTTGTATTATTCTAATAGCAATGACGGTGAACATTTCTTCATGTATTTATTGAGCATTCGTACTTCTTCATCTGTGAAGTGTCTATTCATTTCAGATGCCTATTTTTGATTTGCTTTTTGAATTGGGGGGTCTAATTTTTTTCAGACATAGCCCGCTGAATGCACCCAATCTCATCTGGCCTCAAACTCCTGACCCATCCGTCTAAGCCTCCTGAGTGCTGGAATTACAGGCTCTCTTTATAATTAAATTAAATTAAATTTAAAAGCATTTGGCTGGCTCTTTGCTAATACAGTCCAAGATGATACATAGATATTAGATTTAAGGATTTATTTTGAATTGATCAATAGGGTAAGAACCACTATTATGGGACCAGTGATAGAGGACATGTAGCTCAGTGATAAAGTGTTTGCCCATCATGCATGAGGCCCTGGGTTTTATCTCCAGTACAGCAAAGAAGGCAATAACCACAATATCTGACACTAGGATACTGATAAATATAGGGGAATGGGATAGGAGCCTAATTGCAGAAAGCAAAGGATATAAGAACTGGGAAGCAATGTCAAAGCAAGACTAACCACAAGCCTGATTGTTACTATTTCACCAGATTTTGGACACTAGAGTGATTTTAAAAATTCAGAGAAATAACTGAATGTCCTGGCAGAATATTGTTCAATAGAAGGACCAATAAACGAAGTGACATTTCAGTTCATTAAGTTTTGTCACACTAAACAATAACACCATTGTTTTCCTTTTGACCTTGAAGCCTTGCTACCAAGTGCAAAAATAAAACTACTCCTTTTGTTTTGTGACTTATTTTGTAAAAAATACTATTTTGTCAGAAATTTAATAGTTTACCCCTTTTTGTCTATTTACCATTAGATGGCTCTCCAGCTCTCCAGCATCCAGATGACCACTGGGTCATTGTGAACTTTCCCGTTTCTGATTCCATAAACATACTGAATAAATCCCCTTGAATAATTATGTATATTTTCTATTGATTTTGTTCCTTTGGAGAACTGCAACCCTGAAATGAGAACCCTCCTTTTTAGGGCACAAGAACTTTCACATGTAGTACAGACACAGTAAATGTTACATGCAGAGATCTCAGTCAGATGATACCTTCAATTTTCTTCACGTAGTAAAGTATTTGGTTAGTGCCTTTATATATCTGAGAGGTATTTTTTTCA
This sequence comes from Chinchilla lanigera, assembly GCF_000276665.1. Taxonomy (NCBI): domain Eukaryota; kingdom Metazoa; phylum Chordata; class Mammalia; order Rodentia; family Chinchillidae; genus Chinchilla; species Chinchilla lanigera. The sequence goes on from NW_004955557.1 coordinate 2,252,358, forward strand.
TGTACTTCAGAGTGTTCATATTCTTTATGCCTCTGGCAATGACATTTAAATAACATACCTTCAGGCCACTATTTGGCTTTAAGATCGGGTGTGTCTTGAAATGTAAATAGTGTGACATATTTAAATAGACCAACTGTGAAGCAAACTTTTATAGAAGCAATAAACAGATATCAAAGTATGAATATTGAACAGGAAGTGTAAATATCTGAATGAGTAGATGGAAGTTAATTTCAGACTAAGAACTATCAATTAGACCAAAATAAAATGTATTGAAATATTAACTTTATTATAATTTATAATTAATGATTAGATAATTTTTTTCCAAAAAATAGTTTCCTGATACAGTCCTTTTGGTTGTGCTGTTTCTCTACCCTAGAAAGACCCCATTTCCATGTGCCTTACCTAGAAAACAGTTATCTCGAACACTCTAAATCAATTTGTATTTTTCCATAAAATTCCTGATTCACTATACTGTAGTTATGATGAATACTGCATATTTTGCACTCTCATATGCTGTTCTCCTACCTTACTATTTTGAATCAGAGTTAAAATGACAGAGTTAAAAAATATCTTAGAGTTAATATTGTACAAACTAGCCCTCTATAAGTGAATCACAGTTAATCATTACTTGGCTTTGTTAGTAGACTCAGTTGTGAAAACATCCGTGTTTCCCATTAAAGATATATCCCTTGAGTGAAGAACTTGTGTTTTATGGCTTTTTGCATCTCTCTCATGCCCTGAACAGATGGAGTGCTCAATGAGTACTCAATGCTTATTGAGTAAGTGTTGCAAAATAAATGATTAATCTCTGGTAAAACGGCACAGTAAGGACAACTTCACTTTTTGATATGGCTTCTCTTTTAATCATTGCCCACTCTTACTCCTTGGGCAGTATCTTCATGAATCTGACAGTAGTCTTTTTATCATTTTGCAGTGGAAAGTACTGTATCAACCGACTGCTGCCCAGACAGGCGGCCTAATTGAATTGTTGTTATTCTCTGTACAGTTTGGGAGGTTGGGCTTGGATTTCCTGGTACATGCTGGGAAGCATGACTGTGTTGATGAGTCATGGCAAATAAAACAAACTGGACATTTTTGTCTTGTTTGACTTGGCTGCACTCAGTTAAGTTTCTTCTTTACCAACTTCAATGGTCTTCCCCTTGTACCATCCTGTTTTTATTAAACAAACACATTTCTTCCTCTAGACTATTGTTAGCATTTGAATTAACAGTAAATTCTTTTAACATCTAATTCTGTCTCCCGTGGGACTTATTTTTCAGAAGTACCTCAAAGGGCTGGTGATTTTCCAGAAAATATTCAAAAGAGAAGAAAGAGACCATTCATCATTTAAAGAAATGATAATATTGACAACTTTGTTTAGATGTTTTTAAGAATCACTTCAAATAACCAAACTAAACTAAACCTTTTAAGATCTAATGTTTTTGTTTGTTAGTTGAAAGAGGAGAAAGAGTGAGTGGTCAAAGATTTTAAACTTGTGACAAAGTCTCATTAAATATAACAAATATGATATAATGTACAAATAATAATAAAATCCAATACTTTATTGTCAACCCATATTAATATAGTTGCCTCCAATTCTGAAGATTTCTATAGTGGATAAGGATTGTCTTTATGTGACTAAATCTTGCTATGTTGAAGCAATAGAAGCAATTAAGAATTTCCTTGACATTAAAATAATAACAATCCTGAAGTATACTTCTCTTTGAAGCAGAGTTTTGCTTCAATAATCTCATCATTCCATGTAAATAAAATACAAGACTATACAAAGCAGCCTAACTTTACTTTTAAACATTTAAGGGTTTTATGTTTTATTTAATTATTTTGTAGATTTCCATTCTAGATTAAAAGAAATTTATAGATACTTAGAAAGTGTTATATCTAAACACAAATGGAATTGGAGGCTTTTGAGAAACAAATGTTAAAAGGTATTTTTAAATAATCACAGAAATTTAAATAGGTATTATTCATAAAATGATAACTATATAATGTTGGTTTTTAAAGTATGATCTGGTAGTTTTGCTGCAAATGTTGTTGTATATCTATTTGGAGAAACACACTAAAGATTTAGGGAGCAAATAACGTAACTTTAGGTATCATTCAAAAATAATTTGTTTTTAACTGATAATAACTAGGAAACAAATAAAACAGTATGGTTAAGTCCCAATGATCCTCAAAGTTGGATGAAAAATCTGTAGGATCTTATTGAATAGTTAACTAAAAAATTCTTTTCATTAAAAAGTAAAATGAAAAGAAGTATTATCAATCACTTAGAGGTAGATGTAAATTATCTGTACAAACTGAGTATATTCTGGCAAAAGAAGTCAGTGGTTCTCTTGAACTTTCCACTCTGTTTCAACTGCTACCTTTTGAAATATATCAAAGAATAACATTTGTATTCCAATGATTCTCTGGCTAATTATACTCAAAGAAATATAGAAAACTGAGGAGTTGGTCAATAATTGAAACCAGCTTTAGAAATGTAAGCCCACAATACATTTTTCTGCATTAGATAAATAATTTTTACTTGGTCTTATCATCTGAAACTACAGAAAATGTGATGAGTGTTCAGAATGCATGGTAGGTTTTGCTATGAACAATGAATTCTTTCGGTATGAGTATATGAATGTGATCTCTATACCAAGAGATTGTTGGAAATTTCTTTCTTTTGAAATTCTTGTTTTATTAATTTTAAAAGTATTGGGAAATGTACCTTACCAGCATTTTATATTAAAGAAAAAATAAGGTGTAAAGTTTCACAGAACTTCTCTGAACTTGAAGTCTCTTTGATTTCTAAAAATAATTATGCTATTCAGGATTGTGCTCAATACATAAGGAGTTTTAAACTTACTAATTTTAAGTATTGCCAAAGCCAATTATTTCTTTAAACATATGTAACTTACCTTGTGAATGCAAACTGAACCTGGGGTATGGGGAGCTCTGGGCCATTAATAAATACATGACCTCACTTATAGCATCAGTTAGTGATTAAGGGGGAAGTAAATGAGACAATGGTATAGGATGGAAAATAAATACACTTCCACCTTCATTTTGATCCCCAATCTAAAATTCAACCTTTATTACTTTGGTATCAGTCAGTGTGTGTGAGACCGTGGGTACTAAAATAATGTAGAGCTGCAGTAGTTTGCACACTAAGCACAGGAAAGGATGCTTAGTTTTACTGCAGCAGCTTTGCCTTGTGACTCATTTGATACGCTAGGCACTGTCTTTTCTCAAAATGTGAATCATATCTGAAAAGGTATGTGCCCCATTCATTTAAAATACCTTTTCAGATATGATTCACATATTATAAACCTCATTTTCTAAAGGGGTGTAATTCAACAATTTTTAGACTTTTCACACTACCATCACTGTGTAATTCCAGAATATTTTCATCATCCCCCAAAGACATCCCACACGATACAGCATTTAATTCGCATCACTACTTCATTCCTACCCCTACTCCTGACAACTACTAATATAGTTTCTGTTTCAGTGAATTTGCCTACTCATGATATTTCATGAAAATCAAATCATATATAAAATATCTTTTGTAACTCGCTACTTTTACAAAGTATAAAGTTTCATCACTTAGTTTCATCCATATTATAGCATGTATCAGCACTCCGTTCTTTTGCGGTTATTTAACCGCAGAAGATCCTTTTTTTGTAAGGATGTTCAAACAAAGTGTGCCATAGTTATTTACCTACCACTTGATAGTCATTTATGTTCCAATCATTAGCCATTATAAATAATGCTGCTATTAATATTTGTGTATAATCCCTTTTGAGGGTATGTTTTCGATTATTTTGGGTACATACCGACGAGTGGAGCTGAATGGTCACATGACTACTCTATGATTAACTTTTTGAAGAACTGCCAAATTCTTTCCAAAGTAGCTGTACCAATTTACATTCTTACAAATTGTGTCAATAGATTCTAATTACTCCCGATTCTCTTCGATACTTGTTGTATCTTTGATTAGAAACAACCTAGTGAGTGCTATGATTTCAACTTGCATTCCCCTGATGACTAATGATAGTTAAACTTTTTTCATGCATTTCTGTCCATTTGTATATCTTCCTTAAAAAATCTATCCAAATCTGTTCAAAAATTTTAATAGATTGCTTATATTTTATTGGTAAGATGTAAGTGTTCTTAATACATTCTCGGTAAAAGTGTGATGCAATGCATATGTTTTGCAAATATTTCTCCCATCTCATAGATTGTCTTTCAATGACAAACATTTAAAAAATTTTTGGATGAACTCCATTTATTCCCATGTCATCTGTTTTTTTGTGTTTCATAGCTAAGAAGCCACTGTATAGCCCAAAGTACAAATTGAGTCCTAAGGTTACTTCTAAAAATTTTATAATTTTTTTCTCTGACATTTATCCCCCTTATGTGAACTTCATGCATGGTGTGAGATAAGGGTCTGGCTTGATTCTTTTATATGTGAATATACTATATTTCCAGGCATATTTGTTGAAGAAGTTATCATGTTTCCATTGAGTGGTCTTCACTTCTTTGTTTAAATCAGTTGGCCATAAATGTAACTTTATTTCTGGGTTTGCAATTTTCTTTGATTGAGCTGTATGTTTATCTTTATGGCAATACACGTAGTCTTTACTAATTTAACTTTACAGTTAAATTTGAAATTTGAAAATGTGATTCCACTAGCTTTAGTTCCTTTTCAAGACTGTTGAGAGACTTATTTTGGGTCTTTCATTTTTCCATATTAATTTTGAGTTATCATATTAATTTCTAGGAAAAATAGTTGGAATTATGGTAGGAATTGCAATGACATTGTAGATCCTTTGGAAGAATATTTCCATATTAAATATTTTTACCCCCAAATATATGTCTTCTTATTTATATATTGTATTTTCTTTTTCCAATGATATTTTTGGTGCTGTATTATGGATCATAACATCTTTAAAGTGATAATGCTTTACAGTTTACAAGTCTTTTTCATACACATTATTTCATTTTATGTTGAAAGCTACTCTATTGGGTACTTAAAATGTAGGAAACATATAGAAGGAAAAGATGGTAGATTAAGGTGAGCTAGCAGTTTATAGCCTCTCCATGACTTGGAATTGACACAGCATAAAAGCTGACATTCAGCAAGATGAGTGAAGAAAGGAATGCACTGAAGTTCAATATTGGACTGATAGAGATTTAGACAGAGCCAGAGATTCAGGTTATGGAAAAGAGGACTAGAGGGAGCACTTCTGCTCTATGCCCTTGCCTGAGTTGACAACTGTGAAACACAGCAGAGCAGGGAGGGAGATGCAGAGGGAAAGTCATAGTGCACAAAAATTGGCATGGAAACACATTCAGAACACAACAGCAATCTGAGCTTAGCTTGGCTGATGCAGGAATGGTGCTTGAGAAATTTCAGCATTTCTCAACCCAAAAGTGAAATGCTGTGGTGAAGAGCCTTCCTGTGAAGATCATGTCTGAGCTTGCTGCCTAGAGAAACACAGGACCCTGCATTTTCCTTTTTCCTAAAATCTCAACAAATAACAAATATTGCCACTCTGTTCCAGCTAGCATTTGCCCTGTGTCTGTGTGTGGTCCTGGCTGAATGCTGCTAAAGCAGGCCCACCGAAAAACATATACTGTGTTGCTTGGACCCATTTTCTGTTGCTGCACACAATACTCAATACACACAGTTTAAGGGAAGAAGGGTTTAATTGAGCCCATCATATCAGATGATTGAGTACACTGTCTCCAGGTTGCAAAACTTAAACATCATGGTTGAATGGCATGGTGGAGCAAAACTGCCTATATCATGGCAGCCAGGAGATAAAGCATGGGAACACAGCAGGAAAAGAATGGGGAAGGATGACATATGGTACCCAGCATCATGGCATCATGACTCACTTGGTCACATCCTTTGGCATCCTTTATTAATCTGCTAGAGGTTTCTTAGTCCACTGAAGTTAAACATCAGTATTAATGGGAACACTGTGAAGTTCCACTGAGAATTACTAGAGCCAACAGAGCTCCCTAGCTGTTTGATACTGGAGTCTCTGGTGGCTAGTGCAACAAGGTCTGGAGCCTGAGCAGATATATGTGCTTGCATATGGAGTTCGAGGGATAGAAAGACCAAGTCATCATCAGTGGATGGTGGGGGAGCTGCTGCACACCATCCAAAGCAGTTGGGTATCCTGCTCCCTGAGTGGGTTTCTTAGTGAGTGTCAAAAGTTCAAATGCAGCTTGGCCTCAGCCCATTCCTGGGAGTTGGCTGACTAATCTTGCTGGAGTGCACTTCAGCCAACACATCACTGAGTTCAACGCAAACTTGTACTTGGTGAACAGGAAGGCTGAGAGTGACTACAACCAACACTCCAAACCAATATCATCAGCAAACAGCAGTGCAAAAGGAAGATGTTGCACAGAACTTGCAGCCTTCCTCCACTAAGGGCAGAGTTGCCCTGGAAGTCATGAAAAAATATAGGTTGGCTTAAGTCATGGGCATCCACTTTAGGTCACATGTTCCTTTACCTCAGCAGAGATAATTCAATGCTTTCATTTTTCACTATTTTTTAATTAGCTGTTTAGTTTGTTTATACATATACGCATTTTTCTCTTTTTGTGCTTTAACGTATTTTCCTTTTAATACGTTTTCATGCTTTTCTCTCTTTTTTGCTACTCTTTCTTTTCTTCCCCTTCTAATATTTGAATTATTTTATGTAGCCCCTTTTCCATTTCTACTTTTAATTTTTAAATTTATTTTAAAAATAATTTTTATTTTCTTAGATTGATTTTTTATATTTTATTTTTGTTTTTATTTGTGTGTATATGTGTGTATGGTCAGGTATATATGTGTATGTTGTGCTGGAGATCAAATCTAGAGATGGCCAGCAACTAAGTTATGTTTCCAGTCTTTCATTTTTCTTTTCTGAGATGCCCCTCTGGGTAACCCAGGCTATATACACATACATAGTCCTCATGCCTGGGTCTCCTGTGTGATTGAGACTGAAGGCTTGTGTCACCTCATGTCACTTATTTCTATCCCTTCATTTGTATCTTTGCTTTCTTTCTTTTGCTTTATCCCATTTTACTTTTCTGAAGAGTCTAACATTGCTTGTCCCTGCACTTTTCTTCTCTGATAATTAGTTGTCTTTACATCATCTTTTAAAACATTTTAGTTTCAGTCATTTTAACCCTACAGTTCTCATAGTGGTTGTTGCTAGTTTTGTGGATATTGCAATCACTTGGTTTTTACTCTATTACTATATCTGGTTCACCGGTATTTGTTATTGTCTGTCAGCTGTTACCCTCTCTCTAAGTGATACTGGAGATCGTGTATGACACTTCAAGTTCTTTGGGTAAACACTCATGCTGAATTATTCTCCAACACAGATCAAAGGCGGTGGTTGTTCCATAACACACAACCCACCTCGGTCAAACTTGGGTGAATATTTTAATTCAAGGAATAGAGGAGCTAAATATCCCCAGGTGATGACCAAGCCTCAAGTAGCATTAGCTGGGGAAGTATGAAGATCTGCTCTGTAGGAGATCAGATAGTGAGGATCAAGGCCTTTTCTGCAAGCACAAAGAAAAACAGCAAGCTGTGCTCCTTCAGCAACATGCAGGGTTGTGGGCATGCAGAGGGTTCTAAAGAAGAATCAACACAGCTGAGATCCATTTATTTACCTGGGCATATACTATAGATAACAGGAGGCAGGTAAACCTTCTATCCTAAATACTTGTTCCCATGTCTAAGGAAATAAAAGCAAGGTGAGCCAAAAACTCAGGGCTTCTCCTTACAGAGAGGCAAGAACCCTTAGACCCTCTTTTTAAACTAATTCGGTGTCTCTTTGTTTTTCATCCTCGTTCGCTGCTTGCTCAGGGACAAACTCATAGGCATTCTGAGCAGGCTTGGCTTCCCACACTACTTCAGAACATTCAGTTATATGACAACGGCAGAGAAGATCAACACAAAGGCCATGGATAGTGCACCTATGAGGGAGCTCAATATAGGTAATTTCCATGTCCTTTGAGAATGTATATCATTGATTTGACTATAACAGTAGCACAAAAGTCACACCACATATAGTACACAGTCTACAATACAACTGCCTGAGCCAATGAAAGGGCTAATTTTCATTAAACTTACAAAGAAAACAGAATACTCCTGTCTCAACATAGTGTGCACTGTGTGAAAATACATTAACTACAACCAGAAAAGTAACAAGGAAACTACTAAAAGAACCTACTTGGAAATACAATGAACACTGAACAAAAATCTGATATCCCAGTATATATCACTAACAGGAGACTCTTTCTTAAAACATGCCCTCAGGTAAAAGTGGAATAGATACCCAATGCAACAGATGTGTAAATACGGTTTAGAAGTACAAAAAAAAAGGAAACATGACTCCTTAAAAATTTAGTACCTCCATAGTGAGTAATTCCAATGATATCAAAGTGGATGAAATAATCAACAAATAATTCAAAGAAATGATCATAAAAGTGATAATCAGAATTAAAGGTGATATAAATTTACTAAAATTTATTTTAGGAAGAAAATGCAACATATGAAAGAACACATTGACAAAAATAGACATTCTGAAAAATAAAAACAGGAGGAAGAAACATTGTTGAATAGAGGAGGAACTACATTCATCGCTACTCAGAGAAATTCAACTTCATGAACAAAACCCAGAACGCAGAGCAAATACTATGAAAAAGTCAACAACTGGAATCTTATCTTATTTGCAGTGCTAGGGCAGGGAGTTTAAACTCAGAGCCTTGATCTTGCTTGGCAAGCACTCTACTACTGAGCTATACCTCCAGCCCTTCATCTTATTAAAAAGCTTTTGCACAGCTAAGGAAATCAGCAACAGAGTCAAAAGACAGCCCATCAAGGGGGAAAATATTTTAACCAGTTGTGCCTCAGACAAATGATTAATATCTATGACATATAAAAAATTGAAAAAAATAAGATCCCCTAAATTTAAGACCCATTCCAAAAATGGGCATCTGAGATGAATACACACTTTTCAGATGAAGAAGTATAAATGGCAAATAAATATATGAAAAACTGTTCAACATCACTGGTCACTCAAGAGAAGCAAGTGAAAACACTGAGATTTTATCTCACTCCAGAAAGAATGGTTATGTTCAAAATATCAATCAATAACAAATGCTGGTGGGGCTGTGGAAAAAAGGGAACACTTTCTTCACTGTTGGTGGGAGTGTAGACTGTTGCAACCACTGTGGAAATCAATGAGGAGATTCCTCAGAATGTAGGATTAGAGGTTCCACTTTACCTAGCTATATCCCTTTTGGGTATTTTCCCCAAAGAATTAAAATCATCATACCACAGTGATATATATGTGTACCCATGGTTACAGTGGTACAGTTTGCAATAACTAAATCTTGCTTAAAACCCAAATGCTCATCAACCAATGAATTAATAAAAAAGATGTAGTTTTTTTGTAATATAATAGAGTACTTCTCTGTCATAAAAAACAGAAACTTGAGATATTTATTGCTAAATGGACAGACCTTGAGACCATACTCTTAAGTGAAACAAATTGGACACACAGGTGTAAACATTGTATTGTCTCACTGGTGTGAGAAACAAAAAGTGTAAATAAGAACCAAATTGTACAGGAAGCGTGGTGAAATGGGAAGAAATTGTTCAAAAGGAAATGGGAAGAAATTGTTCAAAAGGAAATGAGGAATATTTCTGAAATTGTTCAAAAAATGTCAAATCATTTATAAAGGGGAAACTAGAGCAGGGGAGGAGAAAGGAAGGGAAAAGAAGAAATGGGAAAAGAAGCATAAAATGAAAACAAAGATTTGGAAATGAAGAAGGGAAGAGGGGCTGATGGGAGAGGAGGGGAATGGGAGGGGAAAAAAGGCAAATCAGGGTATATTATGTACAGGTACAAAATCACTATGACAAATGTGATCATTGTATACCTAAATTGTAGTAATAAACTTAATTAAATAAAAAAGAGAAGTAGAAGGGAGCAAAGGGGGATAGAAGAAAAAGAAGAAGCAAGATATATCACGTACAGGTACAAATTCCCTATGATGAATGTTGTCATTATGTACATCTAAAGTGTATCAATACAATTTTTAAAAATTCAAAAATATCCCCAGAAATCTTTTAAATGAAAAATTCAATAAGTCAAATAAAAAATTCAGTGAAAAGCCCGTGCCACAGTCTTGATCAAAGAGAAAACAGAATTCCAAGGTTTTACATATATATATATATAGAGAGAGAGAGAGACAGAGACAGATATATATATATATAGATAGATAGATAGAGACAGAGATTATAAATATATATAAGTATA
>NW_004955557.1:2262800-2266796 GCF_000276665.1 Chinchilla lanigera
TTATAATGCATATTTATAATATATTGAGAGCATGATTAGTAATGTGGAAGATAAAGATCACACTGACAAACAAAAAAGCAACTTAGAGGAAAGAGTCCTCTTAGGAAAATAAGCCTTATATTATATATAATTTTATAATATAATATATAATTATAATATATAATTATAATATATAATATAATAATATAAATATATATTATAAATATATATAAAGACAGAGACAGACAGAGAGACAAAGACAGACAGACAGAAACAGAGAGAAATAAAGAAGAAAGTAATTATGCAAAAACCTTCTGAATCTTAGAATACAAGAAAGGTTTGAGACACATACTGAAAGCAGACAATTTATTCAGTAAAATAACAAAGAAAAATTCCCCAAGTCTTGAGAAAGATATGGACATCCATGTACAGAAAACATTTAAAAACCAAAACAAATATGACCACAAAAAATCTTGCCACATCTTATTAAAATATCAAGAGTACAGGGCAAAGAAATGGCATTCTAAGATTCACGAGAAAAATGCCAAATCATTATTAAAGGGGAAACCATTCAAATAACAGCATATCTTTTTGCAAAAACTATATGGGCAAGGAGGGCAAAGGATAATGTATTACAAGCTTGGAAGGAAAATCACTTTCAAAGTAGGTTACTCTATCTAGAAAAAATATCATTCAGAATTAAAGGAGAAATAAAGGACTTTCAAGATAATCAGAAACTGAAGAAATCCATGACCACTAAGCCATCATTACAGAAGATATTCATAGGAACACTAAGCACAAAAGAGAAATACATTAAAATATTATTAGAAAATAATTGAATATTAGAACAAATACAGTAGGGCAAGAATTACTGTATATATTTCAATAACTGAAGATAAATGTGGCCTTAATTCACTAATTAAAAGCAGAAGACAGTTTTGAATTTTTAAAAAAGACCTAACTATGTGCTGTCTGTAAGAAACATACTTCACCACAAAGACATACAAAAACTGAAAGTAAAAGGATAGAAAATGATATTCTATGCAGATGCAGTGCAAAATCAAGGAGTACCAATACTTATGTCCAACAAATTAGACTTCAAATCAACATTTATCAGAAGAGACAAAGAAGGTCACTACACATTAGAAAAGGAATCATTTAATGAAGAGATATGAGGATTGTAAGCATACAAGCACCAAATCTTGTTACATGCAATTTTATAAAACACTCAGCATATAGGTAAAGATGGATCCCAACACAGTTATAGTGCGTGAGTTCAAGATCATACTTTTATAATATGACAGATCATTTGTACTAAAAAATACATCAACAAACATGAGTTAAGCTACATTATTGATCAAATAAACTTAACAGACATCTACAGTGTTGACTGAAACAGCAAAATATATACTTTTTCAGCAGATTAGAATTTTCTCCAAAATAGACCATATTTTAGGCCATAAAGTAGTAATAAAAGCAAAAAATTGAGATAATCTCATATATCCCACCAGAGCACAATGGAATAAAACTCAGAATCCAAAACAAAAGACACCACAGAAACTGTACAAACATGTAGAATAGATAATACACCATGAAATGATCAGTAAGTCTTTGAAGAACTCAGGGAGCAGAATTTTTAAAATATCTAAAATAGAACAATTAGGAAATTATAGCTTTCTGTGTACTCTATTGGGGTACTGTCATATTTCTGGGTCAGGATGATAAAGGAATGAAGAGGGAAAAAGTGGATATTTGCCTATTATTGCCTGCAGATCTTTCCAAATAAGTAAATTATATAAAAATGAAGATAAGTAGATCAGGCTTAATTTTACCCTGCTTAGCTCTTTTCTTATCTCAAGGAAATAAACTATATTGAAATTCTTTGGTGGAAATTTCATTCCACTATTTTCCGCAGATTTATATGTTAAATTTCACATTATTTAAGAGGAGGTACTTACAGGTTATGTGCATGCTTCTGCTGTAGAGTCCAGAACAAAGATTAGAACTTTTCGGTTTGGCTCATATTTACCCTTCCTGTATTTTAGACAGGTAGAGGGTTTCTAGTCCTAACTAATTACGTAATATCTCCAGGTATAGATTTACCAGTTACCTTTTTAGAAATAATGAGTACTGAAGTGAAATGCTCCTTAAATGTGGAAAATGTGGTGTAAAAATAATAAAATTATCAATAAATTTTCATTAAAGTCTGAAAAAAGAAAAGAATCATCCAGAGAAAATAATTTACGAGGACTTTCAGAACCATAGCTCTTACCGCAAATAAAGCATGAAAAGAAATAACTCCTAAACTAACTGGTTTTGTGAGCCTCCTATTTTGTGTCCCTCTTCAGTCTTTTAAAATATATTTTAATGTTAGTAGGCAAAGGCACATAGGAGAAGCCAATAGAGTGGAATGCGTGAATGAAATTAGTGAGAGTGGAGAGCTAGTAATAATTTAGTCTCAGGTTAACTACCCAGGAACTAACAGTAAAGGCATTCTGGAAAAAATTTAATTAGTGTGTTTCTTTTTTTTTTGGTTTTTCTCCGGTACCAGGAACCGAACTCACGACCTTGCACATGCCAGGCAGGCACTTTTGCCGCTGAGCTAAATCCCCAGCCCTATTATTATTATTATTATTATTATTATTTGGAAATAGTGTGTTTCAATAGACTATCAAGGGGCTGGGGATTTAGCTTAGCTGCACAGCGCCTGCCTGGCAAGTGCAAAGTCATGAGTTCGATTCCCAGTATGGGGAAAAAAAAAACAAAAAACATAAAATATATATATATATATATATAATACATATATACTGTCAAACAGAATCATCCTGCTAAATTTATAGAAGACATGTTGAAATGGGCATGGTGAAACATAACACATTCAGCAATTTAAATATTTCTCTAAAATAGGACAGCACCTAATAAAATGGATAATTACAAAATACTTTTTAATCATACCTAAAACTACTAATAATAAAAAGTACCTTCATTAGTGATAAGTTTAACCTTATCCAAAGTGTTCTTTATTAAGTCACAGATTTTAAAACATGAACCAACTATGTCTCTATATACCTATCTTCGCACAAAGGAACAGCTGGTAGATAGATAAAATTATCAATATTAATTACAGTACAGGTTTTCTAATTATCTACACATGTCATTTACCTTTCTCCCTCTTATTGAAACTGGTGTTTCTGAGAGTTGTGTAGCGTTTCCTGAGATGAAAATGCACGTATTTCTCTTTCCATTATGGATCTAATATATGGTTTTTAAACCGACATGACTATTCAGTTTCTATCCTCTTACATCAGTGTAAAAAAGAAAAATTGATTTGAACTCGTTTAAACTACCTGCTTGCTTAAATTGAGATAATTTTAAAACTTTCAGGATTTGGGAGATGGATAGAACACTGAGAGTATTACTACGTAGTTAGTGATCACCGTAGTTGAGCACGGAAGTCTGCAGAAAGTTTCCAATACATCATCAGTATACTGATAATACATTTATCAGTATACTGGTAATACATTTCCAATACATTATCAGTATACTGATAATATATTTCTCTCTTTAAGCACAAATAAGGTGACCAGATTTACTGGAATTCTCTGTTTCTGTTGAGTTGGCTGCCCTTGAATGACATTTGGCTGGTAACTCACATAACTGGCAGAGACTTGAAGATGAAAGCCAAGAGAGAACTTAGAATTCACAGTCAAATGAAACAGGAAGATGACTGACTGACTGACTGACTAACCTACTGAGTGACTAAATATTTAGCTAAATACATAAATGAAAGAGTTAATGAGAATACAAAGACTAGAAGTAGAGCTAAAGAGAAAGCACAAGGCGGAGGAAATACAGCAGGAGCGCAAAATGGCGCCTCCGCCGCCGTCCCGGCTGTCTCGGAGACGGAGCCCTTCGGCAAGCTCGGGAGCCGCCGGCTTCTCCGTCTGCCAAGAGGGTCCGGCTGGAGGAGAAGAGGGCTCTGCGGCGAGTTAACAGGGACACGGGCGGCGGCGCCAG
>NW_004955557.1:2266980-2294388 GCF_000276665.1 Chinchilla lanigera
CGGGCCGGGCGGCGGAGGGCAGGCCGCTGCGAGATAAAATCAAAGAGAAAATTACAGAGAGAGACAAAGGAAAAGAGAGAGGGAAAAAGAAGCACAAAGTAATGAGTGAGATCAAGAAAGAGAACGGAGTAGTGATTTTGCTGAAGAGTATGATAACGGAATTGTACGTATTATTTCCTATGTCAGATATGAAGGTCCTGCTTTTCTTGGTGGGAAAGAGAAATCAAAACCAAATGGAGAAGACTTACAAATTTAAAAAGGTAAAGAAGAAAAATAAAGAAAGAAAAAGGAACACAAAGAGAATGAGAAACGGGAGTGTCTGAAAATGTATAGCAAATCTATTCAGACCATCAGCTCAGGATTGCTATCTTATGTTGCATATGAAACGTACAAAGGAAATCCTAAGTGATAATACAGGATTATATTGGGAAGAATTTAGATACCAGGAACTAAGATCCCCATATTCCAGAGAACAGTGAGTTTCCATTTGTCTCCTTTAGGGAGCCCCGAATTCAGAAAGCACTCTGGAGGTTGGACATGCTGGAGTTCAAGCAGCTCATTCACCCTGAGCATCAGGGGAACGGAGGTGCCTCGGTTCTCCACGCCCACAGCAATGAGCTCTCCCATCTGTCTCCCGTGGAGATAGAGAGGTTTGTGGAAGAGTTTTTGGGTCTAGTGTTCAGTTAAAATGAGAACTCAGCAGCTTTCTGTGTAATAGGTATTGTTCATGGGGCAGCTACTTGCTTGCTTGACATTTTAGACTGCTTTTCATTTAACTTTCCCAATTCTCCAGTGAAAATGGAGATATTGGGAAAGAAGGACACAGAGACAATGACTATGTCCAATTTTCATGCTCAGATAAAAAGAACAATTTATTTTTGTTCTTTTCTTTTGAAAAGAAAAGAACATATTCCCATGGTACTTACAGAGCTGGCCCAATGCGACAAATGAGCTTCGTGGGAGCAGTTGATGAAGTGGGCGATTACTTGTCTGATTTCCGCCACATGTTAGAAGAGTCACTGTTTTTAAAATTCACACTGCCGTGGGGAGACCCTGTCCACTCCCCAGCTGGAGAGTCACAGAGACAGTGGCGATGGCCCCATCATGAGGGTGTGTCCAGAAGAGCAGATGATCCCTGTGTCCCACGTGCCAAAGTCACCTTTCAAAAGGAGGAGAACTTCCAAAGAAATAAGACCCCTCCAGCACCTACTTGGAACCAGTGAGCCTCTTGAGATGCGCTTTGCAGATAAGACAAGAGCCCACACATATCACATCGACCAAGGCTTTGAGCAGCAGACCACCGCTGCTCTGGGAGTGTTGAAGCCTGTGTACTGCGGAGAGTGGCCTGGTTGAAACCAAATAACCAAAGATTTAATTTGTTTTCATGCTGAAGATTTCTCAGAAATAGTTCAATGAATGCAGTTAGATTTGAATGAACCGCCACTGTCCCACTGTGTCCAGTGGGTTCATGATGCAAAACTTAATCAACTGAGGAGGGAAGGAGTCCACTTTGCCAGGATCAGTTCTATGATAATGACATTTCCTTTATTCCAAGGAATGTTATTCATCAGTTCAAGGCAGTTTCCGCTGTATGTAGTTTTTTTTTTTTTTTTTTTTTTTTTTTTTTTTTCCGGGCCCGGGAACTGAACTCACGACCTTGCACTTGCCAGGCAGGCGCTTTTGCCGCTGAGCTAAATCCCCAGCCCCTGTATGTAGTTTTTGAATGGCATGTTCGGCTCAGATTGTACCATTCAAAGGAGGATGTTACTCAGAGTGCAGCTACTCATGAAACAGGGACATCACCAGATTCCACGTCATTAATTCTTGGACCTCATATGGACAACATGATCTGTGCGGTAAGGAAAACCTCCTTGGATTCTGTGTCTTCAGACAAACTTCATTCTAAATATGAATTAGAGCAGATTAAACATGAACCTAAAGCATCAGCATGGATCAAGGAAGAACCTGTGAGTATTAATATTCCTGAAAAGACTAGAGCACCAAATAATATGTATGGGAAGAATATTAAAGCAAACTTGGATCATGTTCAGTTTATGGAATTCAAGATAAACATGGATTCTAACTGTGAAAATAGCAACGAAGAACTAAAGGAAGAACTGTGTCCTGGAAGTCTACTAAGTGTAGCTGATACAAGGCAGCATAGTTCAATATAGGCAAATCAAGACAGAAAAGATGATGACATTTTGTGATGAATTTATACACAGCATTTAATTTTTTAAAAAAATTAATAATGTACTAAAGATTCATAAATTCTGAGAGCAAGCAAAGGACTTCCTCTGGAGTCTGTTACGAATACAGATTTTGTAGTTTGGTAACCTGCCTCAGTGCCTGTCCATAACTGTGAAGTATCAAGCATCGAGGTACAGATACACTGTAAACATTGCAGGTTTATATATAAAGGAATCTTCAAAAAAATCATTTGAGTTGCAGTTGTAGTTTTTAGAATCAGCCTGACACTAGTATATATGTATATATATTTTGTACTATGAGCCAGAATTTGCTTTGATAATTTAAAGCATTTCCATACAGCTTATTTATAGCATTTTTTCATTTTCAATGTGTCTGTGATGTAGTGTACATAGCTTTAAAAAATCTTTTTAGTGTGACTCATATTGAAATGTGAACCACTGAATAAATGTTCACAGTTATAAATATATTTTCTGTTCAGTCTGCAAAGACAAACTGACAATTCAGTTAAATTATTTGTTGATACACTGTTTCTCTATGCTGGTATATCCATTTAGAGTGGTAATTGCGTACAAATGTATGTTTTCAAGTCTAGTAAATACTTAAATGCTCCACACCGTACGAGCATTTAACAAAACCAAGATTCAGTTATGATAACGTGTGTGTATGTGTGTGTGGGAATGTATATATGTATATCCTATTTTGCACAATTTCTTAAATTGCTGAATAAGATGGATATGTGAAACTTCTTAGCCTCATTTCCTGGAATACATTTTCAAATATTCATATGCAACATGAAGAAAGCAGTTTAGGTTATAGAAAAAATTTTAGAAAGTTAGAAGAAAAGGGTATATTAATATTATCCAATCTTTCCAACTAATGAAGATATGTTGCAAAGATTATTCAGCCATAACAAATACTTTTTGTTGTGTATGGAACAGGTAGAAAATTTTCTTACTAGGGGGGGAATATAGCTCAGCAGTACAAGCACCTGCCTGGCAAGCTCAAGGTCCTGAGTTCGATTCACGGTACAAAAATAAAAAGAAAATTTCCTTACTAATAAGTACCTGAGATTTATTTGATTATAAGTGAGTAGTACATCTTTACTTATACAAAGTTTAATTGTGAACAATTCAAATCTTTTAAATTTTTCTTTCAGAATGGGAAAAATATGGCAAAAATCAAAACCATAAGGGCAATGACTTGACTGCCATATACAGAAATATAACTAACAAAATACTGTGTTGCCTCATCTTTCTCAGGATCCTCTCCCTCTCTTAGCATGGAAAACAATTTGGTGTGCTTCCTTTTACAAAGATGCTCTTGAAAATAAATGTGCTACTGCCAGTGCTGACTTAAAGATGAGTAAAAACTATCTCTTTAATGATGAGGTCAGCAATATTTCAGACTGTTTCCACTTCTGTAATTAAAAGTCAAACAAGTCTTTCATGTATGAACAGATGTAAGGAACTCTGCTCATTGTAAACCTATTCTTTGTTTTTTCTATTATTCTGGGTCATACATGGGTTGATAAGTTTCAGTTGCAGTTCTTTGTGCTACATTTCAATATTTTCTGTTCTGGCCTTGTTTGCGGTACCCATCCAAACCCATTTCTAGTTAGAGAGAAGCCGTTTTGAAAGTGGCACTTCACTAGAACAAGTAAAAATTAACAGCAGCAGTAATGTCAGTTTTGGCCCTCATTTTAATAAAAAGGTGGGCAAATATTATTAAAAATCAATATGTTCACAGCGTGGAATGTCTCACGGGATAGGCAAGTCTAAATCATGATAATATAAATAGGGGTTTTATTTTATATGTCACCCTCTTATATTCCTCCCTACCTATTTGATCTGTTTTATTAAGTTAAATTTAGGGATTTGTATCATCTTTGGGAAATAAAGTTCTCAACAAGTCAGACTTGAGAAATAGGAAGGGATATAGTTAAAATAGTCTTGATCTTTTAAAATTGAAAAGTGATATATTTAAGAAGGTATGTTTTATTTGCAGTTTTCCAGTAACATATACATAAATGTACTGAGGTCACACTGCATGGAAATTTTTTTAGGGTAACCCTCTGAAATATGAGCCTTAAGCATTTAACTTGAAGGAGTGTGTATCTGAAATAATGATGGTAGTTGTTTTTTGGTGTACTTTCTGATAAGCTCATTGTCAAACTTATGAAAATATATTTTCTAAAATGCTTAACTCTTTGGAAGTGACGTATACCTAAATCAGTGGATAACAGTAAATCAGTTTGCCTTCAGTAAGGCTTATGTTCTGTGTCTTATGGAAAAAAAAGAGAGAAAATAATAGTTTGAAAAGGATTTTAATATTTTACTTGTGTCTAAAATTTTTATTGTAATTTTTAATTCCTTGATTTGGTTCTCATTTTCTTACTTTTATATCAGGCAACTAAGTTATTCCCAAGAACACTTCCTGCTATAAAACATTAATTATTCAAAGTTTTAGGTCTGAAACAAAAATACCTTAGGTTTTAAAGCAGTAGTTCTAAATCAATCACAGATTTTAACATATGAACCAATCAGGTCTATACATAACTATCTTCACACAAAAGAACAACTTGAAGATATCATAGTACCAATATTATCAATGTCTATTCAGGAGATATTTGGAGATATTTTTTGTTTGTGACACATAAAAAGAGTAGTTGTTACTGGAATCTAGAAGGAAGAGATCAGAGATGCTGCTATACATTCTGCATTGTACAAGACAGCACCCCCAACAAGAGTCATCTAAACTCAAATGTGAATACTGCCAATGTGAGGTATGCTGGTTTATAGGACTGAATACTTTCAACCTCTTCTTTCCCCTCTGTAATATGTGCTGTGTTGAGCAGTGATTCTCAGATAATTAAGTACCTCCTAAGTAAGTCAGTATTACTTTAGAATCCTAATATTCTTCTGGCTCATTTAATTGGTGGTTACTAAGACAAAGTATATAACTTTTAAAATTTGTATTCTAGTAAAGCATATATAACACTACTGAATATCTCTAATCAAAATACATGCAAATGAATATACCACCTTTACAGAAATATGCTTGATATATTTAAGGCTTCATGCTATTAAGATCTACTCAGTAAACTTTTTAGAAAGGCCTGCAAAATTTCAGCAAATATTTGACCAAAGTAAGTAAAAAAGAAGTTTTATATACCATTCTTTGTTGTTTTCTTCTTTCTTGCCTGGATCTCAACTTCCTTCTTTCCTACTTATCTTAAAACATTGAAATTTACCGTCTTTCCTTCTCAGTTTTTTAAGAGGAGTCAGCACTTTCTGTGCTGTAATTTTGTTTTGATCAAAGACCTAGAAAATAAGGATACTGGGCTAAAAAATTAGACCGAACCAGTCAATTTTGAATGTAGGCCTATCTCATAATGGCATGTCTCTGACTTATTCAAATCTTTGATTAATTTAATTTTGTAGCCTAAGACCACAATTTTCCTCACTTGACTTGGAAAGTAAGGGTTGCTTGTGTTGTACAAGTCACTAATTACATTCTCAGGTGAATGATGGTGATGAGAGAGCACTTTGAAATATTCAACATTGTATCCATTGCAACACATTAAAATCTTTAATGTGTAAAAGAGATATTCATGAGTTGAATTTTGCTTACTTGTTTGAGTCATGTATAACATATCTCAAAGAAGGTCTCCATCTAGTTGGAGACTGCGCTGGCAAAAGAAAATATCATTACTAATACACACAAGGAGCAAGGCTAGTGGTGCATACAATAAATAACATGAAGGCCCAGAGGCAAAACACGTCACTTTTACCTAAGAGAAAGACAAAAGAGATTTCAAGAGAAGTCATCAAATAAGTTTCACCAACACTCAGATTTGAACACATCCCACTGGAAATTTTAGAATGTTAGCACCGAAGGGCATCTTAGTCCAGTCTCTTATTTTACACTTTTGGAAATTTAGGACCACTGATGAAAACGATCAAAACAAGAAAACTTCACCAGAGACTTTTAGTATGAAAGTAACCTAACGTAAAATACCTTCTTACAATGAAGAAAAAATGTATGCCACAGAGTCAGTGAGAGCTGCTCCATGTGGAGCCACAGACGATTTTGCCAGCGTGAGTTTGGAGAGCCTATCCTATGAAGAATACATCTCTTAAAATTTTGTTTATTAGTACACCTGTACGTTATTCTATTCTAAAATATTTTTTGTCTCTACTTACGTCAGGTTCCACATTACCTGAACATAAGACTTCTTGGAAAAATTCAGGCTGTCAAGAACAGTCATATAAAGTTGATTCCGCTTCTTCTTAAGGATTTTGAAAAATTTTACTCTTTCATTTGTTAATGTGAAACCCTCATTGAAAATGTAATCTATACACATCTGAGTGCCTTAGCTGCTAAAATGTGAAAATATTGGACACCTGGGAGCCATGTGAGGTCCCCAAGTAGCAGATACTGCACTATCCTTTACATGTAAGTAATTTATGATGCTATCAAGATCATAGAATAGTAGTCGCAATTCACTGATCATTTTTTTTTATGTAGGACATATGAGCCTTTGGAGGATAGTCTAAACTAAGTCCTACACACCATATCAAGGCACTGAAAAGACAGAATTATTTCAATTATTGAAAATCCAAGGTCATTTCCTTCATTGAAAGGAAATTTGTTAAATCATAACAACATGAGAACTAATTTTATTACATATAATAATGTTAAACAAAACTGTCAAGCATGCGTTTGGAGTATGCACATGGTCCTTGATATACAGTGTTTGTTAAAACATTAAAAATTCCATGAGACATTATATTATAAAAATATAATAAAATTCCATTATATTATACACATTTGACATTGTGTGGTGGGGCCTGCTTTTCTACTTTAAAATTCACATTTTTAACTCTGAAATGATATTGCTTTGTACTATAATTCTTGGATTATTCTTAAAACTAATGCATGTTATGGCTTGTAGTACAAACACTGTGAGATTCTAGCACTCGAGAGAACAGTAGAAACAATTTGCTGCAGTGTTCTGCAATCAAGCATTGAAGAGACAGCCAAAACGATCAACTCTGAGTAGTTTTAATGGTTAAATTCTAAATCATCAAGCACAATCAATAAAAACATTAGCTGTACACTAAGGTGCCTTTGGTGCCTTTTGGTATTGTAACTGCTTTTCTTAGTTTATTTAACTTTTAATAGACTTGTAATATAGATAAATTATTATTCCCATATATCCAGGAGGAAAATTAAGATACTAGAAGTTAATTACTGAATCCAAAAATCACACAGCTTCAGGATCATGATTCAAACCCAGATCCGCCTTCAGATCTGCCTGGGTTTGTGATTCAAACCCAGATCTGTAAATCCACTAGAGTAAATTTTAGTTTTATTTCCTTGTATTCAATAATCAAATAGTTTTTCACTTCAAATTCTAGAGTAGGAGTATGAATGATCACAAAACTGATCCAGTTTCTATATATATCCTGTAAATCCAGTTGAGGAACCAAAGCTATTAATGAGGAGAAATTGTCTTCTATCCTATTTGTTCTAAGGGATTTTTCTAGATTCAATTTTAATGCAAATATTTGGCTGTAGTAATTTATGGGGCTTCTAATAGGAATATTTAACTAGCTCTCACAATATAATTTCCATTTTCATCTCTGTTAGTTTTCCATTGCAATAAAAAATACCTGAGATAATCAACTGTGGAGTTCATTGCAACAACCAATGGTCTGCTGGAGTTGACTCAGGCGGTGGAAAACTGCTAACTCTGAGAAGCTGAAACATCTTGAAGGCAGGATGTTTGGCCAATTAGAGCACAGATGGACCTTCAGGGGAAAACAAGGAAGCTCCCAAGAGGGGACAATCAGATGAAAGTTCGTTATTCAGCCAAATTGTCACCATGGTTTGCTGGCCTACCTTGCTACCTAAAGCAACCATCTGCACTTGGGAAAACTCTATTGCCTTTGTTGATTCCCAATAAATCTGAGGGTTGCAGTGAGTTTGGGGCTCCACTGTATTCTGGGAAGACGCCTGGCTCCTGGACAAAGATATTTTCTGTCTCTTTCATGTCGGTTGTCTCTCTAACGAGGTTTGCTGGCTCAAACCCAGCAATCAACTTAGAAGTAAAAGCTTTACTTGGCTCACAATTTCAGGTGCCAGCCCATGATCAGTTGTGCTTGTCTCTTTTAGGCCTGAGGCAAAAAAAAATGCAATGGGAGGAGCATGTGGCCAAAGAAATTGTTCACCTCATAGTCAGAAAATGAAAGAGAAAAAGAGGAAGTGATCAGAGTCCCACAAACCCTTTTAAGGCCATGCCCCCATTCCCCCCGGGACCTACCTCTTAGAGTGTCTATAACCTTCCTACAACACATTGCCAGGGATTAACTTTCAAAACATAGACTCAGGAGATACTTAAAATCCAACCTATGCATGACTTCATAATTCTTTTTTAGGCATATATAATCTCACCTTTGGCTTATTGCAATAGCCTTTAATTCTCTCTGAAGTTTGCTTTAAAACACTGCCAGCTAAAAGCGCCTGCCTGGCAAGCGCAAGGTCATGAATTTGGTTCCCGGTACCGGAGAAAAACCAAAAAAAACAAACAAACAAACAAAAAAAAAACCAAACAAACACTGCCAGCTCTATCTTTTGTAATCCCAGTAAAGATCTTTCTAATATTTATTTTTTTGCCCAAAACTCTTTAACGTTACCCCTGTTTGTACCAGATAAAATATATCATCCATTGCTTACAGGTGTTTGCTGCTCAATTATTGTTCTAATTTTACTGACATCTATTTCATAACATAAGATTTTCAGTTCAGTGAGACTGATGTATTCACTAAGTCACTAAGGCATCATGTAAATGTCTATTTTCTTCCTGCTTTTTCCGTACTCTTCCGGTTAACCAAAATGCTTATTTCCTTTGTTTCTGTCAACCTACATTATGTGTGTTTTAATCTCCCCATGCTACCTCATTTCTGAAACTCAGTAACATTTACTATCTGTTTGGCATATTCCACAATGTTCTTTTATATGGTGATTTAAACTTCCTTGACTCTGTGTTTGCTCTCCTCCAGCTAATCAAAAGATTCTCCTACTCAGAGATTAAGGCATATTTTTTTACATTTATTTCCCAAAGTGTAGTTGCCTTGTACATAGTTGACACTGTAAATATTTCTAAAATAAACACATGGGTAAACTCAATAGATAAGTTTTTACATAAAAGACAATATTTCCAAACGTGCTAACCCAGAAGTGATAATGAAACAGAGCAACACACTTAAAAAGAGTGTAGAGTCTCCATTTATGTAATTTGAAAAGTAGGGCAGGTAGTTCTGCACAATAATTATTTGCTCTAGCTTTCTATACTCAATGCTCACTGTATGCATTGCAATGATTCAAATTTTAATTTAAGTTGAAATGTTGTAGAAAACCAATATCAAACCAAATGGAAGACTCTTTGCACTGGGGAGTTAGAAGACAACTTTTATTATGCTAGCAGGCTGGGGAACCCAGAGGTTCAAATTGCCAGCCCAGAGTCAGGTTTGAGTTCTGTTCAAATATGGTTTGCAAGTGGGAAGTACAAATCTGATAGCAGGTTATTACATGATTGGTTCCATGAAATACAAGAATTATGTCATATATTGTCAGGCAGAATTGTGCAGGAACATTCTGGGAAGGAGGGGGTCTGAGAAGAGTAGGTAGAGTTGAAAGTGTCCTTGACTGGGCCAGTCTTCCCCAAACATGACGTCTTTAAAGTCCTTGAAGCAAGTTGGAATCACTGCATAAAATACAAGTGGAAACAGTCAGTTTGACCCCACATATTGTTAAGGGGGAACAACTGGGCCTAGACAGTCAAAGCTAAATGAATGCAGTAAACTAGCTATGTGACAAACAGCAGGAGCCGTGGGCACAGGCCTCTAATTGATTGCTAACTTTTGCTATAATATGCTACAAGTCTGCTCTTCTGTAAATGTACCCTTACAATAAAACTGATTCAAGGAGAAGATCATTGTGTCAGTTTATAATACTTAAGCTATCACATTCTTCATCTGACTAAAAACATGATTTAAAATATTTATTTTTAACATATCTTTGTATAGAATCCCAAATTTTGACTTTTATTCTCCATAATTCTTAGAGATATTGCTGTAGCTCCCAGAGTGGGCTGACTGAAATGTAAAATAAACTTTCAAATTCTGTTCCAACTTCTGGCACCTAAAGTTTACAACAATTTACTTGAAATTTGGCTTGTATAATATTTCACATGAAACCTATTTTACTTGGGAATTATCTGCTTTAAAAGTTGCTGATATATATATATATATATATATATATATATATATATATATTTGTCCTCTGTCTGAGGAATACTTGGCAAATTATTTTTTCATTAATAGGTTTTCTTTTCACCGTGCTGGTTATTTCTTTTGTTCTGGAGAAGCTTTATAATTTGACATGATCTCATTGGTTGATTCTCAGTACTACTTCCTGTACAACCAGGGTTCCATTCAGAAAGTCCTTGCCCGCAGCTGTGACTTCAAGAATTTTATTTTATCTTCTAGTAAGTTAAGTGTACATGTGTCAAGGGATGGAGGGAAGTGGGGAGGGAAAAGAGATAAAAAACAATGAACATGTGTTATACACATGTATCAACTCCACACAAGAAATGTAAATATTATATACTGCAAACACATACTAGTAAAAAAAGAGGTGGTGAAATATTTTTTATTTTGAATTTCTATTTTGTTTGGTTGACACTCCCCCATCTATTAATGCTTTCTTTGAGAAGTTGTAATATACATTGTCTTGAGTTAACACTACATGAATTTGTGCAAAGAACGATGTGTTTATGTATGTTTTGCATAAAATTGTTTATCTGTTTGTGAAAAATGCAAGTTTTGGTTGATTTTGTGGCTATGTGTATGTGTTTGTGTGAGAGAGACAAAGAGAAAATGATAATAGACTGCTGATGTATTAGTTAGTATTGATTGAAGTTTATTTATTGTACATAAATACATTTAAGAAAAATTTCATAAATTAATAAAAGTCTGCACTGCATGAAAATGTGAGACGGAAATAATTTTCTCACACATCATCTGTTTCCTTATCTCACATATCATCCATTTTACAAAAAGTGGTTTGCAAGAAGTATTTCTTCTAAATACCTGCCTGTGAAAGTGACAGTTACAGGAATTTCTTAGGTTTCTCTTCATCCAAGAAATCAAGAGGACTAAACTGTTTTAAAAAACAATGAAACCCCATATGTTGTACTCTGAGTAACTACTTTGAAGATAACAATGCTCAGTGTATTAACTATTGTTATTCTCCTATTTGTTTTGAGAATTGGTTTTATTTTTTTCCATAAAAAAAGAGAAACCGTTTTCATAGCTCCAAGTCCAGGGAAGAATACGGAATGTCTTTAAATTTATCTACCTAGAATGTTCAATGAAACTGTATCTTATAAAATAAACACCCATAGTACAATAAATCACCTTTCAAACATTTCAAATCACCTTTCAAAGTAACTGTAATTTTTATTTTTAATCCAAGACCTCGTTACAATAATTTTTTATATTTGGTTTCTACATGCCCTCTTGTGGTGAAATATAGGTAAAATAGAAAATGGAAATAGTTTACTTTTTGGTGTATTTACATCTAAGCTACTTTTTCATGTCCTTTAGGTACTTTTGTAAATAGATAATAATATCATATACATTTTTACCACAAATAAATACTGCATTTCATGTGGAAATAAGAACATTTCTCAGCATTTTAAAGAAAAATACATACTCAAGAAAGTGCTGGTGGGAATGCAGACTGGTGAAACCACTGTGGAAATCAGTTTGGAGATTCCTCCGAAAACTAGGTTTAGAGGTCCCATTCAACCCAGCTATCCCCCTGCTGGGTATTTTCCCAGAAGATCTAAAAACATCATATCACAGTGATATATGTGCACCTATGTTCATAGCAGCACAATTTGTAATTGCTAAAATGTGGAAGCAACCCAAATGTCCATCCACTGAGGATTGGATAAGAAAATTATGGTACTTTTATATAATGGAATATTACTCAGCTGTAAAGAAAGATAAACTCGAGGCCTTTATATTTAAATGGTCACAACTAGAGACCATACTCATAAGTGAAATAAATCAAACATACATGTGCAAGCACCGCATTGTGTCACTAGTGTAAAACTTGAAAGAGTTAATTTAAACTCGGAGGTATGATAGACACTGTGAAATGATAGGAAACCACCGAAGAGTAAAGGGCTTCTGGGATGTGGGAAAAGAGAAGGGAAAGAAGGAGAAAATTTGTATGTATGTATATACAGGATAGATAACATGGTTGTTCTTCTATCTGCTGTTTCTATACTGAAAGAAACTGTCAATGAGTCTTTGGTTGACCAGTATTGCATGTCTATATCTGTTTCATGAGAAGCCACTTTGAAGATATCAATATGTAATACAACCACCATTGTTAATTCCCTACCACTTTGTTTGTAACTCTGTATTGTCTGTATTGTGCTTGTGATATGTTGTAAAATGTTGTATGTCTGTTAATGTTTCCCTCCTTTTATCCTTAAAATAAAAAAAAAAAAAAAGTAGTAGAGCCACAAATTATGGCATGAAAACCAAAAGAGACAAACAGTAGGACAAATTCATAGCCTCATGCCTGTGTCTTTAGTGATCTGAATCAAAATTGAAATAATTACAGCACATATAATGAAATCCCAGTTCATTGTATATAGAATGGTAGAGAAACTAGATACATTTCCCAAAATGAGATATCTAACTCAAGCTTGTTCTAGAGGTTGCAGTAAAATCTTTATAAAAATAGAATTAACACAGTAAATCTATGCTGGGATTAAATATTGGGCATGTGCAGCACAGCAAAATAAAACGTACAAAGTCAGTACTGTATAGTGAGGGCAGCCAAAGGCTGAAAATAAATATTTTTTAGATATCTTTACCTGTACAGAACCTGTGTTAACCCATGTGTACAAATGGAGACTTATTCCCTGGTAAATCACAGCTATAGTAGACTCAATTATGCACAGTATTATAGGACATACAGTGTTGTGACGTCTAAAGATTGCAGCCATTGTGAATGGATGCAATTCTTGATTAGTGTTACCAGACTTAGTAAATAATATTATTAGTGAATAATAATAATAATAATAATAATAATAATAATAATCCCAGTTAAGTTGAAACTTCAGATACACCACAAAAAGTTGCTCACTAAACTATTTTTCATAAGCTGTCTGTTTCAAATACCAGTGTCTGATGAGATGGTCAACAATAAAAACATTTCTTTGGATAATGAAATGTTTCTCATAAAGCTAGACTTATTCCATATCTTACTTCTAGGATGATGTCTGTCTCACATTTTTTGTGTCCACACACACAAACTATTTTGTAAAATAATGGTGACACTAGATAATATGTTTTATTGTTATTACTTGCTAAGATTAAATCTGATAGTGTTATTTTCAATATATATGTAATAGTGTGTACGTATATAAAGAATACTAAATAGCATTTTAAAGGGACTTTTTATACATTCTATACTATATATGTGTATATAGAAAGAGAGAGTGGGGGGGGAGAGGGAGAGAGAGATGTCCCCTGATATGTGATGGCTCAATTTATAATTATTTGATTATACAATGGTGTGTTTCATGCCTTGTGTTTATATATCTCCCCCAAACCTCATGTGGTCCTAGGTTGTTTTTTTTCAGAAGAGGTGGTTGAATCTAGAGATTGATTCATGGTGCAGTGCTAGGATTGGGTGGGTGATTATCAAATCAATCCACTGATTGGCTTGGCTCCTGCCCTAATTCCGGTGACCTAGATAGGATATAAAAAGGATAGAAGGAAGATGCTAAGTTCCCTTGTTGCTTTGCTACTTTCTTCCCACCATGGACTGTTTCTCATCTGCAATGCCTGTCTGTCATGCCACTCTGCCTTGGAGCTAGCAGATTACAGACTGAAACCTCTACAGACTGTGATCTAAATAACTGTTTTCCCTTTAACCGTGGGTGTTGGGTATTTTGTCTCAGCAATGAGAAAAGTAACAAAGACAGTGTGAAAGTGATAGATATTCAATACAGAAATTATATTACAAATTTTGAATATATATATAGATAGAGATATTCATTGACATGATGGTTCAAGTTAAAATTTTTTAATGTTACAATGGTGTATTCATTTTGTTGATAGGTATTCAAGAGAAATTATGCTAAAAGTTTTGAATTTTGTTTTTTACAGTATGTCCACAAACACACATACATATATATGTATATATATGCATATGTTTTTTACCTGTTATTAATTTTCCATCACACAAATATATTAATTTGCTCCTTGGCCATCTAGATACTTTTCCTTAATTTTTGATATAGAAAACAATGCTCACATTAGCATTCTTCCACATGAGTACTCATGTTGCAATGCATTTATTAAAATATGCATTTGAACTATAATTGCAGGATTTTACTCCACACGTTTTCAATTTTATTTGGGACTATCATATTGCTTTAAAAATTGACTATATAAATTCTTAAATTCACCAGCAATCTATAAAATTGCTATTTTTTCCATATTTTGAGTACATGTGATATCCTCTATCTAATTACTGCTAATGTAATCTGGGCCTTCCTTCTCTGGCCAGTGCCTCAGGCTCCAGATTTTGTTTTATCAGTCAGAGCTTTATAGTCCCTTAAAGTCACATACCCTCAGGCTTCCCTTATATTATAATTAACAAATAATGTGAATTAGTTATCATGAGAGAATTATTAAATAATATGGTGATTAAGGTAGATATCCAACTTGATTTGCTTTGAAATCCATGCTGGGAACTTGTACAGCATACTTTAGTGTAAGTCTGAGTGGGTCATGGAGAAATGATCTTGGAATCTATGTCTTCTCCCTTGCTCCTTCCTCTCTGCTGCTGCTCCCCTGATGCGCTTCCTGCCTAATGTAAACTAAGTAGGCTACTCCTCCAAATTGTTCCATCATCATGTTCCTGCCTTGAAGCCTGCTGATCATGGACGGAACTCCTGAATCTGTGATCTGAATTAGACCTCCCCCCTTTAAATTTTGGGTGTGAGGTGTTTGTTTCAGTGATGGAAAAGCTGGATAATAAAATTATTAATGATCTAACCAATTATCCCTCTGTTTGCTTTTTTATTTTAATAGATCTTGTCAAAGTGTAACTCAAAAGAAGGCCTAATGTCATATATAGAGGATGATCCTGAGATGTGGGTGTGATTAATGAGAAAGACCATTAAAGGGGTAACAAGCACACCACTAATGTTCTATGGTTGTCCAAAATACATATATGTTATGGTTCTTTTACTTACATTAATTTCTATTTGGGATAACAGAAAGTTAAGTAATATCCTTTATTACTTAAAATTTAGAAAATATATGAATTTATTTCTTAGTTTACTGAAAGTAGAATGAGAATGGACTAATTTTTCAGGTCCTTAGACTTACCCTTCTGATGATAAATTTTCCATTATCATGACTAAAGTTGGCAATACAGTTGAAGGCAACTTTGTGAACTGTGCTGAATATGAGCTAGGAAACATTTTGACAAATAGCCTTTCCTTTTGTCATAAATAAATCATTGTTGTCAGTTGTGTTGTTTTGTATTTCTTCATTCCAATTTCATTGTACTTGAAATTATGTTTTGCAGTTTGCAAGCAGTATAAGGGAGGGAAACAGGTTTGTTTGCTGCTGCTCCTCTTATTTTTTCTCTTGTTTTTTTTTTTTTTTTTCCCCGGTACCGGGAACTGAACTCACAACCTCACGCTTGCCAGTCAAGCGCTGTGCAGCTGAGCTAACTCCACAGCCCCTACTGATTGCTCTTGTTTTGTTGTTTTCCACTGCCATGAACTATTGCCCTCTGCCATGTGCCGCTCTGCCTTGGAGCCAGCCGTGTATAGACTGAAACCTCTACAAACTGTGAGCTAAATAAACTTTCCGTGCTTAATTTTGGGCATCAGGTATTTTTTCTCAGCAACAAGAGAAAAGTAACTGAGAAATCTGATATAATCCTATCTGTTGATTCTTGATGCTGTTTTAGCACAAATATGTTTCTATTCAGAAAGTCCTTTTCTATGCCTATGTCTAAAGAAATTTACCTTTTTTTCTTCCAGGAGATAATTTCTGTATATATATTATATATATGTAATATATATATATTATATATATTATATATATATTACATATATATAATATATATATAATTTTGTTTTAAAGAGAATAACCAAAAAAGAACACTACCAAAATACCAATAAAAATGATTCAGGGTTCCAGAGCAAAACGATAGGAATTAATAGTGGTTGTAGTTGTTTGACCCATTTTCATTTTATTTTAGCACATGGAGAAAGATATGAGTCTAGATTCCATCTTCTGTATGAGGATAGCCAATTTTCTCATCACTATTAGTTAAAGATGCTATCCTTCCTCCAGTGTATGATTTTGGCCTCTTTGTCAGTGATCACATGACTGAATGTGCCTGGTGGTTTTCTGTATCTTTTCTTCTGTACCATTGATCTGCATGTCTGTTCTTGTGCCAATACCATGCTTTTTTTTTAAAATTGCTGTAGTTTTGTCATATGACTTGAAATCCAGGATTGAAATGCCTCTTGCTTTCCTCTTGTTTCCCAGGATTGCTGTTATTATCCTGAGTCACTTGGGTAATATATGAATTTTGGAATTCTTTCTAGTTCTGCCAGGAATTCTGTTGCTATTTCAACTGTAATTGAATTAAATTTATGTACAAATATTGGTAGTATGGCTGGCCATTTAGACAATTTTTATTCTGCCTATATTGCAAAAAGGAATATTATTCCACTTTATGATGCTCTCTTCAATCTCCTTTAGACTTTCTATATTTTTCATTACGGAGTTGTTTAAATTCTTTGGTTAAATTAATTCATATATATTTAAAATTTTCACATCTTTTCAGAATGACATTGTTTATCTAAAGTTTTTCTCTGTGGGATTATCATTGAGGTACAACAATATTATTGATTTTTGCATGTTGAATTTGTATGCAGTTAAGTGGCTGATTTTATTACTTTCAGGAGTCTTTAGATGGAATTTTTAGAGTCTTCTATGTGAAAGCTCATTATCTGTGGAGAAGGATAGTTTTGCTTCTTTCACTGTTATATGTATCCCTTTAATTTCTTTTCTTTTTTTTTGGCTATTTATTATAGGTGAAACTTTGAGTAAGTTATTGAACAGGAGGGATGATAGTAGGCATTCTTGTCTTCTCCCTAAGTTTTGTGGAAAATCTTTCAGTTTTTCTGCCTTTAATATTATGCTCACACTAGGTTTGTTGTAAGTGCCTTCCCTCACATTGCCATAACGTTCTTCCATAGCTGTTTTCTTCAGGATTTCCATGTAACTTCAATAAAATGTTATTTTTAAAAAATTCTTAATTTGGATAACAAGGTACTTTTGTGAATAAGGAGGGGAAGATGAGTTGAAAGAAGAGGGATGGATTGAGGAAAAAAGAAGAATTGATGTATAATACATACAAATACAATTCTCTATTATGAATGAGATCACTATGATATCTAACATATACCAGTAAAATTAACAAAATATCTTCAGGATTTTTTTTTTTTAAAAATCAGGAATAGTTGTTGTAAAGTCAGATGAGGTGACATATGCTTATAATCCCAGCACTTGTGAGGATGATGCAGGAGGATGGCCATGAGTTTGAGGCCAGCCTGGGACACGTAGTGAGTTCAAGGCCTGGGATATATAGTGAGTTCAAGGTCAGATTGAAATACATATTGACATCCTGTCTCAAAAAATCAAGAAAAATAAAAAAGATGTTGTATTTTGTCAAAGGTTTCTTCTGCATATATTAAGACAATCATGTGATTTTTGGCTTTTTTTCTGTTTATATGATGTATTGCATATATTGATTTTTGTATGCTGGATCATACGGAGATGAACCCCACTTAGTCATGATATATGATCTTTTTGATGAATTGCTAAATTTTGTTTTCCAGTATCTTTTTGAAGATTCTTACCTGCATGTTCATTAAATTAATTGGCTTGAACTTCTTTGTTTGTTTGGATTTTCAATAAAGATTTTGTCTGGTTTTGGATTCAAGGTAATCCTGGCTTCTAACATTGACATTGACAGCCTAGGGATATAGCTCAGTGGCCTAAGTGCCTGCCTAATAAGTGGGAAGTCCTGAGTTTGATTCCTGGTACCAAAAACAAACAAAAAGCCTGGGGATATAGCTCAGTGGTATAGTACCTGCCTTCCAAGCATGAGGACCTGAGTTCAATTTCTGGTACAAAAATAAAAAACATTGGTAGCATTTCTTCCCTTCCTGTTTTATGAAAGAATTTGAGGAGCAGTAGTATTAAATCATCCTTGAAATTCTTAAAGAATTCAACGGTGAATACTTTGGGTTCTGGGCTTTTTCAGTTGGTAGGTTTTCTATTATTATTTCAAATATATTGCCTATTATTGAATTGCCCAGAGGTTTATACTTGCTTGGTTCAGTTTTGGCAATTAATAAATATCTAATAATCTATCCATTTCTTCTGGATTCTCCATAATGGAGTATAGGTTTTCAAAGTAGCTACTATTGTTCTTCTGGATTTCTGCAGTGTTCATTGTGATTTTGTGTTTTTCATATTTAACTGCTTTGATTTGGATTTTTTCTTCCTTTCTTTGTAAGATGGGCTGAGAGTTTGTCTATATTGTTTATTCTTGCCAAAATCAGCTCCTTGATTAATTGATTCCTTATATATTTTTATTTTCCATTTTTATAATTATTGCTTTGATCATTATCAGTTCCTTTCTTGGACTAGATATATGCTTGGATTTTTCTTGTTTTCTAGAAACCTGAGAGATGCATCATTAGGTTATTAATTTAGAATTGATCTCTTTTTAAATGTGGGCATTCACAGCTATAAACTTCTTAGCAGAGCTCCAGTTGCACAAGGAATACCATAAATTATCAATAAATGGGATTATAGAAAATTAAAATCTTCTGCACAACAAAGAAAACAATCAATAGAGGGAAGAAACAACTTACAGAATTGGAAAAACTTTACCTTATATTCCTTCTATAGAAGAGTAATATCTAGAGTATATTAAAAACTCAAAAAAAATTAGGCCACTCAAACTAAATGACTCAATCAAACAATGAGCAACTGAAATGAAGAGATGCTTCTAAGAAGAAATACAAAATACCAAATACATTGCAATGGCAAGAAGAAACACCAAAACAACACCCAAGATTTGAAGGGAGCTTTATTTATGTTTATAAACACTGATCAGGATCATTCCAAGAATATCAGGTCCCAATCTCTGGTGGACTAGAACTTTTATATGATGCACAAGCAGGAGGTACAAAGGAGAATACAGAGCAACTTGGTAGTTCTGATTAACTAGTATGGTGAGATCATTAGTTACAAAGTAGATTAGTGATCATAAATTTATGCAGCTTGGTACAATCAGGCATCCTGCATGTTTGGTTGTGCTCCTGTGTTTACAGGGGTCGAGAAAGTAATTACAAACCCATGAAGCAATTACAGAGCTAGGCAGTTTCACAAGGATAAAGTTTTAAAAACAACAGTTTCTCTTGAACAGTATTTTCCCTTTTTTTTTTTTTTTTTTTTTTTTTTGGTTTTTCTCCGGTACCGGGAACCGAACTCACGACCTTGCGCTTGCCAGGCAGGCGCTTTTGCCACTGAGCTAAATCCCCAGCCCCTTATTTTCCCTTTCAATATGATAAAAGTAGTCATCATCTTTGTCCATTTGAGAAATGCAAATTAAAAGAACACTGACATTGCATTTTAATTCAGAGAAATGCCTATCATCAAAAAATCAAATAAAAAGTGCTGGGAGCTGATGGGGGAAGAGAATCTTTATAAATCGTTGAAACCAAGGTAAGCTAATACAACTGTTATAGAAACTAGTGGAGGGCTGGGGATATAGCTCAGTGGCATAAGCACTTGCCTGGCAAGTGCAAGGTAGTGAGTTTGATCCCTGATACCACACACACACACACAAAAGAAAGAAACTAGTGGAGATTCATCACAAACCTGAAACAAGTAGTTCCTTTTGACCCAGTTATTCTCCTTTCAGATATCTTCCAGAAAGAATTAAAGACATCATACTGAGTGATACATAACTACACATGATTACAGCATGACAACTCATAATAGCTAAATCTTAGATGCAGACTATACATTCACCAATGGATGAATGAATAAAGAAAGTGCAGTATTAAACACAATTGAATGATAAGTATGGTAGCACACACTTGTAATCCCAGCATTGGGAGGCTGTGGCAACAGGATTGCAGCTATTTGAGGCCAGACTGAGCTTCAAAGTGAGTACAGCCTGAACTGCGTAGTGAATTCCTGTCTCAGAAAGACAAAAACAAAAGAAAACAAAACAAAACCACAACTGAGTCCCACTAAGCTTGAAAAAATGTTGTTTATCTGAACTTTCATGTCCAATACTTTGTTTTATGAATTTGGGTGTGCTTATGTTCACTTCATATATATTTCTCTCTTCCTGTTGAATTGTTCCTTTAACTAA
Organism: Chinchilla lanigera; assembly: GCF_000276665.1. Taxonomy (NCBI): domain Eukaryota; kingdom Metazoa; phylum Chordata; class Mammalia; order Rodentia; family Chinchillidae; genus Chinchilla; species Chinchilla lanigera. The sequence continues at coordinate 2,287,777 of NW_004955557.1, forward strand.
TATACTGTTTCTGTTTTATTTCTCAAAAATTTTGTTTTACTGATTTGTCTAACTGTTGTATATATTCCTCCATGGTTTTTGGCATCATTCAATTGCTTGTCTCTTGCCAGGGTACATTTGAGGAGTATTTTATTTATTTTAATCTTCTAGTTAAAATCATCTTAATTTTGCCTTTATTTTTTACATATAGATTATAAATTCCTTATTTGCCCCACTTTAAAATATTCCTATATTGTCTTTTTAAACTAAGTTTATTGGTACAATTTAGGTATACATATCAATCACATTTATAATAAGGAACTTATAACTGTACATGATATATCTGAATTCCTCTTTATTTCCCATTAACATCCTTTCCCTTCAGCACCTCTTTGCCTTCCTATTTACAAAGCTTTGCTTCTATTTTGTCCTTTTTTCTCATTTTTTCTTTCCCCTTCCTTCCTCCCTCCTCTCAGTTTGCCTTTCTTTTTGAACAATTTCTTTTTATTTCACAATATCTGCTATACATTACAGTTTTTATTTACATTTTCAGTTTTTCACATCAGAGAGACAATGTGATATTTACACATGTGTATCTGATTTACTTCACTTGAGATTATGGTGTCAAATTGCATCTATTTACATAGAAAAGTGTCAAGTTTTTTCATATTTATGGCAGAGTAGTACTTCATTGCATATAAAAAACACATCTTTTATTTATCTGTTCATTTGTTCGTGGGAATTTGTGTTGTTTCCAAGATTTAGCTGTTACAAACTGCAGCTAAAACATGGATGCACTTATATCACTAATGTATGATGCTTTTAATTCTTTTGGGAAGATACCAAGAAGGCAGGTATCTGTGTCAAACAGGACCTCTAGTTCTAGTTTTTTGAGGAATATCGCCATTGATTTCAAAGGGGTTGCACTGGTGCACACTCACACCATGGAGTGGAGAAGTGTTCCTTTCTCCCCAAAGCTCTTGCAGAATTTGTTATTGGTTGATTTCCTGAAAATAGCCATTCATTCTGAAGTGAGATGAAATGTCTGCATTATTTTGATTTGCATCTCTCAAATACCAGTGATGTTGAACATTTTTTCATGTAATCATTTGTCATTTGTACTTCTTCTAAGAAGTGTCCATTCATTTCAGATGCCCATTTCAGATGTCTTTGAATTTGAGGGATCTTATTTCTTTCAATTCTTTATATGTTTTAGATATTAGTCCTCTGTCTAAAGAACAACTAGCTAAGATTTTTTCGGTGTGTGTGGGTTGTCTTTTCCCTCTGTTGGTGATTTCTTTTGCTATGCAAAAGCTTTTTAATAAGATAAGATCCCAATTCTTGATTCTTGTGATATTTCCTGTGCCATTGGCGTTTTGTTCATGAAGTCTTTGCCTACACCTATGTCTTCAACACTCAACTATTCTCTCTTTCAGCATATTTAGTGTATCTGTTTTAATATTTATTGGATTCACTTTGAGTTTAGTTTAGTGCATGGTGATAGACATGGGTCTAATTTTAGTCTTCAGCATGTTGAAAGCTAGTCTGTCAAGCACCATTTACTAAAGAGGTTATTTTTCTTCCAGTGATCATGTTTGGCCACTTTACAAAGGTAAAATGGCTGAGTGTGTTTGGAATTGTTTCTGCATCTTGGAATCTGCTCTATTGAGCCTCAGATCTATTTTTTTGCCAGTACAATAGTGTTTATATCACAGTAGTTTGGTAGTATAATTTAAAGTCAGGAATGGTGATGCTCCCTATCTTAGTTGCCCAGATGTTTCTTTCTATTTCTTTTTTGTTTGTTTGTTTGTTTTTTCACAGTACCAGGAATCGACCTTGCGCTTGCCAAGCAGGTGCTGTGCCGCTGAGCTAAATCCCCAGTGCCCCAGATGTTTTTCTCTATTATGGTTCTCTTCTGATTCCAAATGAATTTTAGAATTGATTTCTCTAGTTCTGTGAGGTATGCTAATGGCATTTGATTGGGATTTCCATAACAACTTTGGGAGTATGGCCATTTTTAGCATGTAGCTTCTTTCTAGTGAGTAACTAGGGATATGTTTTTCTTTTTTGATAGCCTCTTCAATCTCCTTTTTCAGGGTACTCTAATTTTCAATGTAGAGATCTTTTACTACCTCTGTTAGGTTGATTCATAAGTATTACATTTTTTGTTGCTGTTGTGAAAGGTATAGTTTCCCTAATTTCCCTCTCAGTGAGTTTGTTGTTTGTGTATAGAAATGCTATTAATTCTTGAGACTTGACTTTGTATCCACCTATGCAACTGATTCTTATTAAATCTAGAAGTCTTTTGGTGGAGTTTTTGGGGTCTTCTACATAGGGTATCAGGTCATCTGCAAGTAATAATACTTTAACTTCTTCCTTTCCTTCTTTATTGCTTTTTCTTGTCTAATGACTCTGGCTAATATTTCCAGAACTACAGTGAATGGGATTGGTGATAATGGACAGTCTTGTCTTACTCCTAATTTGAGAGCAAATGTTTTCAGTTTTTTACTCTTTAATACGATGTTGGCTGTTGGTTTGTCAGAGACAGCTTTATGAAATTGAGAAAAAGACCATCTATTCCAATTTTCTGTAGGTTTTTATCATGAATCTGTTTTGGAGTTTGTCAAAGGTTTTCCTATATCTGTTGAGATGACCATAGAGTTTTGTCCTTGGCTCTGTTAATATGGTATATTACATTTATTAATTTCCATATGTTGAACCATCCCTGCATCCCTGGGATGAATCCTACTTGGTCATACTATATAATCTTGATGACTAACTGCATTCTGTTTGCCAGCATCTTATTGAGGATTTTTGCATCTATATTCGTTAGACAGATTGGCTTGTATTCCTTCTTTGGGTGGGTCCTCCTCTGGTTTTGATAGTAAGGCAATGTTTGCTTCCAGGAACAATTTGGGAGTATTGCTTCCCTTTCAATTTTACTGAAGATTTTTATGAATAATGACATTGGATCTTCTCTAAATTTCTTGTAGAATTCAGCAGTGAATCCATCAGTACCTTGGCATTTTTTGTTGATAAATTTAAAATTACATTTTCAATTTCATTGACTGATATTGGGTTATTTATATTCAACTTTGGAAATTCATGTGTATTTAGGAATGTTCATTTCTTCTGTATTTTCCATATTATTAGAATATGGGTTCTCAAATAGGTATTGATGATTTTTTGGATTTCCACAATATCCTTTGTGATTTCACCCTTTTCATTTCGAATTGCATGGATTTGAATTTAAGTGTTTTTTTCCCCTTTTTTGATAAGGCTGCATATGGGCTTGTCAATTTAGTGAATTTTTCAAAGAACCAACTCTTCAGTACATTTATTTTTGTATTTTTTTTAGTCCCAGTTGCATTAATTTCTGCTCTGATATTTATATTTTTCTCCTTTGCACAAGCTTTGAACTTGACCTGTCCTTATTTCTCTAGAAATTTGAGTTTCAGCATTAGGCTGTTTGTTTGAGCTTGTACTGTTTCCCTCACATGAGAATTAATCAGTATTAATTTATCCCTTACTACTTCTTTCATTGTGTCCCATAAATTCTGATATGTTGTATCACCATTATCATTTAATTGTAGATATTGTTTAATTTCTCCTTTAATTTCATCTGTGACCTGTCGGTTATTTTAGTAGGGTGTTATTTAATTCCCATGTGCTTTGAAGTTTTCATGGTTTCTATTGTCATTGATTTCCAAGTTTATTACACGATAGTCAGATAGTATACATAGGATAACTTCAATTCTTTTACATTTACACAAGCATTTTCTATGGACTAGTATGTGATCTATTTTGGAGAATGTCCCATTACTACTGAGACGAGTGTGTATTATGATTTTGTGGGGTGGAACACTCTATAGATATCTACTAAGTCCATTTGTTCACAAGTTGAGTTCAGTTCTGTTATTTCTTTGTTGAATTTTTGTCTAGTTTATCTGCCTATTTGTGACAGTGGGGTATTAAGGTCCCCCATTACAGCAGTATCAGTGATTATTTGATTTTTAATGTCCACTAATATTTGTTTTATATATTTGAATGCACCTGTATTTGGTGCACATATATTTGTGATTATTATCTCTTCTTTTTGTAGTTTTCCCTTAACAAGTATGTAATGACCTTCCTTATCTATTCTGATCAGTGTTAGCTTGAAGTTCACATTATCTGCAAATAGAATAGCTACCCATGTTTATTCTTTTGGATTACTGTTCCATGGAATATTGGTGTCCATCTTTAGACTTTCAATGTATAAATTTCTTTTTCACTTAAATGTTTTTCTTCAATGTAACATGTTGTCAGACCTTGTTTCTTGATACATTTGGCCAGTCTGTTTCTTTTGATTGGTGAATTGAGACCATTTACATTGATGGTTATAACTGATAGGTATTGGCTTATCCTTGTCATGTTATTTTTCTGCTGTTGGTTCCCTGCCTTTCCCTTTGCATACCTTGCCTGGTGGTTTCTTTCTACTGTTGTTCTTGGAATTGTGGTCATTTTTATCTTTCTCTAGATTATCTTTCAGAACTCTTTGTAGAGCTTGTTTCATTGTCATGAATTTCTTCAATTGTTTCCTGTCATAGAAATATGTAATTATCCATTAATTCTGAAAGATAATTTTGCAGGATACATTAATGTGTATTGGAAATTTTTTTCTTTCAGGATTTGTGATACTTTGCTTCAAGTGCTCCTTGACTTAATGGTTTGTGTTGAAAAGTTTGCCATGATTCTGATGGGCTTTCCTTTATAGGTGTTTTTTTTTCTCTGCTTTCCATATTTTTTGTGTTGAAATTGTGGAATCTTAATTACAATATGCTTCAGTGTAGATTTATTTTGGTAATGACTAATTGGCATTCTCTATGTCTCACTTACATGTATGTGAAATTCTTTTATCATGTTTATTAAATTTTCTGCTATTACTTCTGTGAATTTCTTTATGTCATTGTGTTCACTCCTGCTTTTTAATTGACTCCAATCAATCTTGTTCTTCTTTGCATCAACTTGCAGTTTTTGGATTGTTTTTTCCTTGATCCTTTGTTATTTTTCAGAGATGTTCTGTTTGTGATCATTAATTGCAATCCTGTCTTATATTTTTGATATTCTATCTTCATTTTCTTTTGTTCAGTTTTGCAAACTTTTAATGTAATTTTTAATTTCCTAAGTATGTGTTTGAATCTGTTTCATGGAGTCCATTACTTTCCTATATTGGGCATTCATGGTTTCCATCATTTTTTTTCTAATCTCTATTTTTATTTATGTCTACTCCATATAGGCTGTGTGATTTCTTCATTATGGTAGTCATCTTTTTTTTATACCTGTGAAATTATTTCTGTGCTGATTTCCTTTATAGCTTCATGTGTATGTTTTTTTTTTTTTTAATTTGTTCTGTCATTCCAGGAAATTCAACTGGATCGTTTCTGATTTTCTGTATCTCACTGTCCCTTTGTCTTGGGTCGGCTAGATATCTGGGATTGCATTTTGCTTCTGTGCCTTGTCATTTTTCTATTTTTAAATTTTTTTTTCTGTGTTGTTGTTTGCATTTTTCTTATGTTAGGTAGATTTTTCCACTCATATTGAGGCTTCCATAGGAATTGTCTATTCTTCAAAGTTGTCCTGTAGGTTTAGCTGGCTGTTGGTTTTTGTGTCTGTCCTAACATCCTATATCTCCAGTTTATTAGGGATGAAGGGTTGCTATCTATTTGGCTCATCACCCAGTCCCTTTGTTACAGAACTATACAGATGATTATAATATCAAATTATCACAGTGTTGTGATACAAGAACGAATATCTGATTGCAACAAGTGTAGCATACTGGCTAACATACTACAATTAGCAATAATATTATCTATCACAACCTAGAAACTGACAATCTGTGGTAAGTGCTAATTTGGTATCTCTAACCCTACAGACAAGATATACAGCTATATAACTACATCCAACATAAACGAGGAACTTTAGTTTCTCCTCGTAGAGTGATATAATCCTGTAAAAGGGGAATTTAAGATAAATGAGGGACAAAACAGCAACAACTGAATAAAAATACAGTATTAGCAAGGCTAAAAAGCAAAGTATGATAACCTAAACTTTGGTAAGCTGGAGAAGAGGGCAGGAGAGAAAGAATGAAGTAGAAAGTGAAGGACTGTTGAGATAAACCAGAAAGGCTAAAGACAATGTTTATTTACATATCAGCAAATCAATAAAGATGACTGAGGAAAGAGAGACATGACCGAGAAAATAAACCAAACAATAAATGTCAAGTTTTAAATACCACCCCCCAAAATTCCACTATTGCTCCCAGTTTTATGTTACTCTCCTAGTTAGAACCAGAATTGATACTGAGTAACCATGCCAAGTCTGCAGTAGGATTATTGCTCAGTGTAGGATTTATCTTGACCAGCCCACTTGTGAGTGTCTGCTGCAGTCGGGGCCCGGGGTAGAGGCACACACAAAACCAGGACACAGGGGATGCAGAGCAGCAAGAGCCAAGTTTGCAACTGCAACTGCATACGGAAGTTTATTCTGTAAGAAGTTTTATAGCATACAGGTGTAGTTTTTCAGATAACATATGAGTACATACCGAGCCAAGTAATTGTTTTTCTGACAGTCTGTTCCAGGTGTGCTCTATAA
>NW_004955557.1:2295135-2301536 GCF_000276665.1 Chinchilla lanigera
CAGTTGGTTTGGCTGAAGGAAAAAAAAAAAAAAAAAAAAAAAAAAAAAAAAAGAAATAAAGTGACGACCTGCCCACTCACTGCTGCTCCTCTGCATAACTGTGTGCTGAGTGCTGCTCTAGTTCCTTCTCCAACTTCTGACTCTGGGAGGGGCACTCAGGGAGCTGCCCCATGTTCTCACTGCTGCCTCCAACTGTACAAGACTCTCCCAGTGCAGGTCAGATCTCAAGTTTCTAGTGAGGGGCAAAGTTACTTTCAGGGTTTCCCCACCCACCTGGTTGACTGCATAGCTCAAGAAGTTTTTATAACGCTGGTTTTGTGGTTCTGAATTTCTTAAGTTGTCCTTTGTCATGAAAATATCTTAATTTTCCATCAATTTTGAAAGATAATTTTGCAGGATATATTATAATCTGTTGGAAATTACTTCCTTTTAAGGATTGGAGTATTTTATTTTCAACTTGCCTCATCTTTAAGGGTTCTGTTGAGGACTCTGCTATAATTCTAATGGGTTCACCTTTATAAGTGGCTTGTGTATTTTCTGTAACCTCTTTTAGGGTTCTGTCCTTGTGTTTAATTACTGGGATTTTAAATGCAATGTATCATGGAGAAGTTCTTTTCTAATCATGGATGTTATATGTCTTGCTGACCAATGTGTTATATTCTTCAACTATATTTGGAAAATTGCTATTGTCTCTGCAGACAAATTTTTATCCCATTCATATGATCTTACTTTTCTCTAATTTCAGTCAATCTTTAATAAGTCTTTTTTTGCATTATTTATCAGCTGTTGGGACCATTTTACATGCTGATCTGTAATTTTAAGGTATCTCTGCAACAACACTATCTTCTAGTTATGAAACTCTCTCAGCACTTTGGCCACATATGCTACTTCATGGACTATATTTCTTTTTTTTTTTTTTTTTGGTTGTTGTTTTTTTCCAGTACTGGGAACCGAACTCACGACCTTGCGCTGGCCAGGCAGGCGCCTTTGCCGCTGAGCTAAATCCCCAGCCCCTATGGACTATATTTCTCCACTAAACTTGTGATTCTAGTTTTGTATTATTTTCTTTAGCTCAGCAAGCTTTTTATTACTGTCTTCTTTAAGTTCATAGATTATTTTGTTCATTAAGTCTATTATCTGTGTCTTTATATAATCTTTAAACGTGCCTACAACTTTATTGATCTGTATATTTTGTCTCCTCTTTTGTCACTTCATATAACTCATCTACTTGACTTTTATTTTCTTCTCCATAAATGCCCTCCACGACCATTTGTGGGGGAATAGGGAGTTCTGAGTGGCATTTTGTTGCCTTGTCTCCTGACATTTTATTTTTCTTTTTGTGCTGAATGTTGAGGACCAATAAAATTGAAATGACTTTTGCTAGGATGGAGATCTCTTTATTTAGTGCCTTTATTCCTGAGATGCAGTTTGGGCATGGATATTTATATGTCTTGCCTCTGTCTCAAGGTTGGACATCTTTCATTAGTTTGAAGAGGGGAGGTCGTGGTTAAATTGGCCCAGCACATCATTTTTTTTTGTAAATGAAATATGGCATTTTTGATGAAACAGATAAACCAGACATTGCCAGACAGTAAGATATAATTATTTAATAATTATCAATTATGTCACCTTGAGCAATAGCAAAGAAATCAGCAAACAAGATAGAGTCAAGGAGTCACTGGATATTGACATACCACAAAAACTAATGAAAGATACCATTGTACCATCATTACCAATAGAAAAGATATTTGCAATAATAATAATATAGACACAAAGATAAGTTGAATACTGACACACAGTAAATGTCTTCTAAATTGAACAAATATATACCATTAACAATAGAAAATCATTCATCCATAATAGCATATAGTCATCTAAAAACCTAAAGTTCAATGAAACTAAATAGTAAGAACAATAAAACTGGACAAGGTATGGAAGGGGAAAATGAAATTTAAAAATTAATAAATAAACAGAAGTTGAAAAGTAGGATAGCTATGTGAAATAAAAAGCTCCATTAAAGAGTGAAAGAATATTGATAAAATTAGATAAAAGCAAAAGAAAATGATAAAGAAAAGGAGAATAAAATAAAGAGCAAAAGAAAGGAAAACATCCAAACCTCAAAAAAAAAAAAAAATCAAGAAAGAGAAAAGTGAATTTAAAAACTTCTATGTGTTCAAACTAGTGTTTTATTTCTAGGGTCTGCAGCGCTGGAATCCATTAGATATGTGCAAAGAACAGTGAAGCACTACAAAGTACTATTTTGTTTCAATATTCATGTAATTTGTGTGTGAATACTGATAATTGCTCCATCTTTCCTGCTGTGTACAGCTGATCAGTGTCCACCCTAGGAATGTATTCCTGTCCAATTCCATGTCCATGTATGCACCTCAAATAATTGATTTCACTGCTTCACTTTACGTCCTAGTGGTGTTTAACGTGCCCCTGCTACAGAGCCCCTCTGGCCATACTTCTCAGGTTGTGACACCTTTCCAAGCTGATGTGTATCTCTGATCATAATAGAAGATAAAGAAGGCACACAGACTATTAACCTCTGTGATGGCTGCAAGTAATAGGGCAGTGAAGAAGGTGGGACCATGCAATTTATTGGATTTAATGCCAGCCCTTTCAAACTGAGCTCCCTCTGAAAACTATACAGCAAGAATCTGGCTTCTCACCACAGAATGGGACTGCTACCACCCTCCAGGCATGAATTTAAACTTACTAGGGCTTCTATTTCCATCCTACACTCTTTCTGTGACTGTGTCTTGTGGTGGTCTCCTACACGGTGCCGGTCATACATTGTTCCCAGAATCCCTGAAGTGTAGTTGTTCTGTGAATTTTGATTTCCAAAATTGCTTTTATTAGACACTGTCATATGCGGTAGTGCTGCAGTGGACTTTCTTCTCCAACTCTAGCATGCTGTGTGGAAGTACCTACTTTCAGAGTAAAATCTAATACTATTTTTGTGATTTAAAATAACCACAGGTTTTTCATGGGGCTACATCTGCTAGCTCGGTCTGTTCTTCCTCCATGGGGCTGCTGACCCTTTTCAGGCTTACCTCATTTTAGAGAAGACAGGATACCCTCTGTGGGATCAGGGGCTATTGCCCTGGAACAATCCCTTATTTTCTCAATATTGCCTTTGATTTTTCCAGTTCTCTCTATATTTTCTAGTTCTTCTGTTGGCTTTTTCTTAATTTTCAGAGGTGTACATCTTTATTTTTCTTCATTTGGTTGTTGTTTTCCAGGTGTCTCAATTTTAGTTCCTGGAGATGCTTTTGCTGCTGGTCTTTACCATAATTTTGTGAGACATTTACACTTCTTAAGTGTCTCTGAAAAGTGTCATTGATTAAACAGTAGCCACATTTTGGACATTGCCTACAGAAATAAAATTTGTACTTTGTCATTCAGTATAATTCTCATGAATATTTAAAATATTTTGGTACATATTAGGTGCCTAATAAATGTGACTGAATAATTGCATCAATAAGTGACTTGGCTATCTTTGATTTTGAAAATTAGTATTTTCCACGGAAAATCTATTAAATCACTCTACAGGCAAAAAGACCAGAATAACTCTCTTACCTGATGTTGATGAAGCATTTATTTCAGCTACATTACTACATAACTTCTCATGTGGTTGTGGCTTTCATAGGAGACAAAATAAAATATTCCTTCAAAAGGAATATATATTTAACAGATGAATAATGTGGAAAACCAGAAATCTTGTTTAATTTTCTCAGCAAATATAAAGTTTGCTTGGAATAAATGACTATAGGTTTGACTGCATGGGGCTCATTCCTGCAAAGTCAAAGGTCCAGACTAAGTCAAATAAGCAACGCAGAGAGGGGCAGCTTTTAAAACATACAGGATATATTAATGTGGTGTGCACAATTATATTTCACCAGCAATATATGCATAAAAAATACTTACATAACTAAAAAATCTGTTCTTACTTATGTTTCACTCCAATAGTAGAGACTGAATAATTGGTGCTGGTCTTTTCTTTCTGGAACTAAACTTAAGGAGACTATAAATCAATTTTTATTTTTCTCTGTGGTTCCTGGAAAACTACTGAAGAGAAATTTATACCTCTGCTAAGCAGCATAAACAATTTGATTATCCTGTGAAGAAAGATAATAATTTTGGTGGTTTGGTGTTGTATCAATTCAATGATGATGAAAATGTTACCATGTCATTCTTTTTCTCTTTCCCCTCTTTATAAGTGTCTGCTGTCAGTGACATTCTTTAGTCATTAATTCTTGCTTTGGGGTTCATAAGGAACATTAAAGCAATATTTTTCCCTGGTGCTATTCCTCATGTTTGCATTTGTGGTCTACATGATCCAGGCAAGAAACATCCATTTTGAAGATTTATTTGGCTCAAAAAATGCTAAGTGATTAAATCTAAGGAATGTGTCCACTGATCTCAGCAATGGAATCTCTGAGTCTAGAATAATGTCCTGGCCAGCTTCTGCAAAATGATTTTAAATTATGCTTCTAGATATAATGACCTTCATGTTCTTTCCCGTGATAGAAACACAGAAAGCAGAACTTCCTCTTAAATTTGAAATTTTGTTTTTAGTGCCTTCCCAAAAGAAAATAGAATACATGATCTTACTTATCTCCATGTTCCTCCCTACCTATTGTGTGATTTCTTGCTACTTACTGATGTGTTGATTTTCAAGAAAATATTTGTAGATGTGAGAGTTTATGGATATACTCTAGGTAGTCCAAATTTCTCACAGTAGAAGGGGAGATTCTGAGCCCTCACATGCACTAAGGCTTTTATAGTGTATATTACCTATATGATAATTTTGAGTATAAATGCTAAAGTAATTTCTTATGTCTACACGTTTCTTTAAGGGAACAATACACAAAATTTGAATAATAGTGCAGGTATATAAAGAACAATGTACAGAACAATGGAAAACTTTTCTGTAGGAATGTATTTTATGAATGTAAAGTAAGCTACACAAATAATTTTTTAAATTAGAAATTTTTAAATTAGACATATAAAATGGTTGAGTGAGTTTTTAGATAAACTTGATTTGTTTGCATGTTTCCATTGTGTAAACTCTCACATAGGAGAGTCATTGATGGCAGAGTTGACAAGGTATAATTAGTGGACTCTCTTTCCCTATAAGACCTGACTCTGACATATCACTGAGAGTTGTCATCTTAAGTTATTGCCCTTTGAGATATGAATTTGATGGAAGATAACTCTTTAAAGAAAATGGTATTTTGCTGAGTTATAAACAATTTTTTTTAAATAAAAGGAGGAAAACATTAACAGACAAAATAGCAAAAGAACAGTACAGACAATACAAAGTTACAAACAAAGTGGGAGGAAATTAGCAATGTTTCTTGTATTACACATTGATATCTTCAAAGTGGTTTCTCATGAAAACAGATAGAGACATGCAATATTGATCAATCAAGGACTCATTAACTATTTCTTTCGTCAAAGAAATAGAAGACAGTGGTTCAACTATGTTGACTATCCTGCATATGCATACATACATAATTTCTTCTTTCCCTTCTCTTTTCTCACATCCCAGTGGCCCTTTGCCCTTGAGCATTTTCCTTTCATTTCACAATGTCTGTCATACCTCCAAGTTTTTATTAACTCTTTCAGGTTTACACTAGTGAGACAATGCGGTGTTTGCACATGCAGGTCTGATTTATTTCACTTATGAGTATGGTCTCTAGTTGTGACCATTTACCTGTAAAAGCCTCGAGTTTATCTTTCTTTATAGCTGAGTAATATTCCATTATATAAACGTACCACCATTTTTTATCCAATCCTCGGTGGATGGACATTTGGTTGCAATTTAGCAATTACAGATTGTGCTGCTATGAACATAGGTGCACATATCGCTGTGATATGACGCTTTTAGATCTTCTGGGAAAACACCCAGAAGGGGAATACCTGGGTTGAATGAGACCTCTAGTCCTAGTTTTCTGAGGAATCTCCAAACTGATTTCCACAGTGGTTTCACCAGTCTGCATTCCCACCAGCAGTGGAGAAGCATTCTTATTTCTCCACAGCCTCGCCAGCATTTGTTATTGGTTGATTTCTTAATGCTAGCCATTCTTACTGGGATAAGGTGGAATCTCAATGTTGCTTTAACTTGAGTTTCTCAAATGACTAATGATGTTGAACATTTTCTTATGTATTTATTTGCCATATTCCTTGCTCATGGACAGGAAGAACCAACATTGTGAAAATGGCCATGCTCCCAAAACTGCTGTACAGATTCAAGGAAATTCCCATTAAAACTACCATTAGCATACCTCTCAGATCTTGAGAAAACATGCCTTCAATTCATCTGGAACCAGAAGAGACCCAGAATAGCAAAAGCAATCCTGGGCAACAAGGACAAGTCAGGTGGAATCACA
>NW_004955557.1:2301892-2303203 GCF_000276665.1 Chinchilla lanigera
ACCAAACTGCACGTGAAACACTTGAAAGAATCAACAACTGGGATCTCACCCTACTGAAAAGTTTCTGCACATCTGAAGAAATCAGTAGCAAAGTAAAAAGAAAACCCACAAACTTGGAAATAATTTCAGCTGACTGTCGCTCAGACAAACGGTTTCTATCTAGGACATATAGAGAATTAAAAAATATCAGCCCCCCAAATTCAAAGACCCAATCCAAAAATGGGCAGCTAAACTGAATACACACTTCTCCGATAATGAAACAATTTTAAGTAATATTGATGTGGTACTTCATGGTATTCTTTTCTGTCACACTGTTTTGAACAGCTCTTCCTAATCCTAGCAGGTGTAGTTCTCCAGTGTATGCGGCTTGTGCCATGTTTTGGACTGTGTGCTTCGAGCTTGGTCCAGAGCTGGTATAGAAACTTTACAAGTTGAGGCCTAGTGGGAGATCCTCCAGTCTGACTGAGGACACTGCACTTTGGCAGAATTTAAGGTAGGTCTAATGTGATGCTTTAGTAGGTTTTTAGGACAAAAATGTCATAAAACCCTGAGCCTGCCTGATATACTCTTACTCTCTATGATATCTCACTTGAGAATCTGAGATGTGACTGCTTGTTCCTTCACCCAATGCATTTCCACCATAATGGGATATTATCTGCCACCCTCACATGAACCAAAACAAGGAGGCTGCTTTATCTTGGGCCAATAATTATGAGCTAAAACAAAGAGATAAATATCTTTCCTCATTAAGTAGCTTGCTTTGAATATTTTCTAATGGTAATTAAAAGTTGACAATGGCAAAATGTAAAGACTCATTTTCCATGCAATTTTATAAGTTAGTATCTTCAAATACCTAGATTCTGGGTGTAGTTTTGTGGCTTTTTGTTTATGACTGGGTTAGTTGGTTTTTTATTTTATGTTTAGATAACTACAGAAAATACAATGAGCAAAGTTAAGATGGAATAATTTGCATCCATTTATCTTATATAAGAAAACAGGTGGGGATATAGCTCAGTGGCACAAGCATCTTCTTGGCAAGTGCAAGGTCCTGAGTTAAATTCCTGATACCAGAAAAAAAAAGAAATAGTTAATGAATTTTCCTCCACATTATTTCATTTTTGTCCTCCCACAAGTTTGGTTCCATCACATCAAATTAGATGAGTTTAAGAGAAATTACTCTTAAGTTTAACTGCCTCCTTAATTTTTTTGATATTCCTGTTGCTTTCTTTGCCTTCACATTTAAAAATGTGCAATATGAAATGAAAATCCCATGAGTCTGAATCACAGGCCAAAACCTTAAAGGGAGGTCCC
>NW_004955557.1:2321511-2323300 GCF_000276665.1 Chinchilla lanigera
TTTTAATGGATCCTAAGCCACGAAGTGTTTATTATTCCATTTCATAAATTTAGAAACCAATTAGTTCAACAATCTTTTAAAGTTTTCTAAGTGAGACCATCTTGAATTTCATGTTTGCCATTGAGATGTAGTACTTATCTTTTATAAAACATAAGCCAAATGAAATCCTATAAATTATTTCTGATAGCCTTCCTTATAGAAGAAATACTATTAAAATACTGTTTAGAAAGACTCAGAAAGCGTTCCCAATGTTTTTTTTCTTTAAATAATCTAGTCCCAGGATTCAGTTCCTTTGGTAAAGGTGTCACAAGTTTGAAAAGAAAACTCAAGGAACTACCAGCGGCAAAATATTGTTCACTTTGTTAAAATTTATTAAAAAGTCTTGCTAACATATATTTAGAGGTAAGTTCCACTGGTCATTTCTCCTTTCATGCCCTCAAATTCCATGAAACATGCAAAGTTGTTTATAGCTTGCCTTCAGCATTATTCTGGTAGGCTTGTGAGTGTTAATACCTCAAAATATATTTTAAAGCCTGATTTTAGGTAAATTCAGATGTGTAACAGAGTATGTATTTTGCAAAATGTCCTTGATTGAAAAGATTTATTGTAAATTATCCATTGCTTTTGCATATACCCAGTTGATGTAATAAAATTTTCATTGTCTTTCCATGAAATCTTGAAGATGAACAGGGGGAAAAAGATACTGTAAAGCTTTTTTGAATTTTGAAAGTATAAAATAAAGCAACCAAACTTTCAAAAAAACAAAAATTCCATTAGAGAAAAATGTAATTCATAAAAGGAAGCCTACGAGAATAATGACAGATTTCCCCACATAAACGTTAAAAGCCAAGAGAGCTTAAAGTGAAGTTATTCAGCTACCATGCCCTTAGAAACAAACCCAAAGCAAGATGACTATAACTTGATAAATTAGCCTTTAAAGCTGATGGGAAAGTAAAAACCTTCACAACAAAGAGAATCTAAAGAAATTCATGACCCCCAAACTAGCATTACAGAAAATAACTTGTGGGGGAACTCTAAACAGATGCAGCCAGGCAAATGTCACCAGAGTCCAAATGATGCAATATACGTAACTGGAAGAGTAGATAAACAAAAGGAAAATAGAAAGGAAGCAGCAACGAAAAATTTACACAATAAACGGAATGATACACAAGGGGACACTGGGACTAAAACCAAAGCCTAACTATATGCTGCATGCAAGAGACACACCTCATCCATTAAAGAAACAAACAAACAAACATGGACTGAAAAACAACAATGGAAGACCCTATTCCATGTAACTGGAACGAAAAACTGCGAGAGTATTGATCCTAATGTCACACAAAGTGGACTCCAAGTCAAATCTTATCAGAAGAGACAAAGAAGGTTTCACCTCACATTGGTAAAGAGAATAACTCAGCAGGAAGAGATAATTTTAAATAAATGTGTACCAAATGCTGGTGCACCCAATCCCATAAAACAAATCTACTAGGCATAAAAGGTCAAAAGAACAGATACACACAAATATATCTCTAGTGGAAACCTTCAGTACCCTACTCTCACAAATGGGTCAAACAAATAAAAGCTCAAAATATTTTAAAGCTTGTAAGCACAGCTACACATCTGTGTAGACATACACACACTCTCTCACACAAACACGAATAATGCGTTCATTTGCTGAACCATACAAGAGTCATGATATTCTGGGGAGAAAAATCTTAGATCAGTCAGTATTATCAAAAAGGATGCTAAAAAAGAAACAAAAATTTTATATAATTAGTAATCCAGATCA
>NW_004955557.1:2324187-2328525 GCF_000276665.1 Chinchilla lanigera
CATGCAGGTCTGATTTATTTCACTTATGAGTATGCTATCTAGTTGTGACCATTTACCTATATAAGCCTCAAGTTTATCTTTCTTTATAGCTGAGTAATATTCCATTATATAAAAATGCCAAAATTTTTTTTATCCAATCCTCAGTGGGTGGACATTTGGGTTGCTTCCACGATTTAGCTATTACAAATTGTGCTGCTATAAACATGGGTGCACATATATCGCTGTGATTTGAAAACACAATCATTCAGATTAATTCTTAAAATTTTTCAAGAACAGTGTAATACCATGTTTGGAGTTGCTGTCCATGTTCAGAATCACTAACTTCTTCACTAACTGTTGATTCTTGAAAAGTCAGAATCTTCTGAATCTTTGCTGCTCACTTGAATTTAAAAATACATTATTAAAATTTTACAGAAGTAATGCAATTCACTGAATATACCAATTAACTTCACACTAGAACTTTGGTAACTGTAATAACATCAGGAATACACATGAATGCAGCACACATCATAAAGCAGTGGTTGCAAATCAATGGCACGTGTGCCACAGGAGGCTGTTTACATCATTGAAAGCTCTCAAAGGTTCACCATCGCTGTCATTTGGAATATACCAGTTAATGAATTAAGTGGTAAAGGTTGAACATTCCTACTCTCAAAAATCTTAAATCTGAAATTCTCCAAACTACAAAACACTCTGAGTGTCAACATAATTCCACAACTGGAAAATTTCATATCTGAACACATGTGATAAGCCACAGTCAAAATTTAGGCACATCAGGAATATTGTATAAAATTACCTCTGACTATGTGTTCTAGATATGCATAGGTAACATGAATTTTGTATTCAGACATGAGTTCCATACCCAAAGTGTCTCATATGTATATAGAAATATTCCAAAATCTTAAAAAGTCACAATTCAAAACATTTCTGATTTCTCAAGCATTTTGGGTAAGGATACTCAACCGACATTTATAAATACAATTAAAATGCATTCCAAGTGTAATTATAAAGCCATAGCTCTGCATTAAAATGTAAATATTCATTTGTATATGGATTTAAAATTTAAAATTACCAGTCAATAAAATATGCAAAGAATTGCCATAGGAAAATTAACAAAAAATCTGGCTATTTGATACAAGCAAGGTAGGCTGGTCAATACTGAAAAAGGTGATTACAGACTCTCACACAATGTTAACAACTAAAAATGATAGAAATGACATACAGAAACAGCCTTAGCACTCCTAAATGAATCAACAGCAGAAAACTTTGTCTCCTCATTTTGACTGGAAGACAGGCTGCATTTCAAACTGTGAAGAGGTACTAAGAATAAAACTCTAAGTTGTCCAGGTATATCACCAGGAAAAAAGGGACTCTCCCTGTTAAGATCAGAGTATTGATGGGAAGCCCGAATTTTACTGTTTTGCTTTGTTCTTGTTTCTCTCTCATTTCTATAACCATGATGGTCAGCGATGAGGTATTTTTCTGCTGAGAACAAGCAAAGCAAGGAAAGTATGAGCCTGAAACACCTTTCAAGTACCCCTCCGCCCAAAAAAATCCTTGGTCAAATAACGATGGGCACATAATGAAATGACACAGGATCCAAACTGAAGGAACACTCAGGAGACAAACCTAGAACAGTGTCAAAAATTAAGTGAAAATTTGCTCTCATGGAAGTGGAGAGTAGAATAGTGATTACCAGAGACAGGGGAGATTACTGGGGAAAAGGGAAATGGCAAGAGTTTGGTTAAAGGGTGAGAAGTCATCAGTAGATAGGAGGATTAAATTTGGTAGCACTACACAGAAGGGAAATTTACTTATATTGTACATCATGTATTTCAAAATAGCTAAAAGAATTTTTTAATGCTTTCACCACAACAAATGATAAATGTTTGAGATAATGAGTTAAATATCTTAGACTTGATCATTACACAATGTGTACGTGTACCAAAACATGACATTGCGCCCCAAAATATGTTCAATTATGATGTATCAGTTAAATTGGAAACAATGAATATCAGTAAATAGAAATATATATATATATGTGTGTGTGTGTGTGTGTGTGTGTGTACACATAAATACATACACATTACTAACCAAATAGGCATAAATAGTTCTTGCTGACATTAACTAAATGTTGAAGTAATAATGCAAGACACAAAAAAATCACCATTAGGCAAGTAACCAAGGTAATAACCACTACAGGCACAATGGCTGCTAAAATTAGTGAGTTTAAGTAGAATGAGCAGTAGGATAGTTACACAGTCTCAAAGTATATCCCCACAAAATATTCATTACCTAAAAATAAGGAAATAACCAACTTTCTTTCTCATTGTGGTACTGGGGGTTGAACCCAGGGCCTTCACACTAAGCTATGTCCCCAGCTCTTTTTCACTTTTTGAGACAAGTTCTCACTAAGTGGCCTCAAACTCAATTCTCCTGCCTCAGCTTCCCAGACTATTAAGATTGAAGGTGTGCGCCACTGTGCCTAGCTTGTATTTATTTTTATAATAGAAAAAAACCTGCAAACACCAACACAGCCAACTAATCAAGGTTAGTATTACAAACAAAAAAACACACTGATGCCATATGCACTTAATGTGATGTATTAAAAATGACACAGAATGATTTCTACGGTATTCTTCTAAAAACATACAATAACCTCAACTTAATCACTGGGAAACATCATACAAATATCTAGGATCAGTTGGGAAAATTTTGTATGCACATTCTTCAAAAGTCTCAATATCATGAATGAAAAAACTGAGGAACTGTCATGAGTTAAAATAAAGACACATAATAAATGAATGCAATATGAAATCCTGAATTGGCTCCTGGAGCAGAAAAAAAACATTAGGGGAAAACTAATGATCTTTAAATAAGATGTATGACTTACTCCAAAGGACAGAAAAGATTTTATGAGTTAATGACCATATGGCCTCTGTTACAACTCCTGATTTCCATTTAACCTTGACATAGGGCATACGTGAAAGAAGAAAATGAATGAATGTGCCTGTATACCAAGAAAACGTTATAAAAGCAGGCAGTCAATCAGTTTTGGCCCACAGGCACCATTTGCTACACTTGGCTTAATTAATAGTATTTTATCAATATTAATTTCCCTGTTTTGATTATTGTAGTATGATAACTGTAATATACTAAATCGAAGCTACAGGAAAAGCACATAAGAAATTTGTAATATTTTTGCAACACTTTCATAAATCTAAAGTTATTTCAAAAGTTAAAAAAAATTAAAGCACTCTTCTGAGATCAGAATCAAAGTTCTAGTCTAACAAATGAGATAAAGATAGGAGAACAAATACTGTAACTAATTGCTGAGGGGAATAGAAAAAAAGGAAATAAGGAGTTATGGTTTAATGGGTATAGAGAGTCAACTGCACATGATCAAAATATTCTGGAGATGGACAGTAGTGAGGATTGTATAATAATTTGAGGTCAGCAAAATGCACACTTAAAAGTGGTTAAATTGTGCTTGCTTTGGTAGCACATATACTACAAAATGGTTACAATGGTAAATTTGAGATTATAAATATTTTACCACATTTAAAAGCAGCAAAACCACATAACAGCAATTGGTGAACAAGTAGAAGTTGAAAGAAATATAAAAACACACGCTGACATTTGTGCCCACATTCACATACAAAGCAACACTGAATAAGTATATTTTAATCATTAGTTATCATCCAACATTAAGTTTCATCTAACATTTAATTCTGAAAATTTTTAAACCTTCCAAACATTGAAAAAATGCTGAAGGAATACATGTGCCTTCTACTAAATTCATAATTGTTATCAAAACACCAAATTTGTTTTATATCCACACACGTTAAACCACCTAATAACACTGTAGCATGTGAAGTTAAATGCAGAGATCATGACAATTTATCCTTAAGGAGAAGGATACTGTTCTAAATAAATGTTACTAGGACATCAGACAAAGAAAGCATTAATATCTATTATAAGGGCAATGTTTACAAAACTGTCATTAAAATAATTTTATGATATTTTTCCAAGTTAGGGAAAAATGAAATTTCACGTGGTGCACTCTTCTCTAACCTGTGAGATATATTTGAATTTAATATTAACTTAATTAATGATTATATTTACTAAGTAAACTATTGCCTTTTGATTTTTCCCATCTCCCACTCCAGGTTATCCAACAATATATCAAGTAAGAGTTTGCAAATCTATCCTCTGCACTACGTGGACATTGCCATCCTATGCAACACGGGAGCTCACTGAGTGGGTCTGGTGTGATGGATACAAAAATTCTGAAAATTAAAAAAAGAAATCAAATCTAAAGCAATCATGCAATTCAAA
>NW_004955557.1:2330613-2332726 GCF_000276665.1 Chinchilla lanigera
TCTCTCTCTCTCTCCCTCTCTCTCTCTCTCTCACTCTCTCATTTGCTTTTGTGGTTTTATCTTTTGTTTTTTCTCCTTCATTGTTTGATCTGGTTTTTCTATGAGTGTAAATGTGGTTTCTAGCCTCTTTGTAGTTGTTGTTCTGTTTTGTTCCTCCTGTTTTCTCTTCCTACTCTCTTTCACGTCAGTCTTCTGCACCAGTTACCCACAGTTAGTGTGATTCCATTTTGTTTTCCAACATTATTTCTGAACTCTTCATTTTCTTCTACTTCTTTATTTTCTCCATAAGTCTTTTTAAATTTTAAAACCTGAGTGTAAAGTGACATATTAAGGATTTATATATTTCATATAAATTCCAGGGTTTTTCTTAGATTTTGTTATATAACCACCAATCTTGTTCATACGGTTAAAGATGGCAAAGTAATGGTTACCTCAGAATATCATTTTCTAGGCTGCATTTGATGCTACTGTTATTGTTGAGGGTACCACTTAAACCAAAAGTGACATAATTGTTCTAACAAACCTATTTTTTCCTGGTATTCCAAGATTGAGAGTGTCTAAGGGTCATAGAAGATACTGTGCCACATTACCAAAGAACAAGGGGCTGGCCAATGAGTGGGCTGCTCTTATTCTGCCTTTTTTCTCTGTTTTCTTTATTTTTGTACTTTTTAAAAATTTTATTTATCTTTTCTCTCCTTTGTAAATAGCGGGGGAGAACTCCAGTCATAGAAAACTAATGCCATCCCCTAATCCCAGTGAGCAAGTTCAAAGAATCCCTTGCATACTCCCTCATTATTTCTCTTCTTCTCTCTTCTCTAGGTTGCATGATCACCCTTTGTCTTCCAGTCTTGCTTCTACTTTCTTTTCAGTTATTCTTGCTTATACACTATTCTTCTTAAATCTTCCCAGCATATGGTAAAACCACTCTGTCAAGGGAAAACACTTTGAATAAAAGCTCCAAATCTATGCTTGGTTCTTTTTTATAATAGTAGATTTTACTCCTATCATTTAAGGCACAAAATTAATTGCTACCACAGTTTTTCACTTTCTAAACTCCAGTGCTTGACGTTATCACTGTGGCTAAGTGTGCTATTGTAGCGAGGATGTCATATCTGCTGTTCGTTGCTGTTCTCCCACAATACTGGGAAGCTCTGTGATAATAACCTCACCACTCTCCAGCACCAAACAACTGGGGACTGAGCAAAACAGTTACCAAAATCTCACGCTTAATTAAAGTAAAGTTAGCATCTTGGAACAGACACAGGCCAAGAATCTCCTACACAGAGAAGATATCCCTGAGGAACAAACTTTTTCTAGAGAGGACCTGAGAATAATGATATAGCTACCTAGTAAAAAAAACTCACAAGATTCAACACAGAAAATAAAATATAAATTTTCAAACTAAAAGGTGACAAGATGCAGAAGCAAGGTTCAATCTCACACATCCAACCCTCTCACAACAAGTCTAAGAGACAAGGACATGGAGGAGATTGGAAGACACTCACCTGAAATTTCTGAAATGATAACAAAGTAAAGAAATGAGTCCTTGAATCTGTAGAGAAAATCAGATAAGAAGGAATATCTCATGTAAAAAAAGAAATGTGAAAATGCATAAAAGAATTGCTCAGCAAACCTAAAGGAGAGACAGATGAAAAAGAGATGATGATTGGAAAAGGATGAAAACTGAATTATCAATACAGGACAGAATTAGAATTGCTTAAAATGAATTCCAATAGATATCAAGGACATTAGAAATTCCTTTGAAAGCTGGTAAAACCAGTTGAAAGAAACAAGATAGGAATTCAGATCTTGAAGATAGGATCACAGCTAGTTATCATGAAAAGTAAATCTCTTACAGAAAAGGCATCAAGAAATAATAATTTAACAGGAGTTAGATGAAACAAAGAAAAACAATACAAGACTGATTGGTGTAAATGAAAAAGAAGTGACAACACAAGTAATATGAAGAGAAGCTGTGTAGGAAAAATAGCAGAAAATTTCTCAAACATGGGAAAAGAAACTGACAGAGGGCTACCAGAGGCATATAGAATTCTAAACACCCATGACCAAAATAAATCTATACCCAGACATATATTAATCAAGATCTCAGAAA
>NW_004955558.1:0-1253 GCF_000276665.1 Chinchilla lanigera
ACGGTAATTCCATTCGCGCCTCCTGTGCATGGAGCTGGAGGACTGCTCAGTCCGCTCCAGGCCGTTCTCTTCCTCCCTCTGAGCTTGCCAGAGGATAGTGAGAAAAGGAGAGGGGGTCAGGCCACTCTGCTTAGTTGCCACTGTTTTTTTTATGACTTCTAAGTTTGATATTTTGGCAAATCATTTCCCTTCTAAAGACTATTTAGATGATGGGCTTCAGATGATTCCTACTCTTTACCATGAACTAAAACTGTTTTGTACCTGTTAGCTGATTTGACAGTTTCACTGTGCATTGATACGGATGTTGGTAATCTTTCACACTCAAAACGTTATTTGGACTGTGAGTGAAAAAACTCACTCATTTGTCAGTATACTTGAGTTTATTGTCTCTGAATCCCTCTTGTTGCAATGGGCAGCAGATGGCCATCTTTTCCCCATACTTAATTTCTCCATGAATGGAAAGAAAATCCACTGCTTTTTCTATTCTTTCATCACTTCAAAATTTCCTGTGCTAGTGTCTCCTGAACTTGTTCTCTGAATATGATGGTGTTCCATGCTTTAGCGTTGAAGCTCTTCTTGACAATATACCTGTGTCTTTATCTATCCTGTAGCCCTGTCCCAGGAGCCCTAGAAACCTGTGTCTGTGTATCACCTCAACTCTACTGGGACATCCAACCAGAACCTCTACCTTCATAGTCCCTGTGTGACTTCCTGAGCTCTGCAAATGACTTGCTCTGTAAACCTTAGTATCTCAGGGGTGACCCTGCCTAGGCGAGCACTTGTGCACATATTTTAAACACAGCGAATATTATAATATTTGTAATTGTGTTCACTTAAAGTTCAAAGAAGCCAAGTGGGCATAGTGGCACACACCTATAATCCCAGCACTCATGAGGCTGAGGCAGAAAGATTGCTGTGACTTCAAGGCCAGCCTAGGCTATTTAGTGAGTTTAAGACCAGATTGCATTGCAAGACGCAGTCTCAAGACAAAAAGTAGAAAGAAAAATCACTAGGTGAGTGACAAAGTCCATCGTTTCCAAATTCATTTCAGAGGTGGGAGAGACATATTAGAAGATCTCAGGCACATTTGCTCTGCCTCTGAAAGTCCTCCTTCCCTTCATCACCTGCACTAGCCTCCTCCCTGCTCACTCTGCTCCAGAAACACAGGCTCCTGCCTTTTCCCGAGGCCACCCTAGCTCTGAAAAAACTAATGAATTCCACTGGAATTTTGTTAATGCCTAAATATCTTAATT
>NW_004955558.1:2255-3588 GCF_000276665.1 Chinchilla lanigera
CCATTCCTGTTGCTTTCTTTATCATGTTTTTAGATTCTTATCTTTCTTTAAAGCTGCTATGCACTGTGTCATTTCTTAACACACACCTCATCCTCTAGCTCATATAGATACTGCATATTACTTTTCATGTAGAAAAGCCTGTGCTGTTTTTCTTTTGTGCGTGTCTTGTTTTGCCCGCAAAATAAGAAAACTGTACTTGATACAGAGTGTAACAACCTCTTATGTAAATGTATAATGAAACACAATAGTAGAGATATGACCTGCTCAGAAATACCTTTCAGTGTGTGAATATACATGAAAGACAAACTCACTTCCTCCTATATGTTCACCAGAGAGACAGCTGTGACTCCAGATGTGTGAGGATTTCTCTCCACATCCCAAGCAAGCAATTCTGTGGAGATACTCTGTAATTCCATCTAATTCTGACACTGTAAAAATAAGCTAGGTCCCATTGTTGAAGGATCAGACACACAGGAGTGTCCACACTTCAGATGACAGCTGCAGGCAGAGGCTGCAGCCTGTGGTTGTGAATGATCAGCCATAAATAGGAATTCCTATTCCTACAACCTCATTCCTGAGTTCACAGAATTTGCTACAGCAGCTCACAAAAAAAAAAAAACAAAAAACAGAAAAACACACACCCTTAGCATTTTTTGGTACAGCTTCTTAAAAAGAGGGACACCCAGATGGAAAAGATGCATAGGATAAGCTATGGGATAAATAATATGGTGTGCCCATGCCTTGTATAGATGCTTCCCCTTACAGAAACCTCCAGACATGCATCCGACTGCTGCTTTGAACCGTGTCCTTTTGAGTTTTTAAGGAGGCTTCATTCCAGAGGTGTGATGGATTATATCACTGACATTATTGATCAATTCAAACATTAGACCCCACTCCCTTTCCTGGAGGTTGAGTGTAGGAGTGAATGTCATAACAGTCTGAGTCTGCCTTAAGTCTTCATGATGAGCAGCCGGTCTCCTGAAGCTACATAGGAATCTCTGGACACAAATTACCTCACTAGCTTGTAAAACCATCTTTATAAGTGCAGAGATTCAAAGTGACCTGTATCAGGGAACTCCTGACATTACAGCATGGATGTAGCTCATTCCCTTCAATTGAATCAGCACTTACATTTCACTCATTTGCATTTTATATGCAGATTGTGGCTCTCCCCATCTTCCCGTGGTGATACATGTTTTTCATTCCAGGATCCACCTGATCAAATGTATATTCACATTGCTGTTTTCTTCATCATCTAAATCAAGGAGGTCTGTATTGTCTGTGTCTTTATCAGTTGATGTTTATTCCATTTCACTGTCACAGGAACTTTGGC
>NW_004955558.1:3688-4479 GCF_000276665.1 Chinchilla lanigera
TCATCATGGATCATCTTTATCATCTATGAATGAGTAATCTTATGATTCACTTTTGACCTTCTGCAAAACTTGCAAATCTGTTTTTTTCATGTGCCTTTGTCCTGAATTAGGCTACTTCTACCAGAAAAATATGTAACAAAACCTATTTTTAACAACTCATCTACTGGTGTCCGTCTATTTGACCCTCTGTGATGCTCTGGTAAACGTACAAAAACAAGTTAGATGGAGCATAATGTGGGTAAAAATCTCATTGTGCCACTCTTGCACACATGCACACACCTTGACATGCTGAGTGGGTAAACATGTAGACTGCTCTGTGTATCCCTTAGTGAAAGGTACTGATGGACACAGTTGTCTACTCTTACATTAAAGCACAAATTTATAGTAGAAAAGTAAGAGATAGGTCCACTGGATCCAATGTTATGCTCCCTATAATGTTTGGGAAAGTTAAATAGTGAGAGAGGCCTGTAGGAATATAAGTTTACTTCCTGTGTACTCAGAATAGGGTTTTCTTTAGCACCAGTTGCTGCTGGTCACCCAGGTTTCAGGTATCACCTTTGGTTGTTTCACCAGACAGTCATGCTATAGCTCAGAGACAAAGCCAACCTGTCTCTCATGTACTATACTGTGTCACTGGCTTCTGTGAACTCTTTAATTCTTAGATCTGTGCTGTGTAAGAAGGGCCCTTTCATGTCTTCCTCTCCCATTTGACTCTTGAGTTCTTGATTCCATCTGATGCTCAGTTCTCTCTACATAAACATCAAAGTAGAGATGTCCATGGTCCTGATGCC
>NW_004955558.1:7503-37653 GCF_000276665.1 Chinchilla lanigera
AAAAGAAACATACTAAAAATTGGCTTAGATTAAACTTTCAATCGTATCTGCCTGAACTGCAGCTTTATGCAAGAGAAAGGGACATTTATGATTGGAATTACATTGCAGAGTCTGTCAAGAGTGATTCCTCAGTTTCATCCCACCAAAGAAATACTTTTCTTGTCAAGACAAACATTTCTCATAAATATGAAAAAGATTCTATTGATTATTTTTCACAGAAGGACATGACATACACATTAGTACAAAACCTTACCGATGGAATGATTGCAGCACATCTTTTAACCAGGCCCCCACACTTTACTATGCATCAGATAGTCCATGTTGGAAAGGAACAATTTATATGTGATATATTTAGCAAGATCTTAAATCAGAAATCAAATCTTGTAAGTCACCGGAGAATTCACACAGGTAAGAAACAGTACAAATGTAATCAATGTGGAAAAGTCTTCAATCATATTTCTCACTTTGCACAACATCAGCGAACTCATACTGGAGAAAAACCTTTTAAATGTAATGAATGTTGCCAGGTATTCAGTCACAAGTCGTACCTAGCAAATCATCAGAGAATCCACACTGGAGAGAAACCGTGCAAATGTAGTGTATGTGGCAAGGTCTTCAATCAGATTTCTTACCTTGCAAATCATCGTAGAATTCACACTGGAGAGAAACCATACAAATGTAATGAATGTGGAAAAGTATTCCATCAAATTTCCCACCTTGCCTGACATTGAACAATTCACACAGGGGAGAAGCCTTTCAAATGTAATGAATGTGGCAGTCTTTAGTCGCAGTTCCTACCTTGCACAACATCTGATAATTCATACCAGAGAAGAACCTTATAAATGTAATGAATGTGGCAACGTCTTCAACAGATTTCACACCTTTCACAACATCATAGAATTCATACTGGTGAGAAACCTTACAAATGTAACGATGTGGCAATGTTTTCAGTTGTAAGTCTTCCCTGACAAATCATCAAAGAATCCGTACTGGAGAAAACCTTACAAATGTAATGAATGTAATAAAGTGTTTAGTCATAATTCATATCTTGCAGAACATTTGATAATTCACACTGAAAAGAAACTTTTCAAATGTAATGAATGTGGCAAGGTGTTCAGTCACAATTCCCACCTTGCATGTCATCACAGAATTCATCCTGGAGAGAAACCTTACAAATGTAATGAATGTGGGAAGGTCTTCAGTCAAAATTTGTATCTTGCATGTCATCAAAGAATTCATACTGGAGAGAAACCTTACAAATGTAATGAATGTGACAAAGTATTCAGTCTGAAGTCTCTAGCACATCATCGAAGAGTTCATACTGGAGAGAGACCTTATAAAGGCAACAAATGTGACAAGAGTGTTCAGTCTAAACTCATCTCTAGCACATCATCAGAGAATTCATACTTGACCAAAACCTTAGAAATGTAATGACAGCTTGTGCACCATAGCACTCACAGAGGAAAGAAATCTTACAAATTTAGTGAGTGTAGCAAAGCTGTTAGTATGTGTTTAAGCCTAACGAAGTATGTAGTCCATATTGGAAAAAAAGTATCTCAAGGTCATCTATGAGGATTCCTAACTTGGAAATTATTGGAGATTTCATCACAGAGAGAAAGCTGACAAATGAATGAGGCTAAACCTGTCGGTTTTTGAGCTTTACAAGGGTTTGGACAGTTCCTACTGAAAAGGTAATTTTCATGTGTAATAAATGAGGCAAGCCTTGAATTATCATTTAACACAAATAGACATAAGCAAATCCATAGTGAAGAGAAACCTTACCAGTGTAACAATGCTATAAGGTGAAAATCTGACATTAGCATTCACCAGAAAATTCAAAGTAGAAAAAACACAAATAGAAAAATGTAATCAGTTTGGCAAACCCTATTTTCAGTGTTCACACTGCAGTACACACATAACCATTCTGGAGAGATACCATAGAAATGTGATGAATGTGCATTCACACCTTACATAACACTGGACAATTTATACATGAGTGATATTTCACAGATGCAGTGAGGGTGGCAAAACCTTTGTGATGAGTTCAAGTAATAACATCCCAATCTATACTAAAGAACAACAGTTACAGATACCATAATGCATGTACAATAGACACTCCCAGCCCCAAAATTCACTAAGCATCAAATGATATCTTTGAGGAAGCCCTACAGAGGCAATGGGCATATTAAGGCATTTATACAAGCATAAACACTATAGCTGAGCTGGGGAGATGTGATGAATGTAGTGAGTCTTTTGTCAAATGTTCATTTTGTTGTCATAAAAGCATTTGTTCTGGAGTGAAACTAGACAAATATAGTGAGCTTAGAAAGTTCACTTTTCCTAGGCATGATGGTGCCTGCCTATAATCCTAGATCTTCAGAAACTTAGGAAGGTAGCCAAAACTTTGAGGCCAACCTGGGCTATATAGTTAAAGGCTAGTCTGAACTGACCCTATCTCAAAATAAACACAAGTTCATTCTTGAATGATGTAGCCTCACGATTCACCAAAAAAATGATACTGCAAAAAGCTACAAATATAATGCTATGGTAAATTATTTGATGATTCTCACAATGTCCATATTATAGAATGTATATGAAGAATAAGTCTATCCAAGGTGAAACCTCTGTCTTCAGAATAATTACAAGTTAAACTATGTTAGCATTCATGATATATGTCAAAGATGGAAGGATAGTTCTAGATGATCCAATATTTCTGATATGAAATACTGCATTCTTTGAGGTTGTTTTTTTTTTTTGGAAAGGCTATGTGTATTTGAATTTTAATCTGATCTTTGGAACCTATTGATAGACTTTCCTTACAAGCTTTATATAATTGTATCTCAAAAGACATCAGTAAAAATAAAAGCCTTGCCTGTAAAGTGAGGACACTGCCTTTTAAAATCATTGTATGCATTGAAGATTATTTGGGCCTGGTATCATGGTGCATGCCTGTATTCCCAGCCACATGGTAGAATGAGGCAGGAAGAGCACACTTACCATCAACTGGGCAACTAGTGAGATCCAGTGCAACAATAAAGCTTCTATGTGAAACTAAAATGCAAAGGACTATACCCCTATATAGTTCAGTGGTAAAGCTTTTCTGTAGCATGTTCAGGGCTCTGTGTTCAATCTCTAGTATGAAAATAAAATTATATATATATATATATACACACACATATATAGACACACACATACACACACACATAGGCACACACAAACACAGTGGTACCTCAGTCATGAACTTACTTCATTACATAATTCTGGAAAAGATGGCCACATTTGTGTTTGGGTGGGAAAGATGACCCTGTACATGTTTATTACCCAAAGCAGGGTTTGCAAACAGAAAATTTTGCCAAACACTTCTGTTTGGGAACCAAATTGTGGGCAAAAAAACAAAGTAAATGAATTGGAAGGTAGACTGAGAAAATCAAATATAGTTATTTCTGTAACTTCTTTATACATTTAACCATGTGTTTTAAACATTTCATATTTCTGAAAATAAATACCTTTAAATAAAAAAATTGTAATGCAAATCACTGTTAAGAAAATAAAATATTTACCATTTTATACCCAAATTTAAAAGTGAAGCAAGTCTGTGGGAAAATCCTGGTTCTAAACAACCATACTACTAAAAACTATAAAGTGTATGGAAAATGCTCAATTTTAGAAATTAGAGACCAAAAACAACAATCTTACCTAAAAGGCAAAAAGATAATATGTGTTAATTTAAACACTGAGCCAGGTTGGGGGGCATGTGTGTATAATCCCACCATATTTTAGCAACTTAAAATTTTATTTCAAAATAACAAAAAGCTGAGGATCAGACCCAGTGTGAAGGCCCTGGGCTCAGTTCCCAGTACCAGAAATATAAAAAGAATGAGTATAATAAAAAATACGTAGAACATGACAAAAGTGATTTCTTTAAAACTAGCAGTAGCATATGTTACCATAGGCTGTCCTAAAAATGTAATAAAATTTTCATAATGGACTGTATTAGGAAAACAAAAAATACTGCAAACAAAAGAGCAAATAAATTATCAGAAAATGCTATATTTAACTCTAAAGCAACCATACTTTAAAAATGGAATAAAGTATTTTTTTTCTTAAGAATTCAAATTACCAAAATAAATGAAGGACTATTTTCCTAGTACACATAAAGTGTGGAATGTATTTTGCCTCTACCATTGGACTAGGAGCTCACAGCTAAAATATTCTGTGGATTCATGCACAAGTTACACTCATGGCTCTGCTGTAACCATCTCCTAACAACTGCCTCCTAATGCTGAAATCAAATGTTAGCAAAAATGACTACACTCTTTCAATTCCTCCCATCAAAAGTCCCAGGTCTCCAAAACTGCTCATCCACCCAAATCAAACTCTGTGCTTGGAAATTCTATTAAACCCATATTCCTGATGTCAATACTGAGAGTACCCACTGCAGATTTCTTCCACACTCCTATTTTCCTAGTGAGATAAATGAAGGCCCAGAATGTTGGACACTAACCTGTTGTCCTTCTGGGTGTGTGCAGATGCTTCCGTAGTTAGACAAAGGGCAAACTCCACTCAGCCAGGTAGTCCTCCAAGATGAGGTCTTTATATAGAGTTGAGGAGGTTCAGAACTTGTGTGCAAATAGACCAAATTAGCATAAAGCCACTGTGATTGGATTATTTCTGACTCTTGCTGGGACTGATGAGTCATTTCTCTGGTGTTACTGTTCCTCTTCATATTTGTTTCACTACAGAACTGTACATTTAAATCAACTACAATTTAATGTTCACCATTTCCACAATTAAAAAGTTTAACATGTTCTTACATACTTCCAGCAATATACAGATGGCCTACTGTAAGTTAAAATATGAAAAATGCCTTTAATACATGTATCTTATGAAATAGCACAGTTTAGCAACAAAGCATACTAAATTACTGGTTCTTCCCCTGAAGGAACACCAGGCCTATGCCCACCATCAGTAGAGAAAACGTGGAATGGCACATTGCCCAAAAAGAGTAAAATACAAAATTCTGCAGAGGTTTGTGGGGCAAACCTTTAATCCCATTTACTCAGGAGACTGAGACATGAGCATCCTAAAATTGTGCCCAGGTTGGGCAACTAAGCAAGACCTGGTCCCCAAATTTAAAAAAGGCTAGGGATAGTGGTGAAGCACTTCTGAGTTCTATCCTCAGTAATGAAAAGAGGAATGAGGAAGGATGGGGAGGAAAGGAGAAAAGGAGTGATGGAGAAAGGGAGAGAAGGAATGAAGGAAGGAAGAGGAAAAGAAATGGTCTGGCTTTGTCACTTTTGTCACTGTTTAGGAATGAACTAGGTTGTGTGCTATGCCTAAGGAAGGACTCACCAAACTCCTCATTTATCAGCAGAACCACAGTACACTGCTACCTGGATGTCTTTTGGTTTGTTTTGGCTTTAGTATGTACATATTTGCAGTACATGAAGTTTACATTCATTTTAGGGAGTGAGTACATGTGCATAATACAGCTTTCTTTTCTTAATTCTCTTACCCTTCACACCCACCTGCCTCCCTCTTCTAATCCCTTTTCCCTATTTTCATTCTTGTTGATATTATTAAGCTTAGCTCATGTTTATGACATAGTGTTTACATTCATTGAAGCTATTAGCCTTTTGACATAACTATCACACATTTGGCATGAATAGCACAAGGATAAACAGCTTCAGAAAGGCCAAGTGGGCTAGGACTGAAGCTCTGTTTTATCTAGTGTGCACATATGTGCAAGTCCTTGAAAACATTTTCCTGGTATTTTCACTTCATCTGTTTCCATAGGCATAAGTTAGTGGTGCTGTATGTCAATAGTATGAAGATTAGGAAGGAACACATTTTTCTCTAAAGCTTCAAAGCATCTGGAGACACACAAGCTTCTCTTCAAGTCTCTTGTGTGTTGGAGCTCAGACTCCTGAGTCCCTCTGTGGGACACCAGTCTGCAGGGTCATGGGAAAGAAAGAGCCTCCCAACCTCCTAGTGGTCTCTTAAGAGATGATGGTCAGAAAGTTTTTTCTCACATACCAGCCAGGAAAATATTTCTCAGAAGTAGTTTCTGCTCCCCAAGGCTGCACTGTCAATGGAAACACTGGTGAGAAGATAATTGCACTCTTGAGAGTGCTGGCGACCTGGCCAGGATGAGAGTATTAGGCATATGTGCTTAATCTGACCCATTACTTTTGCCCGACTCTCCTAAAATCAATCATAAATCAAAAGTTTATCATAAATTGATTGGGTACCTGGTGCTTCATCATTATTATAGATGCAGGATAAGACTGTCTTAAATTATACCCCTCATTGTATGTACCCTCCATAGTGTGTAGAATGTAGGACAGTACTGTCCAGTGACTACCTTCCTGTTGGTACCCAAAATTGGTTGAAACATAATTCTGATCAATTAATCTTTCTGATCCTTGGTTTTATTCCTGTAATGGTACAGTGAAGGCTATGATAGTTGTCATAACAATGAACATATTTTGGTACCACCATGCTCTCACTGTTTCCCTGTCTGTATGTTTGCACATTTTTGGATGGCAACCACACTGTTGATCTGTTAACACACAAGCATACCCTCATCCCCATGTTATTAGTGATGAAGGAGCCTTCCCAGGTTTCTATTTGGCTATGCTTTCATGACACTTGAGTGCAAGGAGAACTGGAAACAGAAGCAGATTACCAGTGAAGTTCAGCAGGAATGCATTTACTTTCTGTGTGTGGACTAAAAAAAGTTAAAGTATCAAAGTCTAACTGTTCTTGTAGAGGCAACTCTACTCACACTTTCTGTTTATTTAATTGTTTTAAGTGATAGATGTGCATTCTCTAGAACTGCCTGTCCTTGATAATTATAAGGAATAATTGTGATGTGCTTAATATACCAGAGCTGAAAAAAGAAAGATAAGCTCCTACTTACATAAAAAGGGCCATTATTAGTTTTTATGATATGGGGAACTCCCATAGCTTCAAAAGCAAGTAAGCAATGCTGTTGAACACGTCTCACATTTTTGCCCTTTGTAACCTGAGAAGCAATTAGTATTGTATTGGGAACAGTGAGTTTAACTATTACAATTTTATCTGCATATCAAGCACTTTGAAATATAAAGTATAGCTAGAGAGCTTTTATTTTTTATTGGTTGTGTTTGCTTTGGTAGTTGGATCTGTATAGAATGTTAACAGACAACAGTTGTATAGTTTATAGTGACAGAAAACTTGAGATCAGAAGCTACATATAATATTATAGCATGACAATCATGATGACATTATTTTTGTGTCACACTTAACTGCCCATCTTGATATGAAAGATCCTTTTTAGTCAATCATCTCTCTCTAGTATATAAAGAAGTTCTCAAATACTTTGTTATCTTTTAATGGGATGTCATCAAAGAAGTTTGTGACATTGTCTGGACTGCTCAGTACCTAAGCATCTCTTAAGTGCAGTGAAACATGTATAACATGTCCATCACAGAAGCCTGTAAAAAACTTATTTGGTAGCTGTTCTAATGCTGGTTTGACATATTATAAGTAGCTGAAGTACAAAATAAAAGCATATATCTGAGTCTAGAAAAAAGTTATCACTATAGACAATCCTGGTTTTATATCTTAGAAGACCTGGACACTTAGAAGGCATGAATATATTTAGTACACCATGAGATGAACAATAATGAGCATCATAGCCATATAAAAACCATTGTCTCTTAATTTTGTAGCAAAAATATCTTTTAATTAGAAAAGCTTATTGTTTTACTTATAGAAAAGTTAACCTTTTGGGCTGGGGATTTAGCTCAGCGGCAAAAGCACCTGCCTGGCATGTGCAAGATCATGAGTTCGGTTCCCGGTACCGGAGAAAAAACAAAACAAAAAAAAAAGAAAAGTTAACCTTTTGATGATGACCAGTGTAAACATATCACAATATGTTGAGCAATGCTTATTGTAGTATGTCTCCTATAAGGCTATGGAAAATACTGGAGTCCCTTTAGTGAACAAAGACTGAAAAAATATTTTTAAGCAGCTGCTGCTTTATTGATCAAAGGTAGTCCTGTCCAATGATCTTTCTAAGCCTAAAGGGTCTCTTTGTTAGCTTAACAAATGATGACCTACTAGAACTAGATCGTAACAATTAGCACATCATTTTTGACTAATGGAAGACTTAAATTATTCTTTACAGGCAACAGTGTGTATTATATTTGTAAAAGTAGCCGGACATATAGCTCAGTGGCACAAGTGCCTGTCTGGCAAGTGCAAGGTCCTGAGTTCGACATCATTTTGATCAGCTGGCAACCTGAGTGGAAGCATGTCTTTAATTTTAATGACATTTATCTATAAGTCAAGTTAAGTTATAGACAAATTTTTTAGACAGATATTTTAAAAATCTAAAAAGACAAAAAGAAGGAAAATTGTTGAGCTCAAACAAAATAGCTATACGTATGGTAAATTAGACAGACAGGTGAACAAACACACATAAGACAATTTGTTTATAAAACCTGAGTGTACTCACAAGTATTTGACCGAGTTAAATTATAATAAATATAAGACTAATCAGAATTTTTATAGGTCAATTAACAGAGATTTCTTAGAATTAGAAGGAATAAAAACCTTTTACTGTAATTGATATTTTCTCTTTATTGTATTTGGTCTTCAGAATTTAATAACTCAGTGCCCTCTTCTTTCATTTAGCATCTGGCTCAGTCACCTCTACACCTTCTGTCACCTACACAGAGCTTCTTTTTCTTCTAACAGTGTTTGTGGGATCTATGGAGGATCACCACATTGCCCTCCCACAGGTTCAAATATGATTGTCCTTATCTGCAAACAGTCGAGGTGACTTGCCTAAATTGACTTTTAGTTTGAATAGTGAGTGTGGCCAAGGCTGTGTATGTGGCTTCATGGAAGCAAGCAGATGATGTGTTGGGCTGGCGTTGCTCTCACCAGTGGTCATAGTTGATCCCAGATAAGTGGGCCATGAGACTATGGAGTTAAGATTTGAGATAATGTCTTCACTGAGGCCTGTGTGACTCCACACTTCTTATGATTCCTTCGCAAAGTTGACACATAACTGGTTACTCATTAACCACAACCTGAATCTGACTGTTCTGCTACTTTCACAGTAATGCTTTGCTCCCTCTTTTACAATACTTGCCTGCCTGGCCACTTGTATAGCACACCCAGCCATAATCTCCTCACCATTTTCCTCGGTGTGAATGTGATCAATAAATACTGAGGTTCTGGTTGCCCTGCCTTTTCTTCCCTGCACACAGCCAGCCATCCCAGATCCCTACTTCATCACCATATTGTCTCTCGGTCTTTATTTTCACTGTGTACTGTAACACCTTACAGGAGATTGAGGTCCACTGCAGGGGCCCCAGATAAGGATCCCCTTCTAGATGACTTGACATAGTTTGGGCTAACATTGAACTTTTATAAGATTCAGTCCTTATATCTTGACAAGCTTTGAAACAATTTATAAGATTTTTGGGAGATCTGGCTGTTCCAAGGACCTGCTTATAATCTTTACTTCCATTTTCAAAGGCCAGTTGTAACATTGTGATCTCAGCTGCTTGTGAATGAGGACTCCATCTGTGGATTGCTTCTTGCAATCTAGCATGGAATTGAGTAAAAGGCACTTTAGACTCCTATAGGATATGTAAGAAGGACTGAACTGAAGTGCCCTCCAGAACTGTAGCTCATGCCCATTTTATCATTAAATTTATCCAGTCATATATTTTATTAGGATAAATTAATTGTTGTGTAAGTTGTGCATAATGTCCCATTCCCAACAGTTTTGTTGTGACCTGGTTTTTTTGCCTGTCATATCACAAGCTCCTGCAGCTGCATATTGGAATGAGGGTATTGACCAGCCATTAGACAGGAGTGGGCAAGATGTTTAATATTTTGTGGAGCCATATGCAGAGCTCTCAAAATGGACTCCAGAAGTTCTAGTGTGTAGGGTTCCTGTACTTTGGCAAGCCTTCCACCTCAGCCACCTAAACACTGGGATTAGAGGCATGCACCACCATACTCTCCCAGGCCAACGGAAGCAGAGAGAGGGAGCTGCTTCTCTGCTACATGGCTCCACCACTGGCCTGCCATGGTCATCTCATTCTTCCTGGTACAGGTCTCGTGCCACCACCACTGCCTCTGTCGCCACTACCCCTGTAGATGACTATGCCACCATCTTGAGTACGTTGCATTAGCCTCTAAAAATTCTGAAGGTTCAGGCCAAGAAAGAGTCTCTCCATAAGTCTCATCCAACTCTGGGTCTTCCCCAGGAGACAGTGGTGCAGTGGACCGTTGCTCCTTCTCTTTACATTTTTCTCCCTTGTCCTGCTCTAAAATGGAAACTTTGGGCATGCTAGCACTTAACAGACCTAAAGCAGATTTTACCAGGCACCAAGATGGAAAGAGCTCAGGAGAAACAGTTTCTTCTCTGCCATGAGCTCTCTTTAAATTTTCTCCCACCTTGCCCCAATTTTCAGTATCCAAGGTTCCTACCTGCAGAAACCACCAAATGTATTTAGCAGTTTCTTGCAACATTTTTGGCAACTTGCAGGTGCTGATTTGAGCTCTGGTCTGCTTTAGAAACATGCATAATAACTGCACACAACTTTATTCTTTTACTAACAAATTCTGCTCCATCATCCCAGCTAACTAAAAACTTTCCAAGGTGCTACATTCTTGCCTTTCACTTTTGCTAAGGACTCTCTGAATTTGTCCTGCAAAGTCCTCTCAGCATCTGGCATTCTCTTCTTTCTACTCAGATGGATCTTCCCTCTCAGGCCTAATCAGGATGTCCCCATTTGGGGTGCCACTTGCCAGGGACCTGGCCAACATCTTCAACTTCCTGTGTGTTGGGTCCTGCAAAGGATGAAACAGGAGACAGCAACAACTTGGTTATGTGTAAAGGGCGGCTGAGAGGTCAGTGCCTCAGGGTAAGCAAAACAAGGATCGGGCTGGGGATTTAGTACAACAGCAAAGCGCCTGCCTGGCAAGCGCAAGGTCGTGAGTTCAATTCCCGGTACCGGAGAAAAACAAAAACAAAAACAAAGCAAAACAAGGATCTCTTCAGGTGGCCCACTATTTATTGAACATATTCACACATTTTATAGGGGGTAGTGTACTTTTCCTGGAATGGGGTGGTGATTGCTGTGGGCTGCTAAAAAGAGCAAAGCATTCCTGCAAGGATGAGACAAAGGTCAACAAGGAAACTACTTTTCCCCACGGGAAGATTTTACTATTGTGACCACATTGCTTTAGAGATCCTTGTCATCTTCAGCAGCTCTTATCTTGCCCTGAGTGCCACAGTGTCACGAGCCATAGACCTTCAGCTGTGAATGGAGAAAATGGGGAGTTTTCACATTCCAATCCAGCTTACAGAGCAGGAAAAGGACAGGCTTGGATACCCCTACGCTCAGTTTATTATTTGTGGTCCCCAACTTGAGAAGAAGGGAGGTCACCACCTCATAGGCCCATGACTCAGGCCTGGGTGCCTCCTCCTACACAGCAGTAGCTGCTTCATTCCCTGGTCACTGTTCCAGTGGTAGGATAAAGTGGGGGCTACTTTCCATGTGACCCTCACAGGCACAGTCTTGGGTAAGTGATCATAGCAGAAAGGGGGATTGTTCAGGATTAAAAACAGACAGAAGGAAAAATTGGAAATCCAGTGAGGCATATGCTGACTTAGTAGAGAGAGATGGGGTCCTAGGCACTGTACCAATTTCTAGTGGTTTCTGATGTAATTTAGTGTAGTCCACAGTAACCTTGGTAACTAGTATATAATCCAAGCAATAGGGTTGGGGCAGATAAATGTAGACTGCTTGCCTAGCATACATGAAGCCCTGAGTTCAATCCCCAACACCAAAAAAAGTCATATTCCAAGCAATAAGGAAATCTGATTATATACTTCTTAAGGACTGTGGTTCTGAAATTAGTCGATTAGTCGAAATGTGCCCCTGAGATTTCCAATCTTGAAATAAACAACAGGCTAAAGGTATAAGAATGAAGAAATCCACTGTAGAAACAGCCTATCTAAATGAAATACCCAGAAGAGAAATGCACAATAGTAATATTCTGACTCAGAGAGTAAGAAGTGCTTAATGAAGACAGTAAATATGTCTTCAATGACAACATCCAAGATCTGCTGTTTGTGATTAGATGGCCCAGTCTCTCCCTCCCACCCCTATCCCTCTCTTGACTCTCCCTCTCCTTCTGAGTGTTAGGAATTGAAGCCAGGGCCTGGCACTTACCAGTCAAGTGCTCTACTGAAGAACTATGTCTGCAATCCATCTATTTATTTATTTATTTACTTAGTTATTTGCTTTGATAGAGGGTCTTGCTGAATTGCAAATGCTCTACTGAAGAACTATGTCTGTAATCCATTTATTTATTTATTTATTTGCTTTGATAAAGGATTTTGCTAAATTGCCCAGCTTTGTCTCAAATTTGTCATTTTCTTGCTTCCTGTCTCTGAGAGGATGGGATATTAAAGTTGTGTGCCACAATCCTCCCTGAGGCTTTTCTGTCTTGATGATAAGGAAGCAGAACTTTATAATATGGGGTTTATTGTAAGTGCACCCTGTAATATTTTCTCTCTTTAAGAAGTACATAACAACAATCTCAAACTCTGTAACTGTAATTTATATAAAGTACAGAATATGTATCTAATACTTCCCAACTTGAATATTTGTCATTTTAATTTGACCACACAACTAACTATGGCTAATAGTATATTTAACTAAGATATTAGTAGATAAATATGTGATCAGAAATAATAAAGCCGGGCATGGGGGGTGTATGCCTGTAATCCCAGCACTTCTGGGGCTGAGGCAGGAGGATTGTTGTGAGTTTCTGTCTTAGTTACTTTTGTTGCTGAAACAAAATACCCAACACTCAGAGTTAAAAGAGGAAAGGTTTATTTAGCTCGCAGTTTGTAGATGTTTCAATCCATAATTGACTGACTCCCAGGCAGAGTGGCATGGCAGACACACATTGGAGAGAAGAAACCATTCATCCAGGTAAAAAATAGCAGAGCAACAAAGAATGACCACAGCTTCTTCTATCCCTTATATTTTATCCAGGTGGGTAGCACTCACACCCTTAATCCTAGTGTTCTTGATCCTAGCATCATACAATGTATCAATTCCAGTGTCACACACTGTAGATCCAGCCACCTCTGCAAAAGCCCCCTATGACCACATGAGGTTGTGTGGGAACATCCAGACACAAACAATAACAAACCATCCACTATTTTATCCTAAATAAGTGTTCCATGTCCCACCATTGAAGACAAGATACAAGATTATGAAAATGTTGTTATAGTTTTGTTCTTGGCATAAAAGGAAATGCTCACAATATTCTTTTTCTTTGTGTTATCATCCTAATACCAAGTTGTTCTTGAGAGCATTAATTCAACTTTGCTGGAGATGAGTTTCTGTAGTATTAAAACTGCAGTCAGCAGACCCTATATTTCATTAAAATCACTAAGCCTTATTCATCTTTATACCGGCCTACTGAAGAAAATTTCACACACTGAAAATCATTTGAACAAAAATTATAAAATAATATTCTACCAACTGCAATATAATGACAAGGAATTAAAAGAAAACTGTGCATGCATCCGTGCATGTGTGTGTGTGTGTGTGTGTGTGTGTGTGTGTGTGTGTGTGTCAAAGCACACAATTATTTAACTTTGTTAGCACAGCATAGTGGTTAAAAGCACTGCCTCACCCTTAGAAAAAAATCGAAACAGGTCCAAGTCCCTAGCCACCCCAAGTCACCTCAGCAGTGTCCACATCCTCATCTTTACAGCTAAGGCAATAGTGAGAGCTGCCTCACAATACTGTGAAAGCAAGCAGTGACCAAGTATGACCCTCATTAGATGAATCCCACTTTGTAAGTGCTCTTTAATGGTCATACATTCAACTCTTGAACGCATCTTAGCAAGAGTCACTTTACTTCTAGGGGAAAAACTCAAAGTGGAGAGTACTAACTTCCATTTGATCTACAAATGTGGCCCATGCTTCCTAATCCCAGGAAGAACACTCTGGCTCTAAGGTATATCAGCAGCAGGAACCAGCAGAATGGACTTGGCAATAGTAGTCTACTTGCTACAGGTGGTGCTAAGTCTCTAGGGAGCTTCTATCTTCTTTCCTATTATTTCTTCCTCTATTTCACTGAGTGCAGGTGAAGGTCAACAGACATGAGTCTCAGAAACCTGATGGAAGCCAGCTGCTTAGTCATCCTGTCCAAAGGAGTCATTCAAGTAATGGTGGCTTTTAGTTTGAGAGATTTCTTCAAAGATCTT
Organism: Chinchilla lanigera; assembly: GCF_000276665.1. Classification (NCBI taxonomy): domain Eukaryota; kingdom Metazoa; phylum Chordata; class Mammalia; order Rodentia; family Chinchillidae; genus Chinchilla; species Chinchilla lanigera. Next base: position 21,809 of record NW_004955558.1, read on the forward strand.
GGGTGTAAACTTGTTTTCTGTGTTCACGTGGTAGCAGACATGTGTCTACTGGCAGCGACTGATCCCTGAGTGTCTTCCAGGCAACCCCTTTTCAGGCATCCAACAATGCAAACCCTCTGTAGGAATCCGAGCACAAGTCCTACTCAGGGATCCAACAGCAGAGAGCACTTTCATCTGTTTTCTGTTTTATAGTGGTGGAATTGTGCAAAATGAATCTTTCCCTATTTGGCTTTTGGAAATTCCCAAAATTGGTGGTGAATATATCTATATTGTCCTTAGCATTGTGGACCGTTCAGTAGCTCTCTTGTGTAGGATTCCATTGTGTAAATCCATTAAATTTACCATCCCATTTTGATGTTATGGGAGTAGTTTTTAGCAGGATACTAATATGTATACTCTAGAACTTGTCTTTTGGGAACACATGATGCAATTGTTGAATCACAGGAATACAACTGTTCATCTTTTTTAGGAGGTGCCAAAAGGTTTGTACCAATTTGCACAGTGCTCAGCAATGGATGAAATCATTGATTCATCCACATCCTTGTTAATACTCAGTATATTCTAGTTTCCAATTCACCCTTCTTGGTGTGAGCTGGTAGTTGATTTTATCTGTATTTCCATGATTCCTTAGGAAGTTGAGTGTTGTTTTCCTTGTTTACTAGACATTGGGTAACCTCTTTTTAAATGTGTGGTTAATTTGACAAGTTTGGGTCTGTCTTTATTGATTTCTCTAGGATGACTATAAATCTTTTTTGGTTTCTCCCTTACTCTGAGTTTTAAATTTTACAATAATTTGTTGTTTCCTCTTTTATATTTTATTTTCCCCTCTAAGAAATCTTTTTATAGAAAAAAATATTTTTGGATGGCCTCTTGGAACATGCTATAAGCTATAAGCTATAAGCTATAAGCTCCAACTATTCTGGAGGCTGAGTCAGAAGGATTCCAAGTTCCAGATCAGGCTGGGAAACTTGGACTCTCTCTTAAAACATAAAAAGGTCTGGAGATGCAACTCAGTGCCCTTGATCTCCATTCCTAGTTTTTAAAAAAACTGAAATAGTTTCTACAGGATGAGAATTATTTTGGACTGAAATCAAGCATTATCAATAGATTGTTTTCTGCATGTGTAAAAACACTGATACCTTCTGGATATTTTCACAGAAGAAATAAAAACATCATACCACAGTGATATATGTGCATCCATGTTTACAGCATCACAATTTGTAACAGCTAAATCTTGGTAACAACCCAAATACCCATCAACTGAGGAATGGATAAAAAAGATGTGGTCTTTTCATAAAATGGAGTACTACTCAGCTATAAAGAAGGATAAATGAGACATTTATAGGGAAATGGAGGCAACTCGAGATCATACTCATAAGTGAACTCAAACCCTCATGTATAAACATCATATTGTCTCCCTAGTGTAAGAAGCTGAAGAGTAAATAAGATAAAAAATGTACAATATTGTGAAATGGGAAGAAAGTGTTCAATAGGAGTGAGAAACTAAGATGCGGAAAGGAGAAAAGAAAAAAAAAGGAAAAATATATAGTAGTTAAGACAGTTACACTACTAATTGCATTAGTTCAATGAGAATAAAGGTTTGTGCCTATATTGTTTGATCAATTTTTCAGCCTGTATCTTGTAATGTGAGCAACTACTTTGAAGATAACAATACACAATGTACTAACCATTGTTACTCTCCTAAAATCTTGTTTTGAAAATTTGTGCCATTATTTTTTCTTTAAAATTAAAAAAAAAAAAAACATCGATACCTATGTCAATACACTTAAGATTCATTGTGCATCTCAGAGGGCTTGAGGTAGCTCAGGGTTGCCTGTTTCACAGGTCAACCAAGTCTTTGTTTATTGGATTCTCCAATACCAATAATGACTCATGTTTAAAACTTGGGAAACTGGGCATGGTGGCACACAGCTGTAATCTCAGAATTTGGGAGGGTAAGGTAAGAGAATCACCACAAGTTCAAGGCCCACCAGAAAGAGACACTGTCTCAAAAAGCAAAACAAAAAACAAGCAAAACCCAGCCTTCGTTTCTCTTATGAGAAACTTCAAAAATATTATATATAATTATAATTTGGGGGGAGGGGGACAGGATGGAAAAAATAACTGAAAGGGAAAAGACTGATGAAAATGGAGCTTTTGCAAATGGGAAGGGGATCAAGAGTTGAAAGGACCAGGGAGGAAAGGGAAGGATATGGGAAAGTGGATGAGAAGAGTAAAATGTATTATGTGTATGTATCAACTCCCTATGACAACTGTAATCTTTACATACTGCAAACATGTACTGATAAAAAAATGAAGAAAAAAGAACATTCTTGTTCTGAGTGCATAGACACACAAGGATATGCTGAGTGCCTAATGAAAGCAAGTGGGGTATGGACTCCCAAAGTCTGTTTCACTGCAAAATCATAGTCCTGTTCAGTGGCATAACTGTCGTATGCTTGGCATGGATAGCACACAGCCTGATAACTTCAAAGTGGCCAAGAAGGCTAGAAGGGACAGACTAACTCTGTTCTACAGGTTTTGGTAAGTCTTCCACCAGGGCCTGGTTGACCCCCAGCACAAGCAGAAAAAAAAGATTTTATTTAGGTCTCAGAAACCTTCTGCAAAGCACCAATAGGTGTGCACTGTTTTGAAGTCTTTAAATTTCTCACCCCAGATGCTGGAAGGGAAGTGTGCAAAACAGAAGTGCAGTGGGCCTCTAAAGATATTTATCACGCATGAGCTCCTTCACACCAGGCCAGTAAACACAAGGTTTCTCCATCTGACCAGCAGAGGGCGTGCTCACACAGCGGCTGCTGCATTGTTTGCCACCAGAGGCTTTGCTAGTGGTGGGCTTTGCCTGAAGCCTCTTAAGAAAAGATCACTTACCTTTCTACTTCAACTGGGCACCCAAGAGCTAGGCAGGCCCATGCTGGCCCCATACAGCGGCAGCTGCAAACATTCCACCCTCATGTTTTCACAACTTGTGAACACCTCTACTTATGATATTCACCCCAATGAATTTGTTTTCAATTACTGTATATTGTCATTGTGTTATAAAGTACTGCACTGAGATGAAAGGAAACCATGTGGACAGAAGAAACATAAGGATTCATAGTAAAAGATTAAATTTTATTAAAACATTAGACCAGTAATATATTCTGAATAAAGCAGTAGCAAGCTATTAACACCCGCAGTTAAATGTCATGATACTCAAGAAAATGCTATTTGTAAAATTATTCATCTTTGTGGTACTGACAATTGAACTCGGCCTCATGCATGCTAGACAAATGCTCCACCACTGAGCTACATCCCACCCAGACCCAATTCTGATTCTTTCAATTACACTCTACAGTCTAACTCATCTTTCTTCAACTTTGAAAAGGACTCATTATTAATGAATTGCTCTACGACCTTTACTGTCACTCAGTGTAGAAGGCAGTCAGCATTTTTCTTGCACTATTTCTTCCATAGTCGGTCCCTAATAGTCTATCATTCTCATCCCATGAAACCCCCAGGGCCTAATTTGCTGGCTTGCTATACTGCACAATCATTTGGTAGCATGTTTATTCCTAATAACTATGGTGCTCTTTTACAGACACAATGTATGGAAATGACTTGTCATAGTTGTATTGTATTCTCTGCCTTTTTAAGTTGCTAGTTTACATAATATTTTAATTTCAAAAGGCAAACTCCTTCTTGAACATTACATATAGGTGATCCTTACCTAATGAAGGTAAGCCCCTTTATCTTATTGGTTCTTTCTCAGAGACCACAATGAAGGGCCTGTAAGGAAGGCAGAATATTAATAGGTCTTAAAGTTCAGGTTCAAAGTCATAAATAGCAAGTAACCTTTTCAAGAAACCTCACATAACTGGATAAAATACTTTATAACCTAATTAGGTATTTCCAAAAATCTTTGTACCTTTTATGTGTTTCAGGTCATGCGTTTCCACATATTTTTAATTGGAAATATTGGGCAGAATGTAATAGTAGAGAGCAAGAGACTGAGTTCTTCTTGGAATAAATCCTAATCTAGAGTTATCATCATTTGTTAATAGCTTTACTACATAAGGACCCTCCATTTATACGGTTTCAAAGATACATATTTTCAAAGATGTGTATGTTGATGTCTAGTGTAAGACTTGGATTAAAGCCTGTGCTGTATAATTTGTAAGATTTCTTTTTAACATGGACTCGGAAGTCTATGGATGCTTTAACTATTGATAAATGGTGTTCAACAGTCATTGCATTTATAAATACTCTTAAAAATGAAGTCTCTGATGTTATGCAAGAAGTTGTGACTAACTGCATTCACTTATAAGGTTTCTGTCCAGCATGAGTTCTCCGATGACTTGCAAGGTTGGAACTTCTACTAAATACCTTGCCACAGTCTTTACAAGTGTAAGGTTTTTCTCCAGTATGAATTGCCTGATGGGTAGTTAGGCTTGAACGCACACTAAAGGCTTTGCCACACTTATCACACTTGAATGGTTTTTCTCCTGTATGAGTCCTCCGGTGACTCGCAAGGTGCGAGTTTTGGGTGAAGACTTTGCCACACTCATTGCACTTGTATGGTTTTTCTCCAGTGTGGATTGCCTGATGGGTGGTCAGGCTTGAGTACACACTGAAGGCTTTGCCACATGCATTACACTTGTAAGGTTTCTCTCCAGTGTGAATTCTCCGATGATTTGCAAGGTGTGAATTTTGAGTGAAGACCTTGCCACACTCAGAACATTTATAGGGTTTTTCTCCAGTATGGATTACCTGATGAGTGTTTAGGTTTGAATGTGAATTAAAGGCTTTGCCACAATGATTACACTTATAAGGTTTCTCACCAGTGTGAATTCTCTGGTGAATTGCAAGGCTTGAAGTCTGACTGAAGACCTTGCCACATTCATTACACTTGTAAGGTTTTTCTCCAGTATGGATAACCTGGTGGGAAGTTAAGCTAGAACGCACACTAAAAGCTTTGCCACACTCATTACATTTGTACGGTTTCTCTCCAGTATGAACTCTCCAATGCCTTGCAAGGTTTGAAGTCTGACTAAAGACTTTGCCACACTCATCACACTTGTATGGTTTCTCTCCACTATGAACTCCTCGATGACTCGCAAGGTGTGAGTTCTGGGTGAAGACCTTGCCACACTCATCACATTTGTAAGGTTTCTCTCCAGTGTGGATTGCCTGATGGGTGGTCAGGCTTGAGTATACACTAAAGGCTTTGCCACACTCATTACACTTGTAAGGTTTCTCTCCTGTGTGGATTCTCCAGTGATTTGCAAGGTGTGAATTTTGAGTAAAGACCTTGCCACACTCAGAACATTTATAGGGTTTTTCTCCAGTATGGATTACCAGATGGGTGTTTAGGTTTGAATGTGAACTGAAGACTTTGCCACATTCATTACACCTATAAGGTTTCTCTCCAGTGTGAGTTCTCCGGTGAATTGCAAGGCTTGAAGTCTGACTGAAGACCTTACCACATTCATTACACTTGTAAGGTTTTTCTCCAGTATGGATAACCTGATGGTTAGTGAGGTTTGAACGAACACTGAAGGCTTTGCCACAGTCATTACATTTGTAAGGTTTCTCCCCAGTATGAATTCTCCGATGACTTGTAAGGTGTGAATTTTGAGTGAAGACTTTGCCACATTCATTACACTTGTAAGGTTTTGCTCCAGTGTGATGTCTCTCATGTACCAAAAGGTATGAACGTCTGAAAAATGCCTTACCACACTCAATACATTTGTACAGTTTCTCTCCCGTATGAATTCTCCGATGATGTGCTAGAGATGAGGTGTAACTAAAGACCTTGCCACACTCACTGCATCTGTAAGGTTTCTCCCTAACATGAGCTTTTTGTCTTTGTGTGAGTAATGAAGAATAAATAAAGTCATTTCCATATTCCTGAAAAATATGTGCTTTCACAGGAGAAGGAATTCTGTGGAGTGGTGAAACTGAGGAACCACGGTTGATAGACTTCTCAACTTCATTACTATCAGTTTTCCCTTCAGATTGAAGTGTCTGCAGTTCAGGTAAATGTGCCTGAAAGCTTAAGCCAAGCCAATTTTTCATGAACTTATTTCCTGTATCCCTTTCATCACCCTGATCTCTTCTACCAGTGGGACTTTCTTTCTGAACCACAAGCACTCCATTGTAACTTCTTTCATCATCTTTCCACTGAAACTCAAATTCATGTATATTTTTTTGGATATCCCTGAGTGTAGAGCTTTTGATGTCATTCCTTTCATGTCTTTCCAACATCACTCTTTTGAATATTTCTCCTGCACTGTTCTTCCCTTTTGGTGATGATCCCTTTATCACACGTTTAGGAGAGATATCTACAAGATATAAAGTAACATATATTTCTGATTAATTAGATTTAAGTTCACATTGAAAAATATAGCCCCAAAGTATGATATTTTTAATTATGAAAGGCAGTTACATATAATTCCAATTAATAGGAGGAAAGCCAAGTTTCTTTTCTATCATGGCTGAAAAGCACATTACTAATTGACAAAAAACATATGGTCACCTCATAAATGAAGAGAAAAAAGTTCATATTTATTATGCATAAATAAATCCTAAAATACCATATGATATATTGCAATGGTAAATAACCCCAGAAAATTCATGTAATGGATTAATGAATGGTAACTTTTAATTCCAAAACAATAAAAACAATGGGTAAAGAGGAAAAATTCAAAAAAATGATGCCAGAAAAAAACATATCTTGGAATTTCTGTTATAAAACTACCCATACCTTCATAGAGCAGGAGTTTCATAATATTAACCACTAGTGCATGACAGGTTTATTGCATAATGCATGCTGAAAAATCATCATCTGTAGATCATCATAAAAATTACAAAAAATTCTAGTAAGCCACAATAAAATAACCAGGCAAATAGAGAATAACTATATTTATACAAAGTTAGAGATTATGAGTTATTTTTTTTTAAGAAAAAGCAAGGCTTGCCAGGCTTGGTGGTACATGCCTGTAACACCAGTACTCAGGAGGCTGGGACAAGAGGATCACTGTGAATTCAAGGCCAGCCCCGGCTATATAATGAATTCAAGGCCAGCCTGAAATACATAGTGAGATGCTGTCTCAAAACACAAAAAGCAAGGGTTTGTAAGAAACAGTACACAGAAATGGAATATGGTTTTCTAAATGTTTCACTGAATACCTAACATTGAAAATACATTATATATACATATAAGGAATGAGTTAATGTCAAGATAAATGTTTATAATGTGGAAATGGTGAATAAAAACTTATTACCATATCTATCACCTCAAAAACTTGTTAGTTATTCCTCTTCTTTGCTTAAAATATACCCTTTATCAACAACTTAGTGTTATATCTACCTACCAGCCTGCCATTCTTTCTGCTTCTAGGAGTCCAGTTGGTTTAGATTGTTTATTACTGAGAACCTAGTATTGCATTTCTCTGCTTGACTTATTTCACTTAATAACACATTCACCAGGTGGATACACATTGTTGTAAACAGAAGTACCTTCCTTTGAAGGCTGGAGAGTATTCCCATCTGTCTATATACATGTTCTTAATCCATTATCTGTTGATGGACATGCAGGTCAGTTACACACCTTGACTACTGTGAATAATGCTGCAGAGAACACAGACTGTAGATTATTTCTTGGAAACCCTGATCTCAAGTTCTTTGCATATATGCCTAGAAGCTAGATTGTTGAATTACACAGTAATTCTATTTGTAATTTTAAATTTTATTTACTTTTTTTTTGTAGTGTTGGAGATCAAACCAAGGCCTGTGTACTTTGGAGCTACATCCCCAGCCCTTATTTTTAGTTTTCCAGAAGCCACATATAATCCTCCATTATGAATGCACTAGTTTACATTTCCATCAACAGTGTACAACAGTTACTTTTTCTCCACATCCTTGCCAATACTTACCTTTTATCTTTCTGACAAAAGCTATTCTGATAGGTAGAAAACAGAATCTTATTTAGACTTAAATTTTTATTTCTATTGTTAGTGATATTAATCATCTTTTCATGTACCTGTTACCTGTTTCTATATGTCTTTCATGAAATGTCTATTAAATTCCTTTTCCCACTTCTTAATTGTATTAATGCTATGGCTGTTTCAGTTTTTTACATATCTTTATATGTTAATGCTCTATTAGATATACAGTTTACAAATATTTTTCTCAGTGCTATGCTCTGTTGAACAGAACCATTTTCTTTTGATGTAATCCATTTTTCTGTTTTTGCTTCTGCTATCTGAGCTTTAGACATCAAACCCCAAACCAACTGCTCAGACCAGTGTTATGGAGCAGCTTCTCTGTCCACTTTGTCTTACCTGTATTCAGTCCTTTGTGACAGTCCCACCTATTTGTTCTTTCTACTTTCATTTCATTTTCCACAGTCCAGGGCTCTCTTCCTTGTTCCAATATAGAAATAACACTCAGGTTAGGAAGAAAGATTCCTATTTATAAAAAGAAAGGAAATCAATATTCTGTGGCTTTTCTAGAATCCAGATCTATGTTTATGTGGACACAGAAAATATTCTAGATGGCTCTACAAAATATTTAAAATAAATAACATAAATAAAATAAATAAATTAAATAAATTCATTATTTCTTTAGGCTTGGGAAATGTTTTAATATGCAGACATCTATCTAGGTCTTTCCCAAGAACTACTGAATCAAAAGAACAGGGAAAGAAAAAAAAAGAATTGGACATTTTAAATCTGCCATAAGAGCCAAGGATGTAGCTCAGTGTTAATGCACTTGCCTAGCACATGCAAGCTTGAGTTTGATCCCCAGCACTGTTTAAAAAAGAAATGTCTGCCATGAGATTGTATGCATAGTGCAGTTGTATAGCTACCCAATTATGTATCAAAAGTAGGCAGAAAATGTTAAGAAAGGGGATGGCTGAAGTGTAGAGGGTACACCAGAAAGCTTTTCAATTCTGTGTCAACAAAGCTTCAACTTCAGCTAAAGGCACAAAATGGGAAACTACACAGAAGGCAGATCAATTTCTGGAGGAAAGCCATCCTCACCAAGGGAGAGCAGGTTCCTGTAGTTCTCCAACATCACGTCCCTGTACAAAGTCCTCTGAGCAGGATCCAGGCATTTCCACTCCTCCTGGGAAAATTCTATGGCCACATCCCTGAATGTCAAGCATCCCTATAGTGAAAAACAGATGTCACCAGTGGATAGTTATGATCACCACATAAAGTAAAAAAGAAGAGAGCTGTAAGGAGAGATTTAACTGGAGTGAGTGAACTAAATCCATGTTGCGACATTATGAAATACATACCTGGTCTTTGTGCTTCCAGATACATAGTCCACTTGGAATCTCTAGGTGATAAAGATGCTTATATATACTAATAAGATGACGAGTGGCAAGAGGACCCTAGATAGTTTTTGGAAGGGGATGAGTCACCAGAAAAACTAAAAGGAAGGTGGGGTGGTACAAATTTGTAATCCCAGGACTCTGGGAGGCTGAGGAAGAGGGAGTGGAAGTTTGAGTCCAGTCTGGGCAATGTAGTCACTTAACAAGATCCTATCTCAAATAAAGCATAAAAAATGGGCTAAGGATGTAGCTCAGTGCAAAGGCCCTGGGTTCAACCCCCAGTAGGAAGAGAGAAGAGAGGAGAGGGAAGGGGATGGGAGGGGATGGGAGAGGAGGGAAGGAGAGGAAAAGGGAGAAGAGGACAGAGAAAAAATATATACAAATAATCATACAGATAAGCTTATCTGTATAGAATTGTTAGACATTACGTTTGACCCACCAATACATACTCAGTAGCTAGATGAGCTATAGCATGAATGGTGACTTCAAACATGAGGGTCTATAGGGGATTTTTTTTAAAGTCAGAATCTTAAAACCATGAGGACAGCAACAGCAATAACTAAAGTTTGGGAACACATGCAAGTGCTGAGCATCTCACATGCACTGTACTGGCTCGTAGAGCGGCATGATGTCCTAGGAGAAAAAGACAGGTATAGCTTTGCATCTGAGGGCGAGCTGTGTCACAGACACCAGGCAGATTCTGCTCAGGTAAACGAGCTAAAAATGGGAGAGGAAGCACCTACCGTCAGGTGTCTGAGACTGGAACTGAGCCTAAAGAATCAGTGAGGTAACATAGCATCTAAAGTAAATCGTTCATAGATGAAAGCTTAGGAAGTTCAAGGGCAACACAAAACTTCTAACGTCAGTATATATCCACACATGCAAGCATATGATACATAGTATTCTTAATACAGTAGTGTCAACTCATTAACAGGATAGGGTATAGCTAATTAAGGCTGCAGAAAGTAAGCTATAATTTTAACTGACAAAAACATAAAAACTGTCCTCTATAAAACATGGTAAAAACATGCAAACTACAGATGAAAGGAAATTCCAGGACATCAAGATGGTGATGATTTCTTGTATGTGACATAAAAGTACAGGTGAGAAAAGCAAAATCAGACCAATGGAACTATATCCAATTGGAAAACTGTATAAAAGAATTCTACTGAGTGAAAAAGTTTAAAAGAAAACTAACAGAAATTTGAAAAGAAAAAAAATAGAATGGCTTCACAAACCACATGTAAACCTCTTATGATATATATTATCTTCAGTTTTTAACATGAACCAGGGGACTGGGGATGTAGCTCAGTGGTACAGTGCTTGCCTATTACACATGAGGCCCTAAGTTTGATGTCTAGCTAGTGCTGCAAAAAAAGTAAAAGGACATCAAATTAAATAAATAAAATGAACCAAAAACATGTGCACAAACATGCAAATAAGAGATATAAACAAATTATTAAACAGCAAAACATTAGATCCAGCCAGGTGTGGTAGGCACATCTGCAACCTCAGTGCTTTGGGCAGCTGAGGCAGGAGGATCAAAAGTTTAGGCTCAATCTGGACAATTCAGTGATTTAGCAAGAACCTGTCTAAAAGTAAAAGAAAATTAAATTTAAAAATTAAAAAAAGTAAAACACAAAATCTAAAAGAAACATAGTACTTTACAATCTTGTACTAAAGGAAGCTCCATATGAAGAAACAAGCTAAAAGCTGAGTACAGTGGAGCATGCCTACAATCCCAGCTACTTGGGAGGCTGAGATAGGATGGTCATAAGTGAGAGGCCTGCCTGGGCAACTCAGACCCTGCCTCAAAATAAAGAAAACATAAAGCTCTGAGGATACATGTCAGTGCAACAGCCCAGGTTCAATATGTAGTACTAAAGAAGAAAGCAAAGTATAACATAAAAAAATGAGATTTCAAAACAAGATATGGCAGCCCTACAATCCCAGCACTCTGGGAAGCTGAGGCAGGAGGATTCCAATTCTGATCCCAGCCTGAGCTACTCAGTGACTTAGTGAGACCCTGTCTCAAAATTCAGAAAATCAAAAAAAGGACAAAGGGGTGTCAGTATGAAGGCCTGGGGGCTCAGTCCCCAGTGCTGCCAAAAAAGGGGGAGGGGACAATACGATATGTATAAATAAGTAAAATTATAAATAGCTCATGAAAATAATAAACCACAAGAAAATAAAATTGCAATATATGAAAACTGCAACATATGAAAATCCTTTTTATATATATATATCCACAAAGCCAAGAAACCTACTCAAAATCACAAGGAATTGGCATATGGAAATACAAACCGTTTAGTTTGTCTCTAGACTGTCAAACATAAAAGAACTCATCAACAAGTTTTACTTGACGGGGAATATGTTACTGGTGGGAAGGAGTTTCTTTGCAAGTGGAGGTAAAGACTGACCTTTATGGAACTAATAAAGCAGGAAAGCATCCTAGGGGAAATTGCCCTTTCCACTGCCCAACCAACAGAAGCACTCAGACACCTGCAGTGAAAGCAAAAGGCAGCCACTGTGGCATTCTTTGTAAAAGTGAAAAAGTAAGAGACACGCGCCTTCATTCTCAGGATGCTCCCACAAGAATGCGGATGAGTAAGCCATCTTTGTTTCCTAACAGGAAAGCATGTGAATTTCTAAATCCTGGAGATAAAACATCACAACAAAACATTCACTGAAGAATCCTCTCTCAAATCGTACAGTGATGTGCAAATACACTTGTCCCACACATGAATAGACTCCTGCCACAGACGTGACAACAGTGGCCTCCTGCTCATACGTGACCCGGGGAGAAGACAAGGCGAGGACAAGGTTTACATCTCAGTGCCCAAGCCTCGTGACTGTCTGCGGCTTTACTATAAGACAAATGCGTATGTCACACGCTGCTACACTTCTTGTTGAACATTTAATACTAACTGCTGGGTGGAGATTATGGTTCCATCCCCACTGATGGTCTGCTGTGATGCCGGAGTGAAAACATGATCATTCCCCCTCCAAATACCTGGTGCTTAAGAGTCCCTGCAACAACACCAGTCTCCCAGGGATGGAAGGGGTAAAAACAGTTTAAAGAATGTTGGGCTACTAGACACTGAGGTAGTTTAATATTTTAAATTGGCAGAATAAAGCAGCCCCTATCACTGTGTCTAACTTTCCATTCCATTTCCAGTCACTCAGATTTTAGTCAGAAACACTGAGTCGCTTGATTATGTACAAATGTATTACATAGTGTTAGGCAGAACACATTTCCTCCATAGGCCTCCCTTTCTTGAACTTAGGAGATATTTGTTTATATTAATAAGTGACTTCCATGAACAGCCTCTTTATCTACATCTACCTGCAGATGTGCCCTTAACAACCCTGCTGCCTGCAGCACTGACACGTGGTGCCCACATCTGTCTCCCATGCCTGCCATGGCGGGAAGCCCTTCCCAGGATCATGACTAGCACAGCCTCCTCACATGATCCACATCACTGGTCACAGTGAATCTTACGAGACATGAGGAGGGCCAAGGGGGGCCCAGGAGACTGAGCAAAAATGTCAGATGACAGACTCAGAGGTTGCAGCGCCCATGCACAGCACTTCAGGAAGGAGGGAGACGCGAACAGGCAACTGACAACATCACTTTACCTGAGCAAGAGCCATTCTTGACTCCTTTTCTTCCCGCTTCCTCCTCTTCCAGGCTCCTTCTGCAGGTAACATGAGTTTTTGGAAGTCAAACCTGAATGTTGAAAACACACTGGTTAAAGCTCAGAATGGACACATGCTCTTCCTATACCACAGCCACACACACCGGGAGGACCCGCCATGAGGAAAGACAGTCCACTGCTGCCCACTGCATAGGGAGAGGGTAGGAAGGAGAGGTGGGGACTGGGGATCATATATGCAGGGACACAGACTCCTACAAGAAGACCAGCAGGAGACTTCATGACACTTCTTCAGAGCTCACTCCCTCCCTGGGGCTTCGCCAGAGAACAGACCCAGGCCTATCCGAGGCTGAACACAGCAAGCCCACCTCATACCTCTATGAATCACAAGCTGATCTTGGCCCTAAGAAAAGCAGGACAGTCTGGGTGCCCGGTGTTGTGCACAGAATGGAATCAACTTTAATATTATGAAGCCTGGGTCCCAGGCTGACCATGGGAATGGCCCTCTCTGGTCAGGGGCCACAGGAAACTTATTTGCAAAACATTCCAATAGGAATCCAGGGTTGAGCACCACCCACCAGGGCAAGCCCAGCCCCCTCCCACCTTCTGACTTCGCTCTCCCTTTGGAGCCTTGGTGTCCCCAGGATCCACACAGTAGACTGGGAAGGACCAGAAAGAAATTGCAGAGCAGGCAACATGGAGCAGAGGTGGGTTAGGGTGTGGTTAGGATGGCAGTGCAAGGCGGAGGCCACAGAAGTCTCATGGAGATGCTAATATCAGAACAAAGACCAGGAAGGAAGGTGTCTGCCACCTGCAGCTGATGGGCCAATGAGTTTAAGCAGAGACAGAACCCAGGGAAGGTCCTGAGCCAGGAGCTACAGTGGTGGCAGGAAAAGGCAGGAGGCCTGTGCAGCTAGGGCAGAGCAAGCAGGGAGGATACCGCAGGAGACGAAGGCAAGGGCAACTTCTAGAAATGGACCAAACTGGGCTGAAACTGTCAAACTTCTACACCTCAAAGAAATTTTGAAACAAGCTTCCTTGCCTGTTTTAAGTAAATATGTAATTTTTCTTCATTTTATAAATCAAACATCTTCTATCTTCTGTTTTATAAATAGTACAGACAGAGGGCTGGGCATGTAGTTCAGTGATAGAGCAGTTGCCTAGCATGCATGAGGCTGTGGGTTCAAGTCCCAGTACCACATAACAAAAACCAACAACAAAATTAAACAATTAACTAATGAAGTGATTTAAATAAATACAGGCAGAGAGACTCAGCCAAGTCCCAGGAAGTACAAAGTCAGCCAAACTTCGATGCTGAGGGTTACACAGGGTGTACGTGCCTATTCATCTGCATCGTCTTAACATCGTCTCTCCCTGGATGTTGTGAGGCAGTCTGACAAATTAACCTGAGCAGATGAGTCAGGAGAATCCCTGATTTATAGCCAGTGGGCCAGCAGTTTAGGTCCCAACCTGATACCATATAAACTGGCACCCCAAGTGGAGGCAGTGTGGGTCTGAGGCCTCACCCTATGGGATCAGATGCTATCTCCAGGCAGAGACCGCCAGATCTGAATTAACTTACAGAGCCCTATGCTAGTGTCTCAAGGAGAAGGGCTTGCTCAATCAGCAGAAATCCTAACACAATCTCGTGACCAGAAGTGAACTGCTCTGTGCTGTGTTCACCATCAAATGTGACTAGGAAACCCGCCCTGCTGTCCTTGATCTCAGACACTCCCCAAATCACAATCCATTCCAGGAAAACAGGGTAATCCACAAGTGAAATGAGTCAGATCACCACCTTCACACTGAATAGTGCTACAAAGAGAAAGCCACCCTCCAATTCCCAAAACTGCACAATACGTATGTCTTATAGGGGGAATCACAAGTCTCATCCCCGTCTGTATGATTTAAACAAATTTTAAATCCACTGAATTATACATACAGAAATCAGTGTATTACAGTTTAAAGATTCGTGTCCAGTTGACCACCACTGATCTGGACCCAGGGCCCACTCTTCCGCTTCATTTTTCTCCCTTCCTGTTTCTCTCCATCACTCTGTACCACTTCATTCTAACGTCTCTTCAGCTCGTCTTTCCTTTTCTCCCCTCCACCACCATTTCTGCTCATTGCTTCCTTCTCTCCCGATTTCTTCCCGAAGTTCTTTCCCCTCTATTCTGTTTTTTTTTTGTTTTTTGTTTTTGGGGTTTTTTTCTTTGTCTTTTTGAGACAGGGTCTCGCTATGCAGTTCAGGCTGGCCTTGAGCTCACTTTGTAGCCCAGGCTGGTCTCAAAATGGCAACACTCCTTCTGCCTCAGCCTCCTGAGTGCTAGGATGATAGGCGTGCATCACTCTGCCTCGTTCCTGTAACTTGTTTCACCTCTGGTCGCTCTTTCAACTCAGTCGTTTGATTGTCCTGTCTTCCCCTATTTCTGCCTCTTTCTTCCCCGACGAATGCTCCTCCTCTCCCTGCCTGCTGCAGCCCCTCGGCCCCGCTCTCTGGACCCGACAGCCTGAGGCCTCCGTCCTTTGCTCCCCTTGTCACCTGCCACCCTCTCCTCTTGTCCCAAACCACTCTGCTGTCTGCCCAGGGTGCAGATCACCTCTCCCCTCCGCTTGCTCTCCTAGGTGCCTGCCCTTTCCAGCCCCTCCCCCTATATCACTACCCTTCCTTTCCCTGGAGACACAGAATCTTCAATGTCTCTATTTGCTTTTCTCCCCTGCTACCTTCCTAGCTGCTTCTTTCACGCTCAGCATTTCTGCCGTCCCTCACCCGCCCTCTGCTGTGCCATCTGTTTATGGCTCTACCTCTCCTGACCCCTTTGCCCATGGCTCACAGGGCGGGCACGGAT
>NW_004955558.1:38305-102064 GCF_000276665.1 Chinchilla lanigera
GTGACAACTCTATGCCTGTGAACCGAGATTTCCCTGGGACTGCGGCAAACTATGTAGGATGGTAATTGTACCTACGAAAGGTAGGGGATCAAACTCGGGACATTGGGCATGGCAGGTAAATACTTCCTCTCTACTATTAAAGTGAATTTTAGCCCTTCGATAAAAACCCTGCAGTTGCTTTTGAAGAGATGCAAACTAAACCGCGAAATGCGAAGCAGCCTCCGCAGAAGGTGCAACTTCACGCGGATGCCCAACAGCACAGAGCAAGCGTCCTTTGAGTTTCTGTTTCCTTTCGCTCTGAGGGACGATGCCTGGGGTGTTGGGCAGGGTGGCACTGGGGCTTGTGATAAGATAGGTCACCAACAGTTGCTTTAAGACAAGAAAAGGGAAAGCAGTAAAATTTAAAGATCAATTTTTTTTTTTTTTGAGACAGGGTCTCACTAAATCACTGAATTCCCAGGCTGAGCTCAAAGTGGCAGTCCTCATGCCTCAGCCTCCCAGAGTGCTGGGATGACAGGTGTAAATCACCGTGCTCGGTTTGGATGTATTTTCTGTAAACAATATCTTGAGATATTTCTAAAGATATATATACAGCAGGAAGGTTGTTCTCTTTTATGTGAACTCTGAAGAATATAATTCCATATTATCATTTTAAATAGCCATTTCTACTGCCAAAAATTTTATGGCAATAAATGAGGTAACATCTATTGTGAAATCTGTTTTTCTCACACCCTTATTTGTGAAGAAGTTTCCCCCATTGGAAATGGTAATCAGATGAAATATGATAATGTTTAGGTAGGAAGTTGGCACCTATAAAATAGTTTTAGCATAAAATAAGTAGAACATCCTGCAAGTCACACCGATGGGTACAAGAAACTATCTCAGCATAATTTTATTTTTTCACCTGTCACCCTTTTATCCTTCTTCCCTCCCCCCTTCTTCCTCTCTTCCTTATTTCCTTCGTAGTGGTGCTGGGGATCAAACTCAGGACATTGGGCATGGCATGTAAATGCTTCATCTCTGACCTGTGAGCCTAGTCCTGTCAGCACATTCAGCACGGACTTCTGTGGAGCTTTCATTACAGCAGGTGAAAGGTGATTATACGTGAGAACCATGGATTCAGTCTGTGTATCGGGAGTTTTGCTGCTTGTAAACATTTCAAGGGAGAGACAGATATATTCACAAGAAATGAAGAAAAGATTTTTGTGTCATACAGAGATTTTGACATTTGCCTCCAGGTGATATCAGCATAAGAGCTGAAAATTACTAAAGATCCAAAATTTTAAATTTGTAACTACTTCTACTTTTATATTTGTAACTACTTCTACATATTAAATATTGAGGAGCTATTATACCCTGTGGTGAAAGAAACAGTATATGTTACATATGTGGATACAGACAACAATGAAAATATTTACCACTGGAAAAAAAGAGAAAAGAAGAAGACAATATTTATCACTGAAAAAGAACAAATTCAGACTTAGGAAAGGAGAGATTTTATTCAAAAAGTGATGGCAATAGGGTGAATCCTCCAACCACAGTCTCTGCAAATGTCTAAGATTTACACAGAGTTATCTTTTCTTCTATTTGGAGGGGAAACAATGCTAGAAAGTACCATGGGTGGGCAGGGGACAAGGGACAAGCCCCTACAACAAACTTAGGCAACATATGCTCTGTCACCACTCCCCCAGGAGGGTGTTAAGAAGGAGATGTTGATTTGTTTTACAAGGCGCAAGGCGATCCACAGTTCCATGCTGTGGGAGGAATGACGCTTAACTGAAGTTTCAGTCAGTCCGTTATTGATCAGCAGGACAAACATTTCAATACTGGGATGTGGTTGGTTGTGTATCTTGCTCCTTCCTGTGTAAACCAGAGTGGTGTATTAGATTTCCTGAAGAGCTGTGGATTCCTGTGGCTGTTGGGAGGGAGCTGTTTCTAGGAAAAGGGTAGGGTGGGATGGGATTCTTTAACCTGTATCTTCACAGGGTTCCAGGATTGGAGTAAAGGTCAACATTGTCTCCATATGTTATAAAAGCAAGAATATTTAGCCAGGTATGGTGGTACACACTTGTAATCCCAGCACTATGGGAGGCTGAGGCAAGATAAGCACAAGTTGCAGTCCAGCCTGGGCAATTTATTGACATAGTGAGATGCTGTCTCAGAATTAAAACAAACAAACAAACAAAAATGCAAAAGGGCTAGGGATGTAGCTAACTGCAAAGGTCGTGGATTGAACTCCCAGTTCTAAAATTAATTAATATTAATTTATTAATAATAAAACCAAGACAATTTTAAAAATCACATTGTATCACATTTGAAAATTGAATATTAGAAACTTGAAACTTATAATGACAGACTAAAGACATAACTCAGTGATAGAGGGCTTACATAGCATGCTTGAGGCCCTGGGTTTGATCCCTACAACCACCAATAAATAAATAAATAAACAAACTTATAATAACATCAACAAACTTGTTCAGGTACCAAGGCCTGTGAATGACAGCGCAGGGCCCTGAGTGTGCTTGGTGGCTGTGTGGTACTGTGCCTGTCACATATGAGACAATTTGTTTGTTTTAATTTTGTCCAGGCAAGCCTTGAACTTGCCATCATCCTGCCTCAGCCTCTTCAGTAGCTAGGATTACAGGCGTGTGCCAGGATGCTCAACTTTAGTTTTTGTTGATTAGTTTTTTTGTAGCACTGGAGATAGAACCCTTGATACTAGGCAAATGCTCTTCCACTGAGCTACACCCAACTTTAAAGCTATTTATCCCTTTAAAGCTGTTTATGTCACAAAACCTGCTACCCTTTATGTCATTTCTCTACAGTTTTTGGGAACACATACAGGGGGTGATCATAACATACAATGAAATTTTTAATTTTAAAAATTTGGTTACAGTAAAAGACACATTGCCAATGAATGCCCCTTGAAATATGACCTCTCACTTCAAACACACTTATTACATCACTCTTGCCACTTTCTGAAGCAATTCTGAAAGTCCATTTTAATGAATGTCTTTAGGAGGTGTAATAAAAAAATATAAATGCTGATGCCAAGTGCCATCCAGAGGAAAGACAGGGTCATAAAGCCATTAGAGTGCATCTTTACCCATCCTGTTATTCACTGGATCCGGCACTGTGTGACTTCTGGCTCTTCTTCAAGTCAAAACGACCGTGAAAGGGAAACATTTTGAATCAATGCAGGAAATCAAGGTAGTCAATACAACACTATTACCAAAGACACTCACGAAAGAGGACTGTAGAAGTGCTTCGGAAAGTGGTAAGAATGATGAGAATATGTGCTTGCAAAGTGAGGGGGAGGATTTTGAGAAGTACTGTAATGCATCTTTCACTGTAATATGCTTTAAAATTTTTTTAAGTTTTGTTTTAGTCTTTTTTTCAGGTTTTTAAAAAAAATTTTTGAGTCAGAGTCTCACCATGTAGTTCAGGAAGGCCTAGAACTTGTGGTGATCTATCTGACTCAGCCTTCCAAGTACTGGAATTATAGGCATGTGCTACCACACCCAGCCTGTTTTTTAGAATTTAAATATTCACTTTTCCTGCTGATCATGGAAAAGAATATGCACATACATTCTAAATTTTTCAGTCAGTACAGGCAGTAATTAAAATGTCAGGCCCATGTTACATTAAATTAACCTAAGTGTCCTGGCATTCCCTCTTCTACCAGCTAAACTCTGTGAAGGACAAGTTGGACGTCCTCTTCCTTTATGAAAGCAGTACTGCAATAAAGTGATGAGGATAAGCTTTTCTTTATCAAAATGAAGAAAGTTTATTGCATTCTATACTATGAAAATCAAAGCTGTAGGTAAATTTGCATTCAGATTGGGTACGTAGGGAGTAATCAGCATGTGTGTGAACTTGGTATTACTTTAAAACACTTTTATGTCCACAAACCTGTAGAATGTAATCCCTCAAGAAGGACCTACTAAGGATTCAGTGTATCTAACACAGTACACACAAACTGAACTCAGTTCTCCAAGAAATGCTGTTTATTCCACTTTAAGAAAAGTAAGGAAATAAGCTGGACGTGGTGCCACAGATCTGTAATGCCAGCCACTCTGGAGTCTGAGGCTGGAGGATCATGAATTTGAGGACAGCCTGGGCTGCATACAGAGTTTCAGGCCAACCTGAACTACACAGCCAGACCCTGTCAGAAATAGAAAGCAAGCAAGCAAGCTGGGGACATAACAGCTTAGTGATACAGTGCTCCTGGGTAAGAGTTCCAAAACTATAAAAAATAAAATAAAAGTTTGGAAAAATATAATTGAAAACAAAAACAATCTTCTCTGAGCCCAGAAATTCTCTCCACAAAGAGAATACAGAAAGAAAGCACTTTTTAAAAAGAAAATAAGTAAATTTAGCTCAGAATGTGATGAGCAAGAGAAGCAATCTGCTAAGAGATTGAAAACAGAGGGGGAAAAAAATTCTCTTTTTTCCCCCTGGTGCTAAGAATTGAACCCTAGGCCCTTGTACTGAGCTATATTCCCAGCCCTTTTTATTTTTTTTAACTTCCCTATATTGGTGTAATATCCCTTAGTTATTGCGGGCTGATCAGGTCTGCAATTTCCCAAACGAGTGTACAGTGAAGGCTAAATAAAAAGAGGAAAATGGAGTGATTTCAGAGCTCCAGGAGAATCAAAGCCCTCTCACAGAACTGAGATTGTCTCAGGGCTAAGACCAAGACTTTTACTGGGCATCCTGTATTTATTTGGTTATCAGAAGAAGGGAAGGGAGTATTCAAGATGGGCAGAATCACTCAAGGACTTCTCCAAGTAAGGTATTAAATTAATCTGTAATAAGGATTAAGTTAATCCACTCAGGATTGTGATGCCTGAGGCTATAATCTTTATCTAGTTGAGGTTGGATCCAGGAGTCCTTGATCTTGTCTTATCCTTTGAGGCTTTCTGGCTTCATCTGCCATTACAGGCTTTAGTGGGGATTAATGACTTACAGAGGTTCACTTACTCTGAGTCCGCTGCCCATTTCCAGACAAGGAGTCTAGGTCTTGGACAGATTCACAAGTGAACATGAAAAGCGAATTGATTAAGTCCTGCTCAGGGTTGCTTCGTAGTGGTCTCCATCATCTGTAGCTCTTTTTTGTATTTGATTTTCATACAAGGCCTTAATAAATTCCTCAGGCTAAATCTGAACTTGCCTCAGCCTCCCAGAGTGCTGGAATTACATACATGTGCCAGTATTTTCAGTTAAAAACTTCATCCTTTTATTTAATCCATTTCATACTCCTTTCAGAATAAACCCAAATTTGCTCTTCCCTTATAAAGATACAGGAATACATAATAGCATAATAGTTTATGCTGAACTACTTGGCAACTTTGGTGGCTACCTGTTTGTACCAAATTAGCTCTATCTAGAAGCTTCAGATAAAAATCCAAACTCATACATTTCTGACAGATGGCAGTTTTCCACCATAGAGCAGATGACCAAGCTAGTTAGGTCCCACAGTCTCACAGAAATACACAGATACAGGTGCCATCTTCTTGCTGCTAATATTCCAAGCAGACGCTCTTAACTCTTTCAGCAAGACATCCTGAGATCATTAAACTGACAAAAATTTCATTAAGTTTCTAAAAACACATTTCAGGCTGGGCGTGGTGGCACATACCTGTAATCCCAGTTACTCCGGAGGTTGCCGTAGGAAGATCACAAGTTCGAAGACAGCCTGGGCAGTTTAAAGAAGACTTTGTTTCAGAAAATATAAAGGACTGGCATGTACCTCACTGATACCACACATGCATATATATGTTTCTATAAAGTAAGCAATTAACAAAATGTCAATAGTTACAGCCGTACCTATCAATATCTATGTAAATGGATTAAACTCCAAATCCAAAAAGAAGTGGCTGAATCATTAAAAAAACAAGACTGGGGATGTAATTCAATGGTAGGGCGCTTAAAAACATGTGTAAGGTTCAATCCCCACTGACACCAAAAATAACTAGAAAAAGCAGTAACAGAGAAACCCCCCAAATCAGGACCCAGCATGTAAGCTGTCCAACAGAAGCTGCACACGGTAATTTTTGGTAGCTCAAGCCCCCTTTCTCCCTGTGGCCCGCCCACGTCCCCGCGCCTCTTTTATGCCCCGCCCACTGCCCTGTTTCCTGCCTTTTCGGGCCTCTTGCCCCGCCCCCGTTCCTTTTCTCCCGCCTTGGCACCGCCCACTGTTTCATCGGGACCTGTCCAAACCGGCTTCTCTCCACGCCACGCCCCTCATTCGTTGCGTAATCCTGGCCCCGCCTATCCCCTCTGCTAGCCCCGCCCGCCTTATTGGGCTGCGCGCGCCGCGCGGTTTCCTGCAGACCCGGAAGTTGTTCCGGCGGAGAGAAGGTTAGAGCGCCCCGTGTGAGTTTCCTTCTGACTGGGTTGGGTCTGCGCTTCGCGGTCCCCTGCTGTGTCCACGGTCGCAATCTAGGTCCCTGGGGATGTTCAGGACCTGCCCCGCCCCCTCCACCCCCGGCGCTCGAGGCCGGTGCTGCAGTCCCGCCTGGGCCGCGGGCGCCTCCCCCCGGGCCGGGTCCCGCAGGCTCCCCTCGCGGGGACCTGGACCCGCCCTGTGACTTCAGGGTTCCCGCGTCCCGAATGCCGCCCCGGGGAAGTGTGCTGCTCTCCGGGCACGTCCCTTGCCTTTGCTTAAGGCTCCATTTCCCGCTCCGTCCAGCCCTTTCCCTGGAACTCCAGGAGCCTGTGTCCAGTTTCCTCCGGGACGTCTAACCAGCGTCTCCCCCTTGGGGTACCCGAAATTGATTTGATTTCTGTGAAGTTACGGATTGAACACAGGCCTTCTGCACTGTACAGTATTTTTAAAACACGTTTAAAAAATTTTTTTTTGAAACAGAATCTGCTAAATTGCTCAGGCTACGCTCAAGTGATGGCATATGGGGTGTGTGGCTTTCTGAGTTTCCCTACACATGTTCCCTCTGTATTCCTCCACGTGTCAGGCCAGGGTGACACCCTGGGACTCAGGTGACCATTTCAGCGTGTCCTTAAAATATATTCTGTAAGGGATTTTTTTCCTTTGAAATTGCCGTCCTGGATGTCATGTGAGGGTTCTTTCTCCCAGTGAGCCACATTCCCAGCCCTTTTAAGTTTAAGAAAAAATGAGATGTTTGCTTTAAACAGGTGAAGGAATATGTAGTTCCCAGAATTCTTGTGAAGTGTAAGTAATGTTAGAAGCCTCGGCCCTGCCTGTGTTGCTTCCAGGGTCTCTGTTCGCATCTCTTGCGGTGTCCTCACTCACAGCACTCTGCTTTAGCCACATGGGCCGCTCTTCTTTTCCCCAGGACCAAGCCTGTTTCTGTCTCAGGGCTTTCATTTGGGCTGTCCCTCTGCCCAGAACTCTGGCACCTCAGCTGTGAGTGGCAAGTACCCTCCCTTCCTTAAGTCTTTGTACTACTGTCATCCTCTCCACAGAGATCTGTGGTTTGACGAACTGCACTCCCAGCCGCGTTCTCAATCCCACTTTTGTCCATAGTCTGTTCTGCATGTTTTTTCCTGGGCCTTCCACTTTTACTGTCTGGCTTGGCTCCAAGTAGGGAGCGGAGCCAGAGACAGGAGCTGGTGCCCTCCAGAGTTAGCTGGGAAAGAACAGTTTTTCTCCCATTACATTTTCAGTACAACCCTGAACACTTCTGATGCCAGAGGTATGGGCTCTTTCTCCAGTGGACACCACTTGGGCTCCCTTAATTTGGTTCGTGTGTGTACTTGGAGTTGAAGTCGGATCCCACAGATTAAGGACTCCATCCTGAAAGACTGCTGTACGCATCAGATATCAAGCACAGGTAGTAGGTTGTTATCTAGGCTTCTGACCTATAACTCCCTCCTCAGGTTTAATTACTTTGTAAGGACATTTCACAGAAATGGAACACTGGCATTCACCAGTTTATTGTATTAGTAAGGCTCTGATAAAGGACACAGATGAACAGCTGAGATGTGTAGGGTGAGGACAGGGATGGTTCTTAGTAGGGAAGCTTCTGTTCTCCTGAGTTTGATGCAATACCCTCTTAGCAGTTGGAGCTCTATAGATAGAAGTTTGTATAAAGGCTTGATCACAAAGGCATGATAGATTAGTCACTTGATCTCTAGCTCCTCACCTCATGTAATGGGCCACAGGCAAAACACATGTGAACAAAAATGAATGAAATTACCTTCAGGCTATTTTTATAAGGCTTACTTGAAATAGAAGTTAATTTCATGTTTAGACTTGGATCCTGTCCCCAAGATATCATCTTATGTAGATGCCAACATTCCGAAGTATGTGCACAATTTGAAAACTTTTAGTCCCAAGCATTTTGAATAAGATTGTGTATATGTGTGTGTGTGTGTGTGTGTGTGTATACACACACACAGATTTTTAAAAAAATTTACCCCTTCCCCCAGTAGTGCTAAACCTTAGCTTCCCATTGGAGACCTGAAGCATTTTGTAAGTGCATCTTCTCTGCCCACTTGTGAATGAGAGATTGTCATTCATAAAGCAGGGCTGGAGTCCACCCTTCATACTATCTGGTGCCTCAAGTGATTCTAATCTGCACTCACCATCGGATACCCAGGCTGTGTGCCCTCCATTTCTGAAGGCTAAGATTAGTCTGTGATCCACAGGTGGGTGAGGGAGGTTGTGTTTTGCCTCCAGTTGGGCTGAGTCTGTGACTTGAAGGCTCAGTCAGCTCAGATCCCCAATGCTCCAGTGTATACATGGGTTTCTGTAGAAGGGAGTGAGTTCTGGAAACTCAGTCTGTGGACTTTTTCCTCTTGGTGCATGGGCAGTGGAGGATCACCGTTTTGGCTGGTTAGGTCTTTCCTACATTGTAGCTCTGGAGTGGGTACTTGGAATCCTAAGCATTAAGTAACTTATTTTAACCGTTCCAGGTTGACTGCTAAAGACTTACATTGCTTGAGGAAGAGGTCCAGAAGTGAAGGAAAAGGAGTCAGTAATGGCTTTTGCTCAGGTAAAGTCAATCTTGTGCTGATTGAGCTCCTGCCTCACACATTTGCTTTCCCTCACCTGGTCCTCCCTAAGACTCTCCCAGCTCCACCCACCAAGGGCGATCTTGTGAGCAGGCTCTGTTGGTCATGGTCCCAGGGAAGTGTAAAAGTTTTGGTACTTCTTACAGCTTCAGGCATTGCTGAGGGTCTTGGAACAAGCCTTCTAGACCTGTTTTACGTATTTTTTTCTTTATGTATAGGTGTGGGAAGGTTTTATGTTTCTAAGAATGTACTCATTTCTAGGCTAAAGTTTGTTGGCATAAAATATTTTATGGGAGTGCCTTTTTATTTCTGGGACATCAGTTATAATGTCCGTTCTTTCCTTTCTAATTTGAGTTGAGTCTTTCTCTTTCTTAAGTAGTCTAGGTAAGAGTTTGTCAGTTATATTCATCTTTTCCAAGACCCCACTCTTGGTTATTTTGATTTTTGTCTGATTTTTCAGGTTTCTACTTCACTTATCTCTGCTGTAATCTGTTATTTCTCTCCTTCTGCTAACCTTGTGTTTAGTGGTTTGTTTTTTTTTTTTCTATATTCTTGAGATAAAAAATTAGATTGTTGACATGGTCTTTCCTTTTTTAAAAATTTTTTTAAACAAAAATGTGAGTTTTAAGAAAAAGATCATAAAAATTTTATGTATTTGTGGGGTACCACACAATGTTTAGGTATATGTATACAAGATCTTTCTTCTTTTTACGTGGCTTTACTCTTAAAAACTTTTTTTTACTGCTGTGTTCACTGCATCTCATAAATTTTAGTATATTGTATTTTAGTTTGTTTCCAGATAGTTCCTAAATTATGTTGTGATTTTTTTTTTCTTTGATGCAGGGTATTTTTAAAAGGGATTTTGTTTTGTTTTTTGGTTGAACTGAGGCCTCATGTGCAAGACAAGTGCTCTGCCACTGAACTACATCCTTATCCTTTAAAAAAAAATTATTTTCCTTGCGATTAGGTTCTGGCCTTTGAGACAAATCTTGGCAAATTTTAAAAGATTGAAATCGTACAAAATATCTTCTCCAAGGGGAATAGAATGGAATAGAATAGAATAAATAACAAAAAGAAAACTGGAAAGTCTATTAACTCGTCATTAGCCAAGTGAGATGGCGTAAAGGCAAGAGGTTGGGGCAGCAGCCTCACAACTTCAAAGCCAGCCTGGGCAGCTATTCATGATCCTGTCTC
This sequence comes from Chinchilla lanigera, assembly GCF_000276665.1. Lineage (NCBI taxonomy): Eukaryota > Metazoa > Chordata > Mammalia > Rodentia > Chinchillidae > Chinchilla > Chinchilla lanigera. Next base: position 48,497 of record NW_004955558.1, read on the forward strand.
ACAGTAAAATTATAGGGGCTGGGGATGTAGCTAAGCACTTTTCTAGTATGCAAGAGGCCATTGGTTCAATCCCCTGTACCAAAAAAAAGGTATATTTCTTAGTGTCTGCCTGGTGCGTTGACTGTTTTATTATTATATAATATCCTTTGTATCTTGTGACAGTTTGTGTCTTTAAGTCTATTCCTGCTCTCTTTTAAGTTCCCATTTGCATGGACTATCAATTTCTACCCTTTTACTTTTACCCTGTTGATTTCCTTAGCTCTAAAATGAGTCTCTTGTAGTGAACCTATAGTTGTGTCTCATTCTTTATATCGATTTAACAATGTATACGTACGTGTGTGTATACATTTTTTTTTTTTTTTTTTTTTTTAAGAGAAGCACTAGTTTAGGTTGGCCTTGGATTCACTGTATAGCCCAGCCTGTCCTCCAGCTCATCTTCTTCCCTTAGCCTCCCAGTTGCTGAGATTACAGGTGTGTGCCACCACTGCCAGCCCTCCATTTATACTTAAAGAAGTACTGATTGGAAATAATTTACTGTTGATATTTTATTAATTATGTTGTGACTATTTTTTTTTTTCCCTCCTCACTTCCCTTGCTGTCTTCTTTAATTAATTAGTTAGCTGCATGCTCTGGGGACTGAACCCAAAGGCCTTGTGCCTGCTAGGCAAGTGGTCTATCACTGATCCACATCCCTAACCCAGCTCATTTATTTTTTGTAGCAGTGTGCTTTGATTGCTTTCTCAGTTCCTTTTGTCTATGTTCTGTAGATTCTTTCTGTGTGTTTATAAGTCCAATTACCTAAAACACATTAAGGTTATAACAATGTGTTTGAAGTAGGTGACAGGTTAAAGTGACTACATATAGAAAGTGCACTCCTTCACTTCTTGCCTCTGTTACTGGTGACACAAATGACCTCTTTATATTGTGTATGCATTAATGTAGATTTATAGTTAACTGTATGCTTTTCTTTTTAAAATTCTTTATCAAGTGTAAAAGCACATGCATGTAATCCCACCACATGGGAGGCTGAGGCAGGAGAATCATTGGGAGTTTGAGACCAGCCTGGGCTACAGAGTGAGATCAAGGCCAGCCTGAACTGCATGGCAAGACCCTGTCTCAAAAGATAAAAAAAAAATAAGTAAAAATGAAAAGTGATTTATACACTGACATTAAATAGTGCAAGATTCTGTAGATGTTAATAATTTATGTTTGGGAGTTTTCTATTTTTAAATGGGTTTATGTTGCTGTTTATCATCCTTTTGCTTCAACCTGAAGACAAGACTGACAGGTATTAGCTTGCTTTGCTTTTGAGAGTCTTAATTTCCCCTTCTTTGAAAGATAATTTTCCTAGACACAGTATTTTTGATTGGCAGCTTTTGGTGGTATCCAGTGAGTCCTTTCTGCTCCCTTCCTATTTCTTCATTGTTTGTTTTATTTTCTTTCTTTGTTAAATTTTTAAGTTTGGCTGACTGGGAGATGCAGTTCATAGGAACTGCCAGCATTGGGAGATGATCTCACGTCTATCATTAGCCCGGGAAAAGACCAAATTCGAAATTGAAATAAAATTTCTATTGACCATATACTGTTTCTATATAAGTTGAAAACTTGTAAGTTGAACCATCTTTTACCCATACAAGGACTAACTAAAAAATACAGTGAATATTTAAGTTAAAAAGTGTATTACAGCAAAACACGCATTGCCATCAATCACCCTCCTTGAATGTTTCCCCTCACCTTGAATATACTTACAGCATTGTTCTTACCCCTTTCTGGTTTTCATTTGTTTCCTCTTTTTTCTTGCCCTTTTCTGAAACAATTCTGAAAGTCTTCTTTTGTGAGTGTCCTTATGAGGTATGACAAAAAGTACAGTGAATACTGCCACTAAGTGCTATCCGCAGAAAAATAGACTTATAAAAACATTACAGTGTGCCTTCATCTCCCTTACTCACCAAATCAGGTATTGTGTTACTTCTTGTTGTACCTCTCGGTGAAAATGACCATGAAAAGAAAGCATTTTGAATTGATTCAGTGCATCAAGACAGCCATAGCAGCACAGCTAAAGACAGTAACAAAAAAGGACTTCCAGAACTGCATTAGAAAGTGACGAGAACCGTAGGATGACTGTTTGGAGTGAGAGGGAACATTTTGAGGGAGATTAATGGTAATGTGTCTTTTACTATGATAAATGTTTTTTGTAATAAATTTTAAACACTTAAACCCACCATATTTTTCAATCACATTGCAGATGTGTGTACATGAGTACAGGCCTACACAAATCCTTGACTTTTATAAAAGATACACATAATCATGCATCAAAGTTTTGTTTGTTTGTTTTTTCCATAATCCTTGGTATTGAACCCAGGGGTGCTGTACCACTGAGCAACATCCCCACCCCTTTTTATTTTTTTATTTTGAAACAGGGTCCTCTGATTTGCCACAGGTGTCCTTGATCTTGTGATGCTCCTGCCTTAGCCTCTGGAGTAGGTGGGATTACAGGCACACACCACCATGCCTGGCTAAGCTTTTTTACTGTTGAAATAACATCTGACATATTTTCCACCACCATAAAATTTTCTTTGCATTATCTCATGGGTAAATTAAATAATAAGAATGCTAACATATTACATGTGCAAATGTGTACAATTCCGTCATTAGGTTTCAAGTCTCTTAGGGAGCAGTAAAAATACTTTTGATGCTGTATGTTTAGGTTCTATTTTAAAGGCAGTTACCTGTATTCAGCTGTTCATGCTGCTATTTCTTAGCTATTTGACCTGAAATGCGTTTGTGTCTGTGACACAGTTATGTGCTAGTAAGACGGCAATATTTCTTTCCCTCATAGGCTATTGTGTTGTTATATGAATTAGTACATGTGAGGCATTTGGAATAATTGCAAACATACAGGAAGTGTTCAGAAGCTTTAATCATTGCTATTGGTGTCACCATTGTATTTTTTTAGATTCTGACCTTTTTTTTTAAAAGCACTGTAGACTCTGTTATCTCTGAATTAATCAATTGTGCTATATAGTTCCAGGTACTGAGTATTACTTAATGTGTGGAACATGACACTGTGAATATAACCATGTATTAATTTTTCCTATATAAGTTCCTTATATTTTACGCAAAAGTGAGAAGTCACTGATTTAGAGGATGCTTAGCCTCTTGTAGAAAAGTATAATAAAATTAGAAACACGTAATTTGCTTAAAGTTACTTTTACATGAGTCTCAATTAAAACAAATCAATCTTTGGACCACTCTCTTGTAATCATTTCGTTTGAAGATGGTAATTCTCCCTATCTGCCCTTGTCAAAGTACGATTTTTTTGTTTCAGGTTCTGGTGACCTTCAGAGATGTAGCTGTAGAATTCTCCCAGGAGGAGTGGGAATCCCTGGACCTCACTCAGAGGGCTCTGTACAAGGAGGTGATACTGGAGAACTACAGGAATCTGGTTTCACTAGGTGAGGATAACTTCCTTCCAGAAGTCAGGATCTGCCCCGTGACTCTGCATTTCCCTAGTGTGTATCTAGGGAGGCTCTGACCTGCTTGATATGTCATTGGTGGATCTGGAGAGGAAATATGCATATAGCCTACAGCAGACCTTTTTTTTTTTAGGTACTGGGAATCGAACTCATGACCTCAGGCTTGCTAGGCAAGTGCTTATGTCTCTGAGCTACATCTCCAGCCCTGCATGTTTTTCAGTTTTTTTAAGATAGGGTCTTGCTAAGTAGCTCAGGCTGGCCTTAAACTCACTATGTAGCCAGGGTGCCCTCAAACTCATGATCCTCCTGCTTCAGCCTCCCAAGTGCTCAGATTAACAGCATGCACCACCAGTGCTGGCTTATAGCAGACTTTTAAAATATCTGTAGTTTTTTTTTTGTTATTTTACATCTCTGCTTGTGATTCAGTAGGAGAGTAGATGCATATTACAGTATACCCTAAGCGTTCAGAAGATGGCAATCGGTAGTTGAATTTGTGAAATGTTTTAGAGTCATCTGTAATGTCCACTGTCCTCACCTAAACAAAGGACTGGGATTATATTCTGGAAAAGCCATAGGACATTGTATTCTTTTCTTTTATGAGCAGGAATCTGTCTTCCTAACCTGGGTGTTATCTCTACGTTGGCACACGGAAAAGAGCCTTGGACTGTGGAGAATGAATTGAAAATAACAAAAACACCAAGTGGGTGGGAATGTGTCAAAGGTATGAGCACAGGTAAGAGCTTATTTCCTTGGAGCTCTTAAAAAAAGAGAAGATTTTCTTCTTCCCATTATCACTCCATTCTTCATACATACAAATGTTTATCCTTTGTTGCTGTAGCTCAGAGATCAAGGCAGAGTCTCTGTCATAATGAACGACACTGATACCAGCTTCTGTGAACTCTGGTTCTTTGACTGTGCTACACAGGGAGGCAACACTTTCAGACACTCCTGTTCTTCATTCTGTCCCATGCTCGATTCTCTGTCCGTATGCATTAGAGCTGAGACCTCCGTAGTCCTGTTGCCTAGACCTAACAGTATGTGCCAGATAGCCCAAATGAGCAGGAAACTATAACAAGTTACTCTGGGTTGTGCAGGTGCACTCTAATGTTTGCACAGTGATGAAGTCATCTAATAGTGCATCTCACAAGGTATCGTCATTAAGTGATGGTTTACGGTTGGAACCATATGATTTGTTTCAAAGTTTCTCACCTAGAGAAGAGTTTTGCTTTGGATAAATTATACTGTCAGTCTCACCCCTACCTAAATTGGATGAGTCTTTGGACTTCAGATTTTAGAGCTGATACTTGGAAAAACTAAGACTTTTGAGGTCATTGGGATGAAACAAATATATTTGACATATGAGAATGGTATGAATTGTGGGGGACCAAGGGAGGAATATTTACTAATTATTTATAATAATATATACTAATTAAGGGCTACGGATATAGTTCAGTAGTACAGTGCCTGCCTAGTGTGCATGAGGCCCTGGGCTCAACCCCCAACACCTCAGAAAAAAAATACTAATAAGCCTATGTTTTTTTTACCTTGTAGGTATCTGTCCTACACATGTGATCCAGGAGTTATCACCTATAGAGAAGAATAGCATAGGAGAAATATCCCAAAGAATGATGTTGGAAAAACATGAAATACATTACATCCAAGACCTTTACTTCAGGGAAATCTGGGAAAAAATGTATGATATTGAATGTGAGTGGAGAAATGATGAAAGAAGTTACAAAGGAGTACCCGTCATGCAAAGAAATGAGTTTGCTGACAAAAGAGATGAATATAAAAGTCCTGTAGAAAACAAGTCTTTTGAAAATCAGCTTAAATTAAGCTGTAGGACACATCTAGCTGAGATTCAGAGACTTCACAGTGAAAGTCAAATTTATGAATGTAGTCAGTTTGAGAAATCTGGCAATACTGGTTCCTCATTCTCACCACTTCCAACAATTTCGCCCGGAGTCAACTCTACCATTGCAAAGATACATGAGAATAATCCTCTCCAACCTTTAAACCAGAAAGCACACAGAGAAAAATCTTTCAAATGTAATGAATGTGGCAAGGACTTTAATCAGGGCTCTCATCTCACCAGACATCTGATGGTCCATACTGGAGAGAAGCCATATAAATGTGATGTGTGTGGCAAAGTCTTCAGTCAGAAGTCAAACTTAGCAAGTCATCGTAGAATCCATACTGGAGAGAAACCATACAAATGTAATCAGTGTCCCAAGGTCTTCAGTCAACATTCACACCTCGAAAATCATCTGCGAGTTCATACTGGAGAGAAGCCTTATAAATGTAATGAGTGTGGCAAAGCTTTTAGGGTGCGTGCAAGCCTACTTAACCATCAGGTGATCCATACTGGAGAGAAACCTTACAAATGTGAGTGTGGCAAGGCATTTTTCCAAAGGTCACAACTTGTAAAACATCACAGAACTCATACTGGAGAGAAACCACACAAATGTAATGAATGTGGTAAAGCGTTTGTCCAAAATTCAAGTTTAGTGGACCATCAAAGAACTCATTTTGGAGAGAAACCACATAAATGTTACGAGTGTGGTAAAGCCTTTTTTGTACGTTCAGGCCTGACTAACCATCTGATAATTCATGCTGGAGAGAAACCTTACAAATGTAATGACTGTGGAAAGGCTTTTATCAATCGTTCAAACCTTAAGCGTCATGAGAGTATTCACTCTGGAGAAAAGCCATACAGATGTAATGAGTGTGGCAAAGCCTTTAGGCAGTGGTCTGACACTAGGATTCACCAAAGAATTCATGCTGGAGAGAAACCATACAAATGCGATGAGTGTGGCAAAGCCTTTACTCAAGTTTCCCACCTCAGTAAACACCAGATAATTCATACTGGAAAGAAACCATATAAATGTGATCTGTGTGACAAGGTCTTCAGTCAGAATTGCCATCTTTCCAGCCATCGGAGAATTCATACCGGAGAGAGACCTTATAAATGTAATGAGTGTGGCAAAGCCTTTAGGCACTGGTCTGAAATCAGGATTCACCTAAGAATTCATGCTGGAGAGAAACCTTACAAATGCAGTGAGTGTGGCAAAGCCTTTACTCAGGGTTCCCACCTCAGTAAACACCAGTTAGTCCACACTGGAGAGAAACCATATAAGTGCGATATGTGTGATAAAGTCTTCAGTCAAAATTCCCATCTTGCGAGCCATCGGAGTATTCATACTGGAGAGAGACCTTACAAATGTAATGAGTGTGGCAAAGCCTTTAGGCAGTGGTCTGACATCAGGATTCACCTAAGAATTCATGCTGGAGAGAAACCATACAAATGCAGTGAGTGTGGCAAAGCCTTTACTCAGGGTTCTCAACTTAGTAAACACCAGATAATCCATACTGGAAAGAAACCATATAAATGTGATCTGTGTGACAAAGTCTTCAGTCAAAATTCCCATCTTTCGAGTCATCGGAGAATTCATACCGGGGAGAAACCGTACAAATGTAGTGAGTGTGGTAAAGCTTTCCGCGTGCATTCTAGCCTAACTTATCATCAGGTAATTCATACCGGAGAAAAACCTTACAAATGTAGGGAGTGTGGCAAGGCCTTTATCAAACCACTGCACCTTCGACATCATGAAAGAGTCCACACTGGAGTGAAGCCTTACAAAGGTATAGAATAGAATGCGACAAGCCCTGTAGACAGTGCTGTGACATCAGTGCTCAAAGAATTCACACTGGAGAGAAACCCTACAGATGTGATGAGTGTGACTAGGCCTTTCATCAGGGCTCCCATCTTAGTACATGTCAGATAATCCACACTGGAGAGAAACTGTATCAGTGCAATGTATGTGGCCAAGTCTTCAGTGAAAAGTCACACCTTGTGAATCGTCTCAGAATTCATACTGGACAGAAGCCTTGGGAATGCAATCAGTGTGGCAAAGCCTTTAATGTGCTTTCATGCCTAACATCAGCTAATTCATACTGGAGAGAGAGCTTACAAATGTAATGAATGTAGTAAGGCTTTGAATAGATGTTCACACCATAAGCTTAAGAGAAAATTCATACTGAAGAGAAGCCATATAAATATATTGAATGTGGCAAGATGTTTAGTCAGTGATCTCACCACAGGATTCACCAACCATTCTGGAGAGAAACCTTAGAGATGCAGTGAGGTTAATAGAGCCTTTACTTAGGTGTCACATCTCACTAATTATCAGATAATCCATACTGAAGAGAACCTTACAAATACAATGAACATAGCAGAGCTCTTAAACGTGGCCCTAAACTCAAGGTGCACCAGGTCCAAATGGCAGTGAATATAGCAAAATTTTAAAGTTGTACTCACTGTTTTTTAGGTATAAGAATATACATCTTGGAGAAAAATCAGTAAATATGTATGGCAAAGATTTTACCTCAAGATCAAAATTTGAGGCATATCAACTTGTACTGAAGATAAACCCTGTAAATGCAATGACTGACAAAACCTCTTAGCAGCAGTCATGTGCTACATGACTTCAGGGAGTCCATGTTGAAGAGAAACAGAGGCTTTATTTAGGTCTGTCACTATACCAAACAGATGATCCTTATTCCTTGGAAGAATACAGATGCTAAATTTTAAATTCCTGTATTGCATGTTAGTAGGTGGTAGAAGAAAATGTAGAGCTCTAGGTCCTCATGCTTATGATGCCAGATAGTGCCACTGTGTGTCATAGAAAGGATTTTTCTACTAACTGACGAAGACATAGCTATTTATGGTAGATAGATCACTAGGATCTGATAATACTGCAGGGAAGATTATGGTCACCCACATTGAATGGCAATAGTTGTTAAATGTCAAAGATTAAAGAAAAGTTAGGGTTAATCTTGAAAATTGAAGAGAAAATGTCATAAAGAGTTTAATCAAAAGAGCTCAAACAGCATTTACACATGTAAATTCACATTTAACAAGCATATTTTTATTCAGAATGTATTTTATATTTTTATATAATCCTGAACAAATTTTGCCATGGTTTGTACCTTGACTTAACATGCAGCAAAAGTAAAGATACAGTAAGCATATGAGAAATAAATTCAGGAAGCAGGATAATGTAGACAGTGTTAACTTTTTAAAAATTGGTATTTGTTGCCAAAACATTGTTTTATTTTTGGGGGTGCCAGAGATTAAATCTGAGATACATGCATTGTAGGTAAGCACTCTACCACCGAGCCATATCCCTAGCAAAAAACATTTTTTGTTGATGTACACTTGTGACCACTCCACACGTGGAACTTCACCCAGGGCTTGGTTCGAATATTGAAACTGATAGTGCCATAATGCTAAAGTATTATGAGAATGAATCTATGTGGGAGAGAGTAGTATAGACTTCCTAACTAGTCCATCATGGCTAGAAGAATCTGGTGAGGACTGGCTTAGTGTTACTTGGTTACTGGGTGGGGCTGAGGTAAGGGTAACCGTATGCAGCATGAAATTGCTGCTGCTGCCGAAAGAAGGAGCAGGGTTTATATCAGTTTGCCAACTGGGCAGAACAAAAAGAGGACATAAATTTGAAAGGTGTCAGTAGCAAATGTCATAAAATGGTACTCATAAGTACAGTCTCAATCTTTACTTGGGGTTCTTGACTTCTGCTTGGGAAAGACCACAATTTTCCACATGCTACTAACTACCATTTCCTGTTGCATACTTCCCTGTTGCACAATAGGAATGTTAAAACATGCTTATACTGTCACATGTCTTGGTACACACCAGCAATCCTAGCACTCCAGGAGGCTGAGGTAGGAGGATCTCAAATTTGAGTACAGCCTGGGCAACATAGAGAATTAGTGAGACCCTGTCTCAAATACAGAAAAAAAGGCGGGGGTTGGGGTGGGGCTATAGCTGTGTGAAGGCCCTGGTTCAATACCAGTACTGCCAAAACAAAGTGAAACACCAAACAACTGCTTATAAATTACTGTTTAGGTATATTCTGTGATGTTTTCAGATTAGTGTGTTGAAAATTATATGTGAGTAAACAGTTTCATTAGAATAATTTTCCAGAAACTATAAAATGCTCATTTTAATTACAGTATTAAACTATATACTACATGGTTTATTTTCAATTGTAGAAAAATTTTCAGTGTATTGGGCTGTTCTTTGGAGGGGTTTTTTGTTTTGTTTTTTGAAGATCTTGATATGTTGACTGAAGTTGGCCTCAAATTTGCTGTGACCCTCCTGTCTCAGCCTCTCAAGTGCTAGGATTACAGATATGTGCCACCACACCCAGCTTTTTAATTTTTTTAAATATAACTTTTTCTTACTATTTTTTCTTTGTCTTATAACCCAGATGATACGTTTAATATACCTTTCCCCTGTTGCTCTCCAGGGGATACATAAATCCACAGTGGTTTTCAGACATAAAAATCCAAGGTAATGATAAATACAGTTTGGGTACTAGAGTATAAAGAAGGGTTGAGTCTAATTCATTAATGAGGTGGGATGATGCAAGATAGATGAAATCTCATAGTTGTAGGTGTTGCTTGAAGTCAGGTGCTTGAAATTAAGTGTGTGGGCAATAAGCAGCAATAAGGAAAAAAATTGATAAAGTCACCAAGATTCCAGCTAAAATTTGTGATGAGACAAATTGCCTGAAGACCATTCTGCCACTTCCTAGTGACAGAGTCCTATTCAGACCCAGACAATCTTGTAGGAAAACAAAAGTTTGTCCAACATTTATGTGATAGCTGACACAAAATTTCCTTCCCTTAGGTTTGTCCCCATCCAAAAATAATATTTTCTTTTAATAGGTGATTTCTGAAGTTTGTGAGTGTATTGTCCTTTATATCACAGTGGGTAAGAGTCACTACTTCACTTGAGGTAGCAGAATTTTCAGCTCTGAACTGAGTAGTGTCACTTGGATTTTAAAAATGAAACAGGATAAAGAATTTATAGAGATTCATCTGCTCTCATCCCAGGATGTAGCTGAATCAGGATTCATGTTGTCTAGGTGCAAAGATGAGCATTAACCATGACACCATAACAAGGCTGGTTCTGCCCTTCACTTACTCGGTATCTCTAGTTAATTTTGTTATTTCTTGACACTTTAATGGCTTTTTTTTGAGACACTAGCGTTCTGTCACCAACTTGCCCAGGTTGGATTTGATCATCTTTGCCATGTTTATACATAACTGTGATTGTGGTATTATGTCTACACTTTCATTTTATCATCCAAGTTACTATGAATAAATCAATAAGATGTAGATATGCTGATGACTACCAAATCCTACAAGCAAATTACTCCAGGATGACAGGTTTATTGAGGCAAGAATGGTTAACCGTTGTGGAGACAGAAGACAGATTCCCCTTTAAGCCAAGAGCAAGAGTGAAACAATGCCAACCATTAAAATAATTGGACAATATTGTGGTAAGCTAATATGTAGAACCCAAAGTAGGATTAGGAAATAAGAGAGGATAGCAACTAAATTATTGATTACAGATTGTGTTCATTAACAGATGGTGTCTTGGTTACTTTTTTCTCGCTGCTGGGACAAAATACCTGACACCCAAAATTAAGGAAGGAAAGGTTTATTTCGCTTACAGTTCGTGGAAATTTTAATCCGTACTTGGCAGGATTATAAGGCAGAGTGGCACATGGCAGAGAGCTGCATCTCAGGGCAGCAGCACACAGCTAACCCGCAAGCACTCACCAGGGCGGAATGGGGGAGGAATGCCCTCAAGTACCCTTTTCCTCTCCCTTACATATGCAAACTATCCACCCCAGGGCGGGTATAGCTCTCACACCCACAATTATTCAACTCTAAAAGCCTGCCCGGTGACCGCATGAGGCTTTGGAGGGGACACAGACATAAACCATAACAGATGGCTATTAAACTTTACTAATAATTATCAAGTAGACTTGAAAGACATGCATCTAGAAGGTGTAATGTGCGTTAAATTGAAATTGATTTGTATTGAGACTAGAAGTGACGTTTGAAATTTTTAAAACGTTGAAATACAATTCACATACTATGGAATTGAACATTGTTCATTTTAAGTATACAGTTCAGTAACTCAGTACATTTACAGAGTTGAAAAACCATCCCCGCATTCTAGTTTTAGAACGTGTCAGTCCATCCAACACATTTTTTTTTTAACAAAGTTTATGCAGTCTATGACCAGAACGGTGGCAAGAATGAAGTTCGTGAACCAAGCCACCATTGTATATAAAATTTTGTGGGGGTTGAACCCAGGGCCCAGCTCTTCCTTATTTTTGACTGTTCCCCTCTTTAACCCAGCCCTTTTTCTTTTTTTTTTTTTTATTTTGAGACAGAGTTGCCAAATCTAAATTTCCCAGGTTGGGCTCAAATTTGTGATCCTCTTGACTTAGCTTCCTAGAGTACTTAGATTGCAGATGTGTGCTTCCGTGCCTGGTGATACATACTAGAATGTGGAAATAGCTAGCATCTTTTTCCAGCTCTCTTGGTACATAAACTCGTCAGGGACACTGACTTTTCCTAAAAATGTTTCTTTTTGTGAACTTGAGGGAACCCTCCCAGTTAAATGTGTAGCATGACCGGCATTAGGGAAGAAACACAGTCTAGCCATGTTTACTCAGCAGTTTATGTTCAGCCTTTCTTCACCCTTCCCAGGTGGAAGTTGCCTTCCAACTTGCAACTGTGTTGTGACTTGGCACAAAGAGCAGATGCCAGCACCATCCCACTGAACTTCCCATTCTCCAAAGTCATGACCCAGTACAAAATTGTTTTTAAATAACCTAGTCTCAGGCATTTTGTTATAGTAATGCAAAATGGGTTGAAAACAAAAAGGGTAAAAACAAATGGATGAAAACAAAGGTAAGACAAAATTCTCCTTTGCATAGAAATTAGGACTCCTACCAATAGGAAGTTAATTCTCTAGAAGTGTCAGAAGACCTAGAACTGCCAGTAAAATGCAAACTCCCAGGCCATATCAGGCCCAGTAGAAGTCATCAATATCAAGACATGTTTTTTTCAACAGTCTGCTTTAACATGTAATTAATAGAAAATGGTACGCTTAGTGAGGACAAGGCTGGCTGGGGCCTCTACCTGCTCACCTGGCAGGTTCTGCTAGGAAATGACCTCTGCATGCACCCAACTTAACCTGGACAAACTCAGCAAGCCACCTGCTTCTGGCCATATGGGATTTCAGAAGCAGAAAGCATAGATACCAAGGTAGGCCAGAGCTAACTTACTCTTGAGTCCAGCATCACCACCACGAGAAACAGTAACAGCAAACCGCAGGCCCTGTGGGCAGCTGTGTACCCAGAGGCTTAGGCAGTTCATTTCTCAGCCATCAGGAGATCCCTGTGGGCAGTTGGTTTTACCAAGAAACCTAGAGAAGCTCTGGGTCATGCTCCAGAAGCGTGGTGGCAGAAAACCGGTTGTTGTAACTTAAATGAAAATTTTAGAGATACCATTTGCTTCTTATGTCCTACCGGGTATGGAGGCACACACCTGTAATCCCAGCACTCAGGAGGCTGAGGCTGGAGGATCCCTTCAAACTCAAGGACAGCCTGCATTATATAGTGAGATCCTATCTCAAAGAAACAACCACATACAACAACAACAGAAAGTGGTACGTCCTAGGTAGTAAAATTTTACCCTGAATCACAATGGAATTGTAGAAGCAATAGTTGAATGACAAGAAATATGAAGAAGAAGTAAACGTAAGCTACTGAGACTAGGGATTTTTGTTGCCATGGAGTAACTTGTGAAAAGCTCACTGGCATATCTTTGTTTGTATTTGGTCTTTTTGAGACAGGGTCTCGCTATGCAGTTCAGGTTGGCCTTGAACTGACTGTAGCCCAGGCCGGGCCTTGAACTCACATTGATCCTCCTGCCTCAGCCCCCTGAGTGCTAGGATTACAGGCGTGCGCCACCATGCCCAGCTGACTGGTACATTTTTAGTATTTCTTTTATCCAACTTAGCTTCCCAAAGATGGGATCTCATTGTACTTGTATTACTTTTGATATCTCCATTGCAGGATTCCTTTCTTAGGGCAGCACGTACCTACAGTCCCAGCTGCGGAGGCCAGTCTGGACCACAAAGTGAGGCCCTGTATCAAAACAGAAAGTCCCTTCTCAGTATTTATGTTCCTTTCATTTTTTAATGTTCTAGTTCCATTTGAATAACCACTGGTTTATAATTCATCCAGAAATATAATTTCTTTTATTGTATAACTACCCTTAATGAACTAGTCTCACTTATAAGCCTGCCCCACTAGCTTATCATAATTGGATCTATGTAAATCAAGAAACTTGGCCTTTTCACTGCTGCCTTCACCTGACTGTGGTAAAAATCAGGTGGGCTTGGGTATTACTTTAGTTACCTCACACCTTCAAATTGAGGCAGAACACAAGTAAACAAAAAATGCTGTAGGCTTATATGCTTAGTATTACCTTTGAATTTAAATAAAATTGCTTCTCTATCCAAGAGTTCTGGTTGCAGTTTTTCTTATGGTAGTAGAGACTTGATGTATTATTTTTTGTAATAATTTTCATTCAATTAAGAATAATTCGGCCAAGCGTGGTGGTGTGTGCCTGTAATCCCAGCACTCAGGAGCCTGAGGCAGGAGGATCACTATGATTGAGGCTAGACTGGGCTTCATAGTGAGTTTAAGGCCAGCTTGAACTACATAGCGAGACCCTGTCTCAAGAAACAAAAACAATAAAAAGAAACAAACATAGTAATTCCCATTTTCTTTCTAATTTGTTTTCTTTGTTCCAGTGTAACTAATAAGAAGGTTATCTTGCAAATAAAACAAGGGCTAGCATGATGATACAGATGGGTCAGAAGACTGGGGTGACAACACAAACTCCTAAGTGCAGTAAACTATTATTCTTTTGTGCTATGGTGTGTTCAACAGATGCATTAAGAGACTGATAAAAACAAGCAGAATGTTTGGATAAAATGAGAAAAATTTACCAAGAAGAAAACAGAAGTAATCCCTCTAATCTCACTTTTCTGAGTTTATTTAAAAATCACTAACTTTGGCAGTCACCCAGCTGGGCAATCACTAGTATCCCACTAGCTCTACTGTAAATACCTCTGATGTGTGAGTTACAGTTGCCAAAGTTATGTCTCAGGGACCTAAAGGCTGCTTTTGGTGAAAACACTGGCTCTACTTTTGGACTTAGAGATATCTGCTGGGTGATTAAAATGGAATAAAATGCTTGACATCTCTGTATTTCCTCTGTGCCTGTCTTAGCTACTTTCTTATTTCTGGGAAAAAATACCCAATATATTAAATGAGGAGCTGTTTACTTTGGCTCACAATTTGTAGAGGTTTTAGTCCACAGGTGGCTGTCTGAAAGCAGCGCATTGTGGCACAGGAGAAATAGCTCACGGTATGGTGGGCAGGAAGCAGTGAGCCATCCAGGGAAGAGGAAAGCTCTCCTTCCATGCCACACCCACACTGACCTGCCTCTTCCCATCAGGCTTCACCTAACAGCACCCCAGTCTAAGCCCATGAGTGGATTAATCTACCACACACTTATGACCCAGTCACCTCCCAAAAGCCCCACCTATGAGCACATGAGGCTTTGGTGGTCATCTAGATATGAGACACGACAGTGCTCTTTGCTGTCTTAACCCTGAATCAGATTATTCTCAGTCTGCACATAGACATGTTGATCATTTAAGAAATATTTCGCCCAAGACTTAGACACAGCAGTAGTTTGACCTAATACCCATTGGACCTGGTGTTTCTTCTACCCCATCCTTGTGCTTTTTCAGCAACTTGAGCACTGAGTCATTCGGTTCTTTCATAAGACGAAGTTTGTACAAGGTGATGTCACTAGCTGTAAGAGTGAATCAGCCATTCCTGAGCAAAGTTAACCCATAAAATACATGGCTGTGATGTTTTGAGCAGGACAGTGGTGCCAAATAGGGGGAAATTCAACAGGTGTTAGAACAAATTGACTGACCACTCAGTGGTCCAAATCCATCACAAGAAGAAATATCCTTTGAAAGCATGTCCCTGGCTAATGGAAATTAGTGGACTTTAGTTCAGCAAGTCAATAAAAGCCTGCTGCTGTCTTTGTTCTGTGATCAGCTCCTTGGTTACTTTCTGGGCTCACTGCTCGCTCCCTTCAGCTAAAGCTCCAGTTTGCCCGATGATACCCTGTCTTAGTTACTGTCCTTGACACTGAGACACAGTACAGAACACTGGGAAGGAGAAAAGGAAAGGGGTATTTTGGCTCATGCTCACAGCCCACAGCTGGCTGGCTCCAAACGTCAGCATAGCAGAGAGGCATAGCAAAGGAGAACTCATGGCATGGTGGACCGGAAGCAGAGAGAGTGAAAAGAGGAGCGGGGGAGGGAGATATGCCTCACAGGCCACACCCCCAGTGATCTGCCTCCTTTGACCAAGCTCCACCTGCCAAGATCACTTTTAGCTTGTCCACTGATGAGCGTCACACCCCGATGACCCAACCACACCCCCAAAAGCCCCACCTATGAACATAGGAGGCTTTGGAAGGCGTCTAGATGTACACCATAATGCACCCCTCCCGATAAAGCTCTATCTGTGCAGGAGTGTGTATGCTTGCTATATTTCACAGTCTTGTTTCTACCATCTCTGGATCAAAAGTTCCTGTTGTCTGCAATCACAAAGCTTGAGCATTTTCCAGAGACTTTTCTTGTTGAGTTAGTGCTATATTTTCTACAATTTTGAATCCTCTTAGTATGTATTGAGACTTGTTTGATGACTTGAAATATGGTTTGTCTTTGTAAGGTACTGTAATACTATGGATATTTGTGTTCCCCCAACCAAAATTCTTCTGCTGAATCCCTAACACCCAAGGTGAAGGTATAAGGTCAGGCACCTGACAGGTAGTTAAGTAATGATGGTGGAGTACTGCTGATTAAACTGGCACCTTTACAAAGGAGACTACTGACAACCCGTGCCTTTCCTGCCGCATGACACATTGAGAAGATGATCACTTACAAACCTAGAGCAAGCCATCCCCAGAAACAGAATCTGCTTGTGCTTCAATCTTGGACTCACCAGCCTCCAGAACTATGAAGAACAAATTTCTGGTTTTAATATATCTCTCAGTGTATGATATTTTTTTAAAGCAAACTATTGATCTAAGACAAATACTGTGTGCACATTTAATGTATACAACTGATGTTTATGGCTTTGTTTTAATTGGCTTTATGGTTTAGTAGTGTTAGCTCTAACTTTTTACGAATTTGTGGGCTATACCATACAACTTAGCTGTCTACCTTTAAGTGATTGTATACCAATTCAAGTACAGAATCAGGCCCTTATACCTATATAATTCTACTTCTCCACTCTTCATCTTCATGCTATCATGATCTTAGGTTTTTCTTTTATGTGTACTATAAACCCATAGCAGATTAGCTTTGAAATAATTATATTTTGCAGAGATTTTTAAAAAGAGAATTTACCCATATATAGTTGCCATTTCTAGACCTCTTGTGTAGAGCAGGTAGCTACAGAAGTTATACACTATGAACCAGATATGACTCCCCCCTTTATTTTACAGTACACAGGGCCTCATTCTTGCTGGGCAAGTGCTGTACCACTGAGTTATATCACCAAATCTTTTAAAAATTTGAGACAGGGTCTCACTAAGTTGCCCAGGCTGGCCTCAAACTCATGATGCTCCTGCCTCCGCCTCCGAAGTAGCTGGAGTTGCAGTTGTGTCCTACACACTGAATTTACCATGTTTTAAAATACTTACTTGAAGCTTGGCATGGTGACCCATATCTGTAATCCGAGCACTTGGGAGGCTGAGGGAGGAGGATCACTGTGAGTTCAAGGCCAGCCTGGGCTACATACATAGTGAGTTCAAGGACAGCTTGGACTATGTAGTGAAACTCTATCTCAAAAAAAAAGTATTAAAATGCTTATTTGGAACACACTTAAAATCATGTATAGGTGTACAGAGTGCTTCCCAGTCCTCCTTGAGCCCAGGATTATATTTGTAATCCCAAGGAAAAGTTATTTGAATTCTAGTGAGTTAATTCCAATCTACCACTCCCAGTGCAACCCATGGTGAGAGTAAAGACACTAAGGCATATTTGTAATTTTGGGAGCGAAGGGGTCCTAAGTCCAGCTACGGTAGTGGCTAACTGGAACAAAGGCCTCAACCCAGGGCCAAACATGGGTTTTATTAATTCATGAAGAAAAGAGTGGCTTGAGGATGCGTGACTGTGAGAATGGCAAAAGCAGGTGAGTGCTGTGAGTTGGGCTAGGTAGGAGGCCTGAAATTACCTCTGCCAAATGCAGAGAAGGAGATGCAGAAAGAGTAATCTGCATAACAAAAGTTAGATAGTATCTAATGTTTTGGGGTCGGTGCTTCAGCTCTGATGTGTAATCTTTTATGTCCTGGGAAGTCATGGCCTCTTATCTCAGGCTCATCCCAGCTCACAGCGTGAAGCACGGCTCTCCATCCTGCCTCAGCTCACATGGGAGCTACAGGGTGCAGGGAAACACTGCCCTGTCATCTTTGCTTCAAAGACTACACATCAGCTCCTTGGCTGGACTAATTTACATTGCTTAAAGCCAATTGAAAGGATAAGGTAAAGTCCTAGCCAGCTCTGCACACATCAATACATGGAAATAGGGTCAGGTTCTGCCAAAATGGAGACAGTTGCTCCTCCTTCAGGGAGAGTTGCCCCGGTGGTCCTCCACATATAGGTACTATAAATCCATTAAAGGCACTGTGAACTATCTGCAACAAACTGTGTGGCTTACAAAGAATAAAATATCATCTAGTCCTTTACAGAAATGTCAGTCAATTTCTCATGTAAAACCACATTTTCATCAGTTATCTGAATTACTATAAAATTTTGGAAATAAGGCATACTGAGAAGTCAGCTGTTTTAGTCAAATGTTAAGCAAGAACTGCACAAGATTGCCCTCAACTGGAAGAGTAAAATGGGGAATAACTGGGAGGCAGTCAGTTTTCTCTCACTAGGGAAAAACAGGAGACATGGTATTGTGACACTATTAGATTTAAAATTACAATATTTTATATATTGAAAACATAGGGCTGGAGATGTACCTCCATGGTAGCACACTTGCCTAGCATGCATTAGGCCTTGGGTTTAATCTCCAGCACCATAAACATATATCTGACACTGAAGATGTTAATGGGGCTTTACAACCTCACAACTTTACTTAATGCATATTCCTAAGTGGAAGCAGCAATATATCTCTAGGTGTCTTCAGGGGTGAACTACAGCAAAGGTGCATATTCTAACAATTCCTTTGAGAACTGGTATCAAATCTCTCAAGACAGTTCTTACAAATGATGTCACTATTTTGCCATTACTTCATTTCCTCACCCCAACCATCTCTCAGAAATGAGTCTGCTATGAAGGAACATGTCTGTACATTTCAAAGAGGGCATCATAATTCCGGATCCACTATGTATATCTTACACCCTCTAGTGAAATTTTCTTGTTAAAAGATGAATCAACATGCAAAAATATACACAGCCAGTTTAGATAGGTTTTGATTTTAAGTACTAAAAAATGTTTACAAATTGCTGTCTACGACAGGACACAAACTTTTGGTGTCGGGAGTGGTTACTACTGCATTCCTCACAAACCACATGCTGATTGTAGGCATTCCCATTCATTCTACATATGTTTCCATGCAGGCAATTTTCCAAAGTAACTGAACAAAAACATCAGGCATCCATTTGAATTTCCTTTCAAAGTTTCAAAAACCATCTCCAATTTTGTGGTCAATATGCCTATTATTTTTTTTGAACTGCACTGTCCTTCACCTACACCATAGTAACTGAATGCTGAGAACTCAGTTTTCCAGAATACCCTTTCTGCTGTAGTTGTGGCTAAAATCTGTCAATGAGAGAAAACCTCAACAGAATTTAAAGGGCAGAAGTGGAGTGGAAGCCATTTATCTGAGAACCAGTGATGAGGTGCATGTTTCACATACCTTTTTACCAGTTCTAGACTCATGGTCAAGCAGCCTGAAGCAGTAACATCTCAGTCATTTTCATGAGCTCTGATTTGTCATGCACCCCAAGTATGAGTGGGTATTTCCTTGGTATTCTGGTTGGAGTCTTTTATATATTCCACTGCTCAAGCACTTTTCAAATACTTGTCTTATAATCATATATATCCTCAAAGTAATTACTGTATAGAAGTCTTCCATTATCCTTGAGGTATATGTTCTAAGACACCCAATGGATGCCTGAGACCAGGGATAGAACTGAACCTTGTATTTATACTCTTGTATTGCTTAGATTTATATAACTACTAGAAAGCTTTAGAAATTAGGCACACTATGAGATTCATAATAAATAATAAAGGACAGTTTTAACAATGTACTCTAACAAAAGTTACATGAATGTGGTCTCTCTGTCAAAATCTTATTTTACTGTATTCACCCTTTTTATGATGTTTGTATGGAATACTTGACAAAGGATGACTCTCCCAGTCAAAACAGCATTAGATTTCATCTGGCTATCCAGAATGGGGCACATTTTAAATTTATGAATTATTTATGGAATTTTCCATGTTTTCAGACCATGGCTGACTACAGGTACCAGAAACTAAGGAAAACCAAAGTGAGGAGAATAGGAAGGGGGCTACTATGTTTTCCTGAACAAAGCATAATATAATAAAAAGTTTAATCATCACAATCAGCATTATCAAGTTGCTTGTGGGCCAGTAATTATTGTATTGGTCCTACCATTTTATTTCTTTGAGTTGTTTTAATACTTTCAAAGCCTAACTAATGAATGAAGTGTGATTCTTAAGAGCACTTAATAATCAGAATAACTGGACACCCATATGTGAGAGTAAAGTTGAACTACATCTCTATATGCTCTATAAAAATTGACTCAAAGTGGATCAAAACTCTAAATGTATCCTGGAAATGGAAAACACTTATTGTAGTTGTTTCAGATGATCAGGACCTGGGTCAGAAGAGAATCAGTACAGAAAGCAATTCACTCAGGAGGGAGAGCCAAAGCAATTCAATCCCAGGTTGCATTCTGCCAGTAATCCCTCTACTGAGGGAAGCTCCGAGCCCCTGACTCTATATAAAGCCCAGAGGAAGCCCTTCTGCTCCCACCCTGGAAGCCTGGCTGGCTGCAGTGGAGTTTGCCTTGATCCAGCACTGGAAACAACTGTGGACATGCAGAAGCACAGCAGTTTAGTTTCTATTGATTTGGGCTTTGGTTTATGCCACTAGGAAAAATAGGAGAAAGAAAGAAATCTGCATTGGGTGGTCTGAGTGTTGAGTTCAGGATACCAGTTTAATAGAATTGCCTAGCACAGTGTTTGATTGGGGTAGGGACCATTTATGGTGACCTGGTGCTTTTGATGGAAGGACATGAAAGCGTGTAGTCTTATTTTCTCACCAACATTTTATATTAATGTTAGGAGGCAGTTGGCAGGACGTGGATACACATAGAGCCCTGAGCCTAACTTGTGGTAAATATGCAAAAGACTTTAGCTGTGAGCTCCTGGTCCAATGGAAGATGGAAAATATATTCTACACTTAATTTGTACTTGCAGAATATTCTTTCGCTTCTCTATTTTGGTAATTTGAATGTTTTGACAGGGTCTTGCTATGTAGTTCAGACTGGACTTGAAGTCACTATGTGTCTTGGTTGCTTTTCTCTCACTGCTGAGACAAAATACCTGACACCCAAAATTAAGGAAGGAAAGGTTTATTTAGCTCACAGTTTGCAGAAGTTTCAGTCCATAATCAGCTGGCTCCTAGGCAGGGTGGCATGGCACAGGGGCAACAGTTAAGGTGGCGGGAGACAGCAAAAGCAACAAGAGCAAAAAAGTGGGGAACAAGCTATTTTCTTCCCTTATATTGCGTATCGGCTATCCGCCCACACCCTCACCATCTCTGTGCCCTCCTCTTCCTTAAGCTGAGGATATTCACAAAGTAAGGACTCCTGGTCCCCTGCTGAATCTGTTAGTTGAACTTTTAAACTTCTCAAATTGACACAACAAACAACGTCCTAGAGCTGCAAGGGCATGTCCTTTGTACCCTAGGATGTAGAACTGCTGAGTTACTTAGTTAAGCTTCTAGACTCCTCAAGTTGACACAGTGTATCAACCATAACACTATGTAACCCAGGTTTGCCTAGAATTTGGGGAATACCTCCTGATTCAGCCTCCCAAGTGGTGGGATTACAAGTGTGCACCATCACACCAACTGGTAAATTGACTTTTGATGAGGAAATCGTATTTTATTCTAGATTTTCAAGAATGTTTGTGTTAGGATGTCATGACTGCTTGGGGTTCTCAGTGTACCCCAGGGGAAAAACAGCAATGGGAATGAAGAAAAAATAGACAAGAGACAAGAGTGGGGTCAGATGGAGGTCCTCTCTCTCCTGAAGGGAGGAGAACAGCCCAAGAATGGTAGAGTGTTTATTTCTACTCTTGCGAGATTGATGTCAGTCTCAATCAGTTAACAAGCTGCAACAGCTTGTCTACATGGTTTGAGCGGCTCCCCGTGTTCTTGGGCCAGCTTTGTCCTGCACACACAATTAATTTCCAGCTTCAACCACTCCCAACATTAAGGTTAGTCATAGCATTTCTTGGTTATTTCTTTTCTTTTCCTTGTGGTCTCAATATAATCTATGAGGAAAATTTTATTATCTTTTTATGACAGCTTGTTGTAATGTATTCTGTTGCTAATTTCAGTAAAATAATTTTCTGTCACATTCTATTTGTTTTTCCAGCAGAGACTTTTGATTATTTATTTATTTATTTATCTTTTTGAGACAGGGTCTTGCTATGTAGTTCAGGCTGGCCTTGAGCTCAGTTTGTAGCCCAGACTGGTCTCAAGCTTACGAGGATCCTCCTGCCCCAGCCTCCCGAGTGCTGGGATTACAGGCGTGCGCCACTATGCCTGGCTTGATTATTTTAGGTAAAGGGAATTGAACCCATGTTCTTCTTACCCAGCCAGTTATGCAAACATTTTATCTTTAATTTGAGATGGAGACTGGCTAAGTCACTTAAAAATGCTGGGATTATACACATGGGCCACCACACCTGGCTAAGAACTTAGTTTATGTTCAGCAAATGCTATCTTTCTTGCTATTTAGTGAGGTTTTGTTTATTGATTGCTAATTTCTTAAGCTGAGGATTTCCTGTGAGTTGTTTATTTTTCAAAACAAATTGTTTTTTCAATAATGTGATCACTTAGAATCAGTGTTTTCTTGAACATAAGATTTGCTCTGCTGGTAAATTCAATAAAATGCTTTGTCTTTTATTTCTTTATACTTAGTGATTTCCATTAGATCCTCTTTTTTATTTTAAGGAATGTGTTTTCCAGAATTTCATGGAATCTGTTCCATAGTCCAAGACATGCTTAATATTACCAAGAAGTTACATGACATAGCTATACCTAATATTTTCAAATTGTGAGAAAGCACAGACATAAAATACGCAGTTCTCTGCAATTGCAGAGCAATTGCACTTGCAGTGTGGTTACATTGTGATAAAACTATTGCAATTTGAAAATAATGTCAAATGAAAATTCATTTACTATATCTGACTACTGAACATCAAGAGTTAGCCTACACTGCTGTAAACCTGGACATAACACTTACCTTAGCCTATGAGTGAGCAAACCTACTTTTCAAATTGGGTCAGATCTCTCATGTAAGTTTTTGAGCACTTATATCTAGCAGACACTGGGAGCACATTACCCTTTAGCCCATAGTTGTTCACCCTCATGGTTAATGACCCTGGCAGAGCTGTGGCTTTGCTGCCTCTGCCAAGCACCTTGAGATACTATCATCCCACATATTATCACCCTGGGAAATAGAAAATTTTAAATTCAGATAATAGCACTACTGTTTGTGTGTCACTGTTGCATCATAGCAAAGTTAAAGAGTTATTAATTCCAATCATGGTAAGTTGGGGATAGCCTATATATTCACCTTTTTTTGAACCCAAATGAATGATGGATTTTTCCAAAAATTTCATAGGATATCATGGAGGTCTCTTGATAAGGGACCTCCACTCCACGTATGTAAATTATGTTAGATGTAGTGAGCAAACTTCTTTTTGACTAATGTCCTTATTGCTCACTCACACTGGTACTGTTACTGGAAGACAAATACCTGCATGGATTTCTGAGCAAAGGGTTGTAGACGAGATTTTGAGCACAGAGAGGGTATGGGGCTGCCTGCACCCTGCATATGGAAGATTTCACCCAAATCAAGAGCCCATTGGTGTCACTGCAGGGAAACAGGACTCCATGGACAGGACCAAGAGCGATGGAACACAACACTCAGTGGAAGAGAGGAAGTAGTTCTTAAAACACTGTGGGATCACACAATGTGATGCCAGTGTGGGAGATGAGGGAGAAAGTCGGTAGAGTCAACCTGAGGTTAACCTTGAGGTAGGATCTCCTCCCACAGCAAGGTAAGCACTTAAAACAACCTTAATAAACAGGCACTCATTAGTTAAGATGGGCATGGCACCTATCAGGATGGACAAAGCCTGATATAACTGCTGAAAATCCCTATACACACCTGAGAGCACAGCTTCCCCCACTGTTTTCAACTTCTATCCTTGGCTCCATTTGGAAGTCATCATCAGGATTTCTGTGGGCTGTGGAGTAAGAGAATGTTAGATTGATTACTATGACATCAAACAGATGAAGAGATTGGGAATCCATTTGTCTTCTCTTATCCCGAGGCCTCATCCTATCTGTTGAACTGAAACTGTAGCTCCTGTCTCTTTTCTTTTTCTCAGAGTGATATGATGACAGAGAAATGGGAAGTTGTTGCCTCTGTGGAAATTCTGCTATGGTTTCCACTGATGCCAGGGGAGGATCCTGTACCCTACTGTGTGTCAAATAGAAATATCAGCCTTCAGTAGAACAGCCTCATATAATCTCCTAGAGACTTGGAAACCAAAAGGAGTGGTAGGGTGAGTACTAGGGAGCACTGTGAATGTGGCCTGGAAGTTTTCTCCACAGGACAAGAGTGGGCTGTAGAGTTTGTTCTGAACATGCCGAGAGGCTCCTGCCTCTGTCCTCACCTTCAAGCAGACTTTTCAGAGTGAGTTTTCTGGTGTGAATTTGCCCACAAGGTTAACCTATTGCTCTGATTTTGTGCCTATCTGTGAGGAAACTGGCATGTGGTTAAAGGAGTCTCATGTGAAATGTCACAAGTGCTTATTAATGTAAATGTCACAGCTTTGCAGTTCTTTCTCAGAGCATGAGGGTGGTATTCTGAACCACAAGTTATTTTGTAAAAAGAATGGGTTATTTTGAAATGTGCGAAAAAAGGAATCATTGTTGGCCTTTACATATTGGTTTTTAAAAATATTGTTAGAGATGGTGAGCTTGGAGATCATGGCTGAGGAGAAATGCACAATCAAATGTACTTTCATGCAAGGATGTAAATCTCATTTTACGACGTATAAAACAGATACTGTTTCTCAGGCAGGGTCCTATTCTAGGAGTGGGTAGATGATGAGAAAGGATCACAGACTCAGTTATCAGCACTGAGAATACCAGATTCTAGTGGGTGTTACCAGGTGTCCAGTGAGAACTTCTCATCCCTGCTTGGAAAAGTAAGCGCATGAAAGACTTTGCTTGTGTCTATATAATGCTTTTTCTATATTATGACTAGGAAGTCCAACAATCAGCCAATCAGCAGGGCTGACCAAAGCCCCAGCATAGGCAGCAGATGCCAATTCTTTACACTCCTCAGCAGGTTCAAGCACCTCCTGAGAACAAGGTCCTGAGGAAGTAACAGAGGAGACCTGTGAAGCCCAGGGTTCTCCCACCAGATTGGGAGGGAACCATGGTCAGTGGATACTTAGGAGTGTGCAGAACAGAAAGGGGCTTCCTGTTCCCCCTGAGTGTGGGCTTCAACGTGGCACCTGTAGGGAACAGCTGAAGCTGCAAATTGGTCACACATGTTGGGGTGAGGTAAGGCCAGCCTGAGAACAAAATGCTCCCAAGGCAATACAAGCTGCTTCAGCCCAGAGAAACACCAAACCCAAGATAATCGGACCCATTAGTTGCTAGCCAAACCAGTGTCATGTGACACTAACTTTGTCAAATGTATAAATAAATGCCCCTACAGTGGTTGAGCAGTTTCCTTTCCTCCCATCCTGAGAGAAAGAGCTCCACCTGACCTCAGCTTTTATCTCTTATCTTTATTTTTCCCATCCTCTCCCCACCCTTTCCTCAGGAACTCCAAGGGCCACACCTGGGGCAGCAGGCCCCTGTGTTAGAACTGACACTTTTTTCTAATCCAAGTCTCCTGTGGCTTGTACTATCCTCACCTAGCTCATTGGTCCATTCAGAGCTTCTCCTTTATCTTTTTGAGATGGGGTTTCACTATGCAACTCAGACTTGCCTTGAACTCACTTTGTAGCCCAAGCTGGCCCTGAACTCAAAGCAATCCTCCTGCCTCAGCCTCCCAAATGCTGGGATTATAGGCATGCACCACTACACCTGGCCCCATTCAGAACTTTTGAGGCTCAACCTCAATTCTTGATTTAGTATCATGTCAGCCTCATGTTTTTTCAGTACTCCAACTCTTCTTTACCATTGTCATCCTTTGCACACAAAAGTCCTTAGTTCTTGAATCTCTCTGAAAATTGGGCTCCATGTAGG
Source organism: Chinchilla lanigera (assembly GCF_000276665.1). Taxonomy (NCBI): domain Eukaryota; kingdom Metazoa; phylum Chordata; class Mammalia; order Rodentia; family Chinchillidae; genus Chinchilla; species Chinchilla lanigera. Next base: position 74,571 of record NW_004955558.1, read on the forward strand.
ACTATAAAATCTTGAACTTCCTGGCAACTCATCCATGGGGTCCAGGTCATTCTGCCAACTGGACATCCAAGTGACAAAATCTGTGTTTGTGATAGTTTTTGAAAGATTCATCTGATTGCTGCAGACTCACTGACCAGCCCCTCTGTTCCCCACAGATAAAATGCAAGAACTGTGGAGCCTTAGCTCACATGGCAAAGAGCAGGAGGTGCCCAGTGAAGAGCTGGAGTGGGACCCTTCCTTTCCAGCCATGGGGCCCCAAAAAGGGGAAAGAGAACCTGCATCCCAGGAAGCCTCAGCAGCTTCAGACTCCTGCACTCATTAGCAACACAGACAGAGAGAAGAAACAAGGTCTAAGGTGAAGATCTTACAGCATCAGAGTGTGTTTGAGCACTGGAACCTGAGGAGCCAGTGCCTCCACCTCTACTCCATCTGTACAGACATCGCTAGCACAGGGAGGAAACTGCATGGAGTAGACAGCAGCCCGAAGTTTCAGGGCCCCACACTCATTTTAGTGCAGGGAATCACTAATGGGCAGGGGCAGGGGCTGTTTATATATTTGACAAAGGTAGTGTCACATGACACTAATTTGCCTAGCAACTAATGGCTCGAATTATCTTGGGTTTGGTGTTTCTCTGCTGTTTTCAAATATCTTGGAATGCTGCCCATGGCAGTCTGTAGAGCAGCAGAGTTGAAATGGAAGTATACAGTGCTGAGTCCTGTGTATGAAAGGAGGATGATCATGGAAGTGGGGGCTGTTTCTGAGACCCAGGACTGAAAAAGACAGGCCAGGTTGGTGGGGGTTTGAGTCCTCCTTCAGCCCCATTGAGTGCTAGGACCTGCCTGCCCTATGTGACTGATGTCCTGTTACCCAGTTTGGTTTCTGGGTCCTTTTTTTTATTTGGTGCTAGCTGCAGGACTTTGGGCTGTGTCCATAGAGAACTGGGAAATTCCTCACAAAATTGCTCTTGTCCTTGCCTGTGACACTATAACTATAACACTGGATACCCTAAACTACTTCTGCATGTTTTAAAATGGTTGGCAATTTCTTCCTGTGATCATCTTAGTAGTCCCACTCCTGTTAAATTACCTGGCATTGACACTGTTATTAGGTTTAATGTACTGCTATGCTGTTCAATGTTTAGTTCCTTTTCTTTTGCTGATCATAGTGCTCACCATCACCCTTTGGGCCAATACTCCAGAGGACTAATGTCCCCACAAAAAGACTGCATTTCTTCTTGCCTATGTAAACATAATACTTGGGTTGCTTACTTTAAGCTACCTAAACAAATATGTTTCTGCTGACTGCATAGATGTACTGACTGTCACCACAGGGTCCTTAGTGACTCCCCTTGGAACTTTCTTTGTTTGCTCTGATGGGGTACATCAAGTGTTTGATAGCACCCAAATAACTCTGCATGCACTTGCTTTTCTGGTACCCAAACTCTCTGTTTATCCATGTCAATGAGGCCCAGCACATGCCCACCGGTCATGTCAGAAATGTGACCCTGTTACATTGCCCATTCTAGTGGGGCTAAAAATAACAGGGAGCTTAACCCTTAGTGCCACAGCCATGAGTATAGGCCAACAACAGTACTCACAGTTAAGTGCTCAGATGACAGGAGATTTTGTTAACATACAAGCCTCTATAGACATGCTACAAAACCGAATGCATTCCTTGGCTGCAGTTGCCTTCCAGAATAAAAGGGCTTTGGATCTCCCAACAGCCCAGCATGGAGGTACTTGCCTTTTCCTGGAAGAAGAACGCTATTACTATGCCAACAAGTCAGGGACAGTGATGGAAACCTCCCATCAGCTCCGAAAGTGTCTCTGACAGAGAACTGAAAATGGGATAGGAGTTTCTTTCTGATGGGGATCCCTGGAATTTCTTCCTTCATGGACAGGAGCACTGTTTGGACCAACAGTGGCCATTTTGTCGGTTCTTCTAGGCTCCTGGTGTCTGTCTAAATGATGTGAAGCCATACATCAACAACTTCTCTTGCAGGCTACTTCCTCCTATCAGCTTCTTCAAACTGGGGAAAAGAAGTTTTCAGTGTAAAACAAAAAGCGGGGAAATGTAGAGGCTACTCTAAATGTAATGAAAATTTTATATCTTATATTTCTGACACTGTTCACGGATGAGACAGGGAACACAGTCAGTTCTCATAAGTAGAGAGCTACAAGACTTAATGAGCCTTGATGCTCCAGGTCGTAAGATCAGTGCAGCTTAGCCAGACAGTGACATTTTTCTTACTTTCAAGTTCCAGAGAGTTATCTCCTCAAGGACACCTCTGCCCAGTATCAGACAATGATTGACTCCAACAGTGTCCACCTGTCGCTGGTTCCCACTGAGAACTATCTACTGAAAGCTTTCTTTTCTAAGAGAACTCTAAGACTAGATTTACAAGTTTAAAGAGATCCTTTAATGTATAAATTCCTGCTAGGAAAGTGGCAGCCATCATGACTAATTCCTTCTTCATCATTTTTGATGCAAGCATGAATAAGAAGAGAAACTATAAAAGTAAGGAAATCTTAGGCAGAGAGAGGGTAAGCAGTTGTCTAAATTCCAGCTTGATTAGAGGTAGCCCTGCCCTAGCTGAGTGCTGACGCAGAGAACATCCACAATTCCCTAAAAGCTCTTTCACCGGGTTCTAGAAGGAATCCAAAATTACACACAATTGTCTTCTTTCATAATATTCGATGTTACCTTTCCATTTGCTTGTGAACATTTATACTACTGGTCAGCATCATTTTGAGTGAACATTTGGATACTTTAAAAAATATAGGTGCACTGAGGGAAGTTACGGTGGCGGGGAGCTGCTTCCCAATAAGCTATGTGCAATGAGGCAAAAAGACTTGATTCCAGGGGAGCTGCTGGGTGACTCAATTGCCTTTGGATTCTGAACCAAGAACCATGACCCCTGTTACAGGAACTGTTCAGTAACCGTGCCACATACTAAACTTTGGGCTGTAACTCCAGTACATTCTAAAAGAGTGTAGGATAACAACAAACTGTATATTAATTTCAGATCATTTACTTATTTGCTACTGAGTCCCTGGGATAAGTGAAACCATTAATATACACCTTCCATGAAATTCCCAAGCCCGGGTGGCTTAATTGTTACAATTCACAAGAAGGTTTTTAAATATGTGAAAATTAGATTAGATATTATAGCTAGCAGCTGGTGGAAAGCAGCAATGATTACCCTGTTTGTCTTATATGTTGTTACCCTAAATTTAATAGAGAAAATGCCCACAAGACACTCAACAAACCAAATATTTTTAGAAAAGATATAATTACTGTATTCATTAATTGTGTATTACACCCATAGCTAGACAAAAATCTTTCTTTTTGTGCAATTGTTTGATTTGCTTCCTGTGCAGGGTTCAATTCCTCTTGTGAATTCATCATAATTTTCATAGGTATGGAGGAATTATAGGCTCAGTGCTGTAATCCTGAAAAGTTTATTTATGATTTCTTAGGCTGAACAGCAATTTTTAAATTTTTTTCTCTTTAAATGATAGCACACATATTTGCTTTCATTCCCTATTTTACATTGTGAAGGACATAGTCCAATGTTTAACTAGTGAAAATTGTATGTATCAAAGGTATACAGTGCAATGACATGATATATGCATAGATTGCATGCTAGTGTCACAAATTCATAACACATTCATCACCACACATATTTTGCATTGTGGTGTGTGTGTGTGTGTGTGTGTGTGTGTGTGTAAAAGACATTTAAAACCTGCCCTTTCATAAATTTTCAGGTAAATAATACAACCTTATTGACATAGTTCCTCTTCTATATATTAGATTGCACTGTTATTTCCCATTGTAATTGAAAGTTTCTATCAGTTAGAACAACTTCAGTAGGCATGTTAAATATCAGGCTGCACTGTTACATAGCCTACACCACAAAATCCCGCCCAGTGAAGATCATACTAATTTAGAACCTGTCAGGGATTGGCACAGGATCTAGAAACCTCATTTCTTTTTACTCCCTGAGCCCATTACTCAGGAAAGTGTCTGTTCCCTGTGTGGCTCTGGGATTCAGTCAGGCTCAATGCAGAATCCCGAATTCTGGGACTTTTAGTCAGATTCTTCACGTGAATTTCCCCTTATGAACTCCGCCTTCCAGACTGCACCTGGAAATACTCACCAGGCTCCTTCAGTTTGCCAGGTTGGAGATCTTAGTGTGATGGTCTCTATGCCCAAGATTAGTGCTGCAGGGAGGTGACTAGTTCCTGAAATATGGTCTGTGATTCTGTGACTTCACCTCCCTTCAGACCTGGAATTATCATTTCATCTGTAGCAGCAATGTGTATATAGCTTGGGGAGCTGAGATCAGTTCTGAGAGCTTTTTTTCCCAGGTTGTCAACCACATTTACAAGTTCCTTGCTAGAGTCTCTTAAGAGAATATTAAAGTGTTTGGAGAGCCTCTTACTTATAACCAAGATCTTTAGGGAGAAAAGTCCCTCATGAAATGGGTAGAAAATGCTGAGTTTTACATGAGAGAGATTGGTGGTGAAACATGTATGTCTCATTGTATCCCCTGCATTCCTCAAAATTTTTGTCCAAATCCAAATACATCTATTACTTATATCACTGCATGGTCCTAACATTTGTGTTATTAGTAGAGCAATGGAAGGAGACAGAAAAATTGGGGAAAGATTTTAAGAAACACTAGTAAAATGAGGAACATAATTCTAACAAATGTCAATACCACTGGAATAAACTATACAAATAAGTCCATTAATTTGAACTTTGTGATCCAGTTGAATGCCAATCCACATTGAACTTTTCACAGAAAATTTACTTTCCCAACATCAATCCTAATTAGTAAGTAAAGAGAGACAACAAAGTGTCTATAAAAGAAATTGAAAATGTTTTTCAAAAATCCATTACATATGAAAACATCAGTATCAGATAGTTTCACAGACAGATTCTTATATTTTTCTATCAGGCAGATAAATGTGTATAATTCACTTAAGAACTTCCAATGGTCACCAGAGTTGTGTATAAAAATTTCTAATGCCAAGTTTTTAATGATGAACACTTTAAGCTTTTGCCATTGGAAACAGAAATCATGACTTGAAAGATTTTTAACAAACACACACACACACTTTTATGTATTTTTGTCTCTCATCTCCCCAAATATTCTACTCAGTGATTAAATCCATAATAATTGCCTGCACACAAACACATTTACAAATTTGCACATATGTATGAGAGTTTGAGTTGCAAGGAAATGGTGAAATTGAAGCAATCCATGTCTCATGCAGGGGTTTCAGAAGACTTACTTGTGCTGCAGTTTAACACACACAAAAAAATCAATAATATTTGTATACGCCAATAAAAAGTCCATTGGCAAATTAGTCAGTGAAATGATTCCATTTACATTAGCTTCAAAAACAAAAAGAAATATTTAGTGAACCTTACCAAAATGGCAACATGATCCTGTAACATAATTACAGAATACAGAAGAAAGAAATTGAAGAAGACATGACAAAATGGAAAGATCTCTCATGGTCACAGATCAGCAGGAATAACACTGTTAAGATTACTATATTGTTAAAAGCAATCTAGAGATCAACACATCAGTAACATTCTTAAAAGAACTGAAAAACATCCTAAAATTCTTATGGAAATACAAAATAACTGTAACAGCCAAGGCAACCTTGATGGAAAAGAGTGAAACTCCCAGAATAACAGCACTTAATTTCAATATATGTTACATAGCCATTGTAACAAAAATGCGTGTTACTGACAGAAGAGGTATGTAGATCAATGGAAAAGAGCAGAGAAACAAATGCACACAACCAGTGCCATCTGATTCTTGCCAAAAACATACATTAGAGAAAAGAGAGCCTGTTTAAAGAATGATGCTAGGTAAGGTGGATATCATAGGGTGCAAGATGAAAACCAGACAAAATTGAACTCACTACAAAATTATTTTACAAAAGGTGAAATTTAACACGATATAGTGAAACTGCTAGAAAAAAATATAGGGAAAAGAGTTGAAGTCATAAACACAAGAAAGGATGTTCTTAGCAAGACTCTATTCACTAAGAAAACTATATTGAGAATAACTAATTAGATTGCATCAAATAAAAAACCTTCCATACAACAAAGGAAATAATTATCACAGTAACTGGACATCCTACAAAATCAGGAAATCTTGACAGCTCTCTTCCCATGATTAATATTGAGAATATGTAAGGAACCCAGAAAAATTTAAACCAATAACTCAATCAATAAATTTTCAAATGAACTGAATGAAACTTCTCAAAAGAAATATAAATGGCAAAAAATTTATATGAAAATGATAACTTTGAGTCTGTTTTAAAATATTATTGTACACATGAAATAAAATGTTGTTAGCTTATTGTTTTGGATATTTCATTCCTCTTTTGATTTTCCCTATATGGTTTCATTTTGTTGTGGATTACACTGTAACATTGCTGCATAAAATCCACTTTGCAAATGCAAAAGAAATAAATACATCAGTTCACTAATTTTTATGTGAGTAGGTTTTATTTAGGGGCTACTATGTAGGAACTGTATGTTTATAAAAATTGTAGAATTTTGGGTGATATCTATTAAGTTTCTGCATCTTTTAAGTTTTTACATGATAATGGAATCAGCCTACAGGTACATATCAGTTCAGTTTTGTTATATATTGTAGAGTACATCTCAAAAGACATTTTAAAGAATTTTCACATTCCATCAGATTCCTAACAATTTGGTCATTTCCGTCATTGTAATTTTTGTCCTTTTGGTATGTGATAGTTCGTGGTGGCTATATATTCACATTTCCTTGATTACTAAGATATTTGAACATCTTTTCACATATAGACTTTGCATAAGATTTTAAAGTGGTTTTTTGCTTATGTTCCACATTATCTGTCTTTCTCATTACTTCTCTTTATTCCCTTTGTCTCTCTTTTTTGTTGACATGTATGGGCTTTTATGTACACTGTACACAACCCTTTATTTGTATATTCTATCCCTATCCCTGGCTTTTGGTGCAGATTAGCTATTAAATGTAAAATAATATAATTTATAATTTCTTATTTCATATTTAATGCACTTTTTGTGCCAGAAATCTCATTGTACTCTAAGAACATGTAGACAGCCTATTCTTTTTTACTGTAAATTCTATTATTCATCTTTGAAATTTAGATCAGAAATATATTCAGAATTAATTTATTTTATTGAGGCTGACAAATAATATCTTTTTCCTTCTAAGCTAAGCATTTTCTACTTATTTTGAAAGCATTGCAAGTTATCATGCCCTCTTTGTAGCTTAAACTTTAAGAAAATCTAAAACCTAGTGATTATTCTATTTTTCATTCCTTCTTGAGAGTCCAGTAATTTCACAGTATTAATAATCAATATCTGGGTGTTGAGCATTTGGAATGGAATTTTTTAATCAGCTGATCAAGTATTATCATATTTTAAACAGAAGTCTATTTTTGAGAGACATTTTCTCAATAGATCTGGTACTTTTAAAAGTACATTTTATCAGTTTCTGTTTTTAAAAGACTACTTTAGATTTTCAAGTAAATATTTCCCTTGAAAGAAGGTGATAGTATTTTTCCTAGGGCAAAAATAGATTAATTGAGCTGTAGAGTATAGGTAACATTTCCCCGTAACACAGAAGTTGATAAGTTTTACTTATGGCCCACTTTAAAATACTTTTTAAATTTTAAGTATCAAAATACCTTAAGTTCTTGGAGGCTCAACTGTGACAAAAATCTCTGATGAGCACAACAGTGATCTGGATTCCTTGTTTCACACCCAATTTGTTCTGGAAAGGCAGAGGGAAGCAAATGTGAAGCTTTTCCTACCTACTGTGCAATTAAAGGGAAGCACTGCTTTATCTCAAAGTCCTGTGTTTTCCTTCAGCATCTATGCAACTGAGATGCTAACTTGATCGTTGTAAATAGGATAGATCTAGTAATTTCTACAATTTTTGACAGCTTTGGTAAATAATGGGGTAATAGAGACTTGATTTTGTGGAAAAGAAAATGGAAAACAGGAAATAAGGGTCTGGCTACAGGACAAAATATCTTCGTTTTTAATGACAGTGATAATGAACCTTGGATTTTAAGTGTCTAAGACATGTAGCTTAAAAATCAATATTTGATCAGCTTGCCTTACTGGAATTATAGATTAGACTTATCAGATTACAAGAATTGGTCTATGATATCCTATGCTTTCATAGAGTAGAATAAATCTACAATAATTATGCAGTCTAGTGCATCTGAGTGGCAGTGGTAGAAACAGAAATATTTCCATTGATACTGGCTTTTTGAAGCATACAACAGAGACAGTAAATGCATTTCTACTGAAAACACATGTGGGCTGAAGATAACCGCAAGAGTATTTTTGCTCTTGCAGATATGGAAGCAGCACATTAGATAAGATGTCTTTGTAATTAAGGCATGTAGAGATATCTCTCAGGCTGATAGGTATCTTATGATATAGTCTGTTCTTAAATTTTTGTAGTAACTCCTCTGTATTCCATTATTTCCATTTATAAAATGTACATTTGAAATTGTCTTCTATTTTTCATATCAATATTTTTATCAATCATTTTATTTACTTCATCTGTTACTTTAGTTTCATAATGCATTATTGTATTTTTTCAGAATTTCCAGTACTACTGTCTACAGAGTAACATAATGAGATTAAATAATTCTCATAAAAGTATCATTTTATATTTTCTTCTGTCATAGAAACAAATATTATTTTATAATGCAGACATACAGTTTGGCACTCAACAAATTTAAGCAGTCACTGTGTGGGGATGTGTAGTATGAAATTGTGGTCATGCTCACATTTCTCCTTATTACCTCTAAATTTTTGTTCATAATTGATACTGTTCATAGAATAGATCTTTGTACATATATGAGAACATTTCACAGACAAAACTATCAAATATCATCCATGTTAAAGAAAATGAAAAAGTGTTAAAACCTATCCTGAGTAGATCTGCTTTGTTTGAAGAATAAAGCTACCTCATATTCTTGGATTAGAATTGTGGTTAAATGCTGTGAGTTACTACTGGCATTGTCAAGTCCCAACTCTGCACTCAGTAGGGCGTGAATTAGACAGACTAACTAGCCCCTCTCTGGAAACAAATGTCCCCATCTTTACCATTAAAATGCTCACAGTGACTGCCACATAATTGTGAAGAGTAAAGCACTTCATATAGAATTCAGAACACTGACTTATATACTATCTAATAACCTTAAGATTGAGCAGTCAATGCTAAAAACTTCTAAATGGAGTTAAATCTTTTTGTAAATAGTTTCTAAGAGTTCACAAGCAATAGGTAGAAAATAATGGACTTTGGTTGAAAAATAAAGATAAACCTTGATAATTCATAATATAATAACAAATATCTGGTCCAAAAAATGAAGCAAATAACAAGGAGTATTTTGAGTGGAATTAATTGCAAGGTGTCTTTACAATAATAAATATATTTTACTTTAAAAACTCATCACATTTTTCAGTCACATCTCAAATAAACAAAAAAGAGACAGCACATTAGGGAATGAACTGGGAAAACTAAACTGAAGATACCTTGTAGCCAGAGAGGAAGGTTTGAATTTGAGGTGCTCACTCTCTGGACATGCTAATAGACTGCTATTCATGTTCAAGAAGGTATCTAGACTGAATGTATTTCTGAACCTAAGTGAATCTACTCTGCGCTCCATTTGGTGAAAATAAAAATAGAAGTGGCTTCAAACTGGATAAACTGAATCTAAGGGTAACTGTGGCTTAGACTAGGTATGGGTGATTTATGGATTGGGAGAAGACACAAATCTTCATGATGGCTTGAAGAGCAATTTGTCTATCCCCAGTCAGTCTTCCATTGATAACTTCAAAATCAGATGAGATTAGGTATAATCAGGGTGGTGTGGCCATAGCGGAATGTCGGAGGTCAAATTTCTGTGCCAAAAGAATATGGCCAGGCTGGAGAGGATGGTGGTGAAAGATCTTGAACTATGGGAGGTATTGGCGATAGCCTGTTCTTACAAGAAAAGGCCCGATACACTAGGAAGAAAGGATACTTGATGTTGCAGAAGGTCAAGCTGTGATGGCACTGGTGAAAGGAAGCTCCACTAAGTCCTTTAGGACATTACACTACCAGTATCTGTGAACTGCTGGCTAGCTTTGTATCTTCCAGACTAAAGAACTTCTGCGTTAAGCTCATAATGATTCAGAACTCCCAGTCAGTGTCTCCAGAAAAGGAGCCAGAACCCCACATATCACTGGAGCAGTTGGAAAGAGATCTTTATTCCTCTGGTAGAGAAAGTCACGTGTCCAGTAGCTTCAAAGCAGTTGTAGAAGACTGACTTTTGCTTTTAAACTCCCGTTAAGATTAAGGACAGTGGAATCTTTCAGGGCGGAAATGACGTAAATAAGAGCATGACTCTCATTTTCTCCTTACCAGCTGAAGGGATGTATGGGGTTTGGCTAGGAGCTGTCTTCCCCTCCCGCTTCCTTCCCTTTGCTCCTCCTTGTACCCCAATGGGCTTACTTCTGTCTTCCCTGGCTGTCAAACCATTCTCCACTCCAACATGAGTGCAGCTGGACAGGCAGCAGCGGTGCCCCTCCCACCTGCCTGCCACTTTAGAGGATACTGATGCATTTTTTGGAGAAGGGAGGGGTCACCTTGGAGTGGCCATGGAAAATAACGAGGGATTTGGGACACTTATTTGCACACCCAACATGCATAGGACACATTCAGCCCTGATTCTCACTAAAACAGGCCTGCAAGCTGCTATATAAGCTTCAATCCCCAGCTACTTCTTGGGTTTTAACCTCGGGTGACTCCTTCCTGGGTACTGAACCTTCCATGCTATACCACAGGCCCCTTTACAATAAGCATGCACTTTGGTCCTGTAAGAAAATTAACTGAAGTCGACTAAGCATTTGAGAAGATATAGAAATTAGTAAGTAATTAATAAAATGCAAATCAAACCACCACCTAAAGCCAGAACACACTAACAAGGGGACTGGCATGAACAGGATATAAACTGCCATATGTTGGCAGAAAGTGATAAACCAGAATGCCATATACTGCTGGAGTCTGTGAAACCTAGATTAGAAATTCCATTAGAAAAATATGTATGTTATCTAAGATAACACAAAGACAGTAGGTTATAGGGTACCCCAGCTTAATGGCTTAGAAGAGTCATTATTGCTAAAATGATGATGCTACAGGCTCTATGTGATTTCAATTAAAGAACTTATTACATTCTTTGCAGCACTAGACAAAAACAATCTTAAAATATATATGAAACTAGAGAGAGGATTGGAAATAAACTTTGAGCTAAATAAAGAAACCTAGAGATATCATTCTTCTGACTTTAAAAGATACTGCACATAACACTTAAAACCATGTGACACTAGCGTAAGCAGAGAGATGCACAAGTAGAAAGGAATAGAGAACTCATGTAAATCAACATATTTGAGTCAACTACTGTTAATGGAAGGTGTCTGAGACATGTTTTGATGTTCTATATGTCTCAACTCCCTGTATTTTTATCTTTCCCCACATTTGTAAAGTTGTAGAATAGTTAAGTTGAACAAAGTAAGATGGAGTCAGTCCCTATGTACAGGTTTCTTTGATCCTATGTACATGACCAATCTTTTCAATTTTTAATGGTAATCAGGCTGGCCTTTCAAGATGGAACCTGCATTCCTTGTGCATCAATTGTTAGGAGCGATAAAAAACTAGATTTTGACTTATAGCTTTATGGTTTTATTCAAACTGGCACTATTAATGAAGAAAAGGTAGCTACATGTAATTGTCATTAAAAGTTATTAGGCCTGGGTATGGTGGCATATGCCTGTAATCCCAGCACTTGGTAGGCTGAAGCAGGAGGTTTGCTGTGAGGCCAGCCTGGGCTACATAGTGCATTGAAGGCCAGTGTGGAATACAGAGCAAGACCATGTCTCAAAGAATAAGGAAAAAAAAAAAAAAACAGTAATTAAGTCACATGGTCCACACAGAGGAGTGATGGGGCTGACTACATCCCCCATATGGGATATTCCAGCCACATAAACGGTAGAGTGGAGTCATTATCTTCTTCAGAGAAGCAGAATCCCTTGGATAGAACCAACACCAATGGAGTCCAACACTCTCTGAATGGAACAGGCAATACAGGATCCTACAATGAGATATTTGTGGATGATGCAGGAGTAGGGAGGTAGAAATCGACCTGCAGTCAATTCTGTGGCAAGTTATCCTCCCTCAACTAGGGGAGTACTTAATCCAACCTTAATACATGGGTGCTGACCAGTTAAAATGGGCATGGCATCCATCAAAACGGGAAGAACTAAATGCAACAGCAACAGCTTCCTCTCCCCTCCTGGGAGCACAGCATTCTCATCACTCTCTTCTCCTCTCATCACTCTCTTCTCTTTTCTCCATTTGCACTACTGGAGGTCATAAGCAGACCCTTGTGGGCTGTGGAGCAGAGACGTTATTGATTACTATGGCATTAAGCTGTTGAAGAGTTTAGGAATCCATTTATCTCTTCTCAAGGCCTCTTTCATATACCAGCATTCAAACTTTATCTCCATTCTCTTTTCTCTTTCTCAGATAGATAAAATAGAAAAATGGACTTTTTGTTTCCTGTGTGGAAGATTTGTTTTTTTCTCTGATGTCAGGAGAGGACCCAGCAATCCACTGTGTCCCAAATTTTAAAATGTCAACCACTAGCAGAGCAGCTTCACACAATCTCCTGAACACTTGGAGACGAAAAAGAGAGGTGGGATAAATATCAGGAAATAATACGTGTATGGCTGTAGGAAGCAGCTGAAGCTGGAAATTAGTCACACATGGGAATGAAGCAAGATTGGTGGGAGAACAAAGAGCACCTGAGGCAAGCCATTAGTTGTCGCTAGTTAACCTTGTGTCATGTAATACTAACTTTGTCAGATGTATAAATAAATGCCCCTGTAGTGGTTGAGCAATATCTTTTCCTTCCATCCAGAGAGAGAAGGCTCCACCTGACCTCAGCTTTTTGTCTCTTATCTTTATTTATCCCATCTTCTCACCATCCTTCTCCATAGGAACTTCAGGAGCCACAACGGTTCATGGCATATGGCCAGCATATTTTCCCGATTTAACATGGCTATAGATTTTAGTCTGAACATGACTGGAGGCTTCTATATTCTCTGTCCCTCACTTTGAAACAGCCTTTTATAGTAAGTTGCCTGGTGTTATTTTCACACACTCTTTGGTTCCACATGCACCTCCAGGTGGCTTGTTTTGGTGTGGCTTTGTGGATGCCTATGTGGAACGTGGTGTGTAGTTACAGGTGTCTCTTGTGAAATGTAACAAGTACTTACTAGTTTAAATGTCAGAGGTTGCAGTGTCTTATCAGGGCATTTGGCTGGTTTTCTGAATGAGAAATATTTTTGAATATACTTGGTTTTTTTTGGAAATATTTGGAAAAATAATTTTTTTGCTGTTTACATACTGGTTTTGATATTGTTAAGGGTTTATTTGCATGGAAAGTGTGGGCTACAATTTTAGCCTATTTGATTAAACTCTCTTCTCCAATTCTAATAGGACTCATTTTTCAGCAATCATGCTATACCACAGTTATAGCCATTCAATGGCGAGGTAGCCACCATTTCCTGTGCACTGCTTCTACCACACAATCAAAGAGAACGTGTTACTCTTCTCCAGTAAACTCCTACTCCCCTGATCCTAATCCCTAAGGTCTTGGTTAGCTTGTTCTCAGTTTGTAGAAGATTCCTTGCCTACATCCCATAGTGGTTCTATGTGTGGAAAAGGGTAGGCTAAACACAGTAGGCAGATACCAGGAGAAGAATCCTCTGAACTTTAGCCAAAGTAACTCCATTTTTTAGTGGAGCACTTTAGGTACCTGTTGGATGATCTCCTTTGTTTATCTTTCAGCTCTAATTAAATGAGGCTTGGCAAATTTCACAACACTGCAGCTGACAAGTCATCCACAGTTCTGCAAGTAACCCCTAATAAACTCATTTACTTGTCAAGCTGCGTTGTCTGAGGCATTGTTTGGACTGTTGTCATTCTCTCAACTGAGAGGGAGACACTTTTTACTTCTCTCCTGGAAATTCATGGGTCATCTGGTGCCTGGACAGGGCCCCAGTAGATACAAAGATGAGGCAGGAAAAAGCATCTGTGTGTGACACTCAGAGTGGTCATGCTCTTCCATGTGGTATGAGGTGGCACATTTTTTTTTTAAGTTTGGTCTACTGCCTGGGTAGGAGGCCCAAAAGATGCGTAATGGATGAAGTACTATACTGCAGTTTCTGAAAGTCTGTACTGGATTGTTAAGAGCTGTAGCTGATATTGCATGAAGCCTACTATGGAAAATAAAACGTGCTACTGAGGCTGAGTTTTTGCCCAGGGGGAATCTTGGGGTAGCCACCCTCCTCCAAATGCTATACAGTTGTTCAACGCTTTTATGAATCTAATTTTGTGCACATTTGGGGATGCTCTGAAAACACCTAATAAAGTAGACAAATACTGTAATCTCTTAAAGTCGACATGAAATAGGATTCCAGAAGAGTACCAGTTGGCACTGCATAGCCCTTGCTATGGGGGATTAGGTAGGCCTGAGACTAGGATATCAGCCCAGAAGATATCCTGGGATGGTTATCTACCTCTAGGGGGGTGGTAGTTACTATCATGGATACCTGGGAACCACCATTGGAATACAAAGATTCCTTGAAAGAATCCTAAAGATGAGGGGAAATACTTCCATTTGATAATGAGCATTGATTTCAGAAGAAAAAGGGAGCTCTGTAAGATCACAGAAGCTATGGAATGAATCCTCATGCCAGTAGTAGCAGAGGGTAAGCTCTTAGCCAAGTATATGCAGAAGGAATAGAACTGGGGAAAACCATGAAGTGCCAGTGCTGGGGTAGGACACCAGCAGGAAGGTGGAGGGTGGAGATGGAGGTTCTGTGCAACCATGAGCTCAAGCTGGAGTTCAAACTTAACTGGTAGAGAAAATAAGCCAGGCCACAAAGCTGCATGTCAGATGGGAGAAGTAACCCTTGGAACCTGCTGTGGGTCCTCATGGGTAGTGAAGCTGGGGTTGATTCCTGATAACACGGGAAGAGCTAATGAAAAGTCCACTGTGACACATCTTCACTCAGTGCTATCTTTTGAAGTGCACTTTGAGGTGTTGTTTTGTCTACTTAGACTATCTAAAATATTTCCTGTGAACAGCTCCAGGATAATTTTTAGGCTGGAATTAAAAAGTTGCTTTTTAGCTACTTTTGCTTGTAATAAGATAATTTTGCTATTGAAAGTTATTTGAAAATCTTTTACTGTGGACTTCTCTCTCAAATGTAAATACCTGTGAGTTATTGCTTAGCTCAGAGACAGGTATCAGTGTTTTGAAATCTATGTCACCACAGGGCTTGTGATGATAGAGAATTAATAAGTAGGGAAAAATAGAGATGTACAAATGTTGAGTGTGAGGATGTATTTTGGTAAGAAGGGAGTTTGTACGGTAAGATTTTGCCCTACCAGATTGAAAAAAGAAATGTGAAGACAAGAGAGTAACGTGTAAGTACTCAACAGTTTGCGGACAATGAGCTGCACAAAAGGAAAGGTCTTTGGCTGTTCTGTTTTTGCTCTTGTTGGTCCTGTTAATCCTAGGATTTAATCCTCTTAGACCTTTGTTGCCAAATGAGGGTAAAAAGCCTATGACATTGACTCTCATTCTGCACTTGTCCATCAGTGTAGGACCAGGTAAGATCAAGAACTGTGACAGGATTCTACAGATGACAGACAGTGGAAATAATTAATCAGTAATGCTTTCACAGAGACTCTTATAAGGACAAATGGGGTAATATACCAAAAGCAAGAGTTGTAAAAATCAAAATGGAATCACTCATGTCAGCCCTACCAAAGGTAAACAGGTTGTAAAGGATCCTTAGGTGTGAATGACTGATGGTAACTGCTACAAAATACTCTGCTAAAATTCTGTTTGTTCTGAATCCATTTCATTGTCCCTTAACAGACCTGCCATTGGAGAACCTGGATATTGACATTCTCAAGAACAACCTTATGGTAGCAGTGGCTATGAAGTCAGGGTACACCCTTCATAACAAAGTTCCTGAGGGTATTAATGAGAAAGGCAGTGATACATACTCTATCATATCACCCTTCAGCTGTCCAGTGGATCCTTACCAGATGCTGATGCTGTGCCAGGCTTCAACATAACATCAACCATTGGGCCTTGACAGTGCTTGCTGAGATGAGCAGTTTCTCAGAAGGTTGGGATGGGAATGGGGTACACATCACGAATTCCAAAGGCTCTACTTTTCTTTGTTTTTTTCTGGTTACCACAAATTCAGGAGCTTCACAAAAGGGATTAGAAACTTCACCTGTGCTGTAGAGCACAAGTTGTCCTCTGCTGGATACGTAAGCCCTCATGAACTCAGTTAGTTGCCAAGTTGCACTTGTTTGAGTCATGAGTATTTTCTCAGTTTGGAGGCAGATGTTACTTTTACATTTTCTCTGGCAAATTAATAGGATAGCAGATGACTGGTATCATAATTTCAAATCATTATTACCTATCGTCACACACAGGGTCTCAGTTGCCAAAATGGCACTAAATGTGTTCCTCCTGTCTCATTCTACCAAGTGGCTGGGATTATAGACATGTACCATGACACCAGGCCCAAAAACTCTTTAGTGGAAACAGCAATAAATATTAAGTCACTGACGTTGTTCCAAATGGAACATGCAGTGTTCCTCACTACATGAGGTAAGGCCTTTCATTTTACTGATGTCTTTTTACAACTATGAAAATCCTGTAAGAAAAAAACATCCACAGTTTGGAACTTTTCAGGTTAAAATTCAAACATAAGGAGCCTTTCCAGAAAATTTTCAAAGAATGGTGTATTTCATATGGCAATTTACATTGCAGCTTTGACATGTATCATGAATGTTAACATAGTTTAACTTGTAATTATTCTGCAGTATGCAAGACAGAAATTTATCCTTGGATAGACTTACTCTTTGTATTAATTTTATCATATGGGCTACACTGTGAGAATTAGTTAAATTATGACAGCATTGTATTTGTAAGAGTTCTTTGCAGGATGAATTGTTTAGAGAATCCCAAGGATACATCTGTGAGGAATGAACTTTTTGTGTTGGAAACAGGGTCAGTTCAGGGTGGCCTATGTAGCCCAGGCCAGCCTCAAACTTGCATTTAGCCTGCATCAGCTTCCCAAGTGCCAGGATTACAGGAATGTACTACCACAGTTGGCAAAAGTGAACTTACTAAGTGCACTGTACTTGTTTGGCTTCCCTCCAGAACAACTCTTTTATGACAATAAAATGAACATTTGATAAAAGATTCAGAATATTGATTCTACCTGTAAGGTTGCTCCCCAGTTCCATTCAATAGATTTGATGCTTAGTTAACAATCTTAGCATGCCTATGACCTTCTATGGTGTCTTCAAAGATATATCACTTGATGCCTAGTGAATTTTGAAGCTTGAAAATCTGTTGTATATGCATTTAATTTTTAAATAACTGCTGCTCTTTAGTAGGGATGGGGATGTTGATTATTGCTAGAATTCATGAAGTTTTAGTCACCGTCACTGCATTTGTAAAATATCACTCATGTACAAATTCTGCAGGGTTATGCAAGGTATGAACTGCAGCACATATAACAGACACCACCAGACTTGTGTAAAGGCAATGTGACATGGAATTTATTGTACCTGGGCTCAGGCAGAGTGTGATAAGACCTTCTGCTCTGAACAAGGAGAAGTGTGTCCCTTTGATAGGGATGGAGAGAAGGCAGGGCACATTAGGCGGGAAGGTCCCCATGAACATCGCTGGTTAAGGTTTTCCAGCAATCTTGCATCTCAGTGGGCAGAGTCCTCTGAAGTGTACCATGTGAATTCTGTGGTGTCTCCAGATGTCCCCATGACTTGCAAAACTCCTTGCTCTATCATATCTCCTTTCCTGTGCTTGTGGATGATAGCCTCAGGTGCTGAGCTGAGTTCCCTGCAGAGTGCTTCTGCTGGCAAGGAGGCTGATGCCTAGGAGAGTCACACCTGGTTGGAGACTTACATTCCCATCTTGTAGTTATTAGAAAAGAAAAGGGAAATGGGTGTCAGTTCTCATGGCTTTTTCCTTCATATCATATGGGCTGAGTGGGCAACCTATGGGAGAGAAATCTTGAGGAACAGGGCTGTATCAAAGAGAAGTCAGCACCATCTGTCGGTAATCACTTACATATGATTCTGTAAAAAACTGAGAAAAGTCTGAGAAGACATGGAAATCCAGCCATGTGGAGGGACTGGAATGGCTATACAGGTTGCTGCTGACATTGAAATGCAGAGCCAACAGTCTTTGGGTAGGGTAGGATTGTAGTAGTTTAGTAAAAAATGAGTTAAGTTTTTGTAAAGGTGACTTGGATTTAGTGAGTGAAGCTGCGAGTCATAGGAATTGGGGTAAAGGTTGTGGGGAAGGGGAAGGAGGTTTAATTAGGGCTGTGGTAAACACAAGCAGGAGGGTAAATATTTCATCCAAGGTAAGGGACAACTGAATTAGAATTGCAGCAAAATTTGAGAGTAAGATCTACAGAAAATGTATAATAAAATGGCCTATTATAAAGGAGCTAAGGAGATACAGGGAACTTTAGAATCTGGTATGACCCTAACTTGTCATTTTAATATCTTGAATAGCCATAGATACATTAGGAGAATCAGAACTGTTAGATAGCATTTAGCTTTCATAATAGCATAACTATTATTTTGTCTTGTCAGAATGTCTAACGTCATTTGATTTTGGAGTACATCTTATTAACATATGTGTGTGTATATATATATACACATATATATATATATATATACACACACATATACATACAGTCATCCCTTGCTATATCACAGTTCACTTATTGGGGCTTCACTGTATCACAGGTTTTTTAAAAAAAATCTAATTCTGTATCATGGGGTTTTTTGCTATATCGCAGGATTTTGTGGTATATGATATTTATGATTTTAATTATTTTTGCCTAAAAATTTAACACTATAAAAATGTTAATTCAAAGATTAAATCGAAGTAAAATACAGTATGCATATCATCAGATGAATACTGTACTGTACACAATGGAAATGCAGTACACCACTACCACTATTAAAATTATGTAGGTTTACAAGTGCAGAAAGTGTTTCAGAGCATATGAAGTGTTTGTAAGTATGTGGGAAATGTTAATAGGAGAGTGGGAAAAAAAGTTTATAGGAGTGTGGGGTTTATAAAGCCGTAAAATATAGATAAACAATAAAATAAGTATAATGCCACTACTTTGCAGTTTCACCTACTGCTGGGGTCTCTGGAATGTACCTCCCATGATAGGAGGAGCACTGTATATTCAAATTTAGGAAAGAGAACAGTTATGATGTCTTTTATAGTAAACAATTGTTATTTTAGAGGACATATACACAGATGACAAGTTTTTTTAGATCATACATGCCTCTAAAAAGGAAAGTAAAAAGTGGTGGGAAAAGATCAGAAATGAGACCAGACCAGAAAGGAAACTGAAGCAGAACAGGTTTGACATTTCCTCTAGAGTGCAGAGAAGGATCAGGCCAGTTTGTGTCAGTGAAACCTGTCCTCCAAAACTAAAGAACAGTCACCGACCTAGTGTCATTTAACTGGTAGACATCCCATGGTTTATTAATAGACATGCATATATATATACACATACACACACACACACATATATGTATTTTGTTGTTGTTGTTATCTAAAATAAGATTAAAACCCACAAGCTAGGCGTGGTGGTGCACACCTGTAATCCCAGCACTTGGGAGGCTGAGGCAGGAGGATTGTTGCAAGTTCGAGGCCTGCCTGGGCTACAAAGTGAGCTCAAGGCCAGCCTGAACTGCAGAGCAAAACCCTGTATTAAAAAGAAAAAAAAAAAAAAAAAAAAAAAAAGATTAAAACCCACAGCAGTTACAAGTCAAGTGCTTTAATCAAGTTTAAATGTAATATATATATATACAACAAATGTAAGACCTTGTTCACAAGAACAAAACATCCTTTAAAGAAACACCATAAAATGATTTATAAATGGCACAAACAATGGCAAACATGAACATGATTACCTAACATAATTTAGCAATTAGGAAACAAAAATAAACTCGTATCTCTTGTTATTTGTTATGGAAAACTTAAAAGCACTGTGTTCTGCTCACTGAGAGCCATTTGGGCTTCAGATCAGGAGGGAGAAGTCTGAGAATCTGCAGAAGGCAGGCCAGCAGAGGCAGGGAGAGATGGACAGTTTTCTAGTTGAGTACAGAGAAGTGTGGGAGAACAAGGCAGGAAAATTTCCCACTGGGAGCAGAGAAAGGTAACTGTCACACCAGGTGAGGCAAAACAAGTGGCTGCAGGGCCTATACTGAATGTCTTCAGTTAAAGCCAAGGCCATAAAGGAGAGTGGGTGAAAATCCCAAGGCAGCTGTCACAGCTACTGGTCAACAGACAAGGGGAGCCAGTCTCCCCAGGGAAGGACCACGTGTGGGTATTGCCAGGTTACCCAGGCTTGGAAGGAGAAGGAAGTTTTTCCCAAGAGGTAAGACACAGAATTTCAAAGCACTCAACTGCAAAGAGGGAGTTTCAGCAGAGATGGGGTTAAGTTTCAGAGAGAAAAACCCTCAGAGCCAAAAGTGACAGCTCTGGGAGCTGAAAGCGCTGCCAGTACAACAGTGGGGAGGCGGTCAGGGGCCTTAAAGGTACAGAGTGTTAAAAGTCCAGAGGGGAGCAAGCTAACCCAATCTGGAGCAGTCAGCATGGTGAGAACTGGGGAGCTGCCTGGGTTTAGATCGTTGTGGTGGCAGGGGGCGTACCCAACCTGAAATGCCCAGTGAGATCTGGCATGGAAGCAGCAGCAAGAGCTGTAGGAATTGATCTGAGGATGTTGCCAGGTGGCCTTAGCTTGGATAGAGGATCAAGAGAGGTTTAAGCCTTTCAAAAGGAGCTTGTCTCCCTTCCGGGTCTTGGCTCCAAAATGTAACATGAGCAGCAGAGACCACCAGGCTTGTGCAAAAGCAACATGGCATGGAATTTATTGTGCCCGGGTTCAGGCAGAGCGCATGATGAGACCTTCTGCCCCAAACAAAGAGAAGTGTATCCCTTTCATAGGGATGGAGAAAAGGCAGGGCACATTGGACAGGAAAGTCCCAATGAACATCTCTGGTTAAAGTTTTCTAGCAGTCTTGCATCTCAGTGGGCAGAGTCCTCTGAAGTGTCCCATGTGAATTTTCTGGTGTCTCTAGTTGTCCCTAGGACCTGCAAAACTCCTTGCTCTATCTTATCTCCTTTCCTGTGCTTGTGGATAACAGCCTCAGGAGCTGAGCTGAGTTCCCTGCAGAGCAGTGCTTCTGCTGGCAAGGAGGCTGGGAACTGGGGCAGTCAGGACAGATGCAGACTTACATGAATACCCATATTCATCACATTTGTATAGTTTTACTGCAGTATGAGTTATCTGATGTGTACTGAAGTGAGTCTGAAGGCAGATTTCCCAAACATGTAACATTTTTCTAAAGTTTTAGTTGAGGGTACATTTTCTGATGTGTACTAAGGATTTAGTACACATCCTAAAAGATTTGCTACTCTCACTCCATTTGTGAGATTCCTTTCCAGTTTGAATTTTTTGGTGCATAGTAACACTGGATTTTCACCTGAAGGCATAGTTTTACCCAGTACATTGGTAAGGTTTCTCTCCACTGTGGATTAGCTTATGGTTAGTAGATCAAAGGTTTGCCCTCCTACACAGGAAAATTATCTTCCCAGCCAGAACTTTCCAGTGTTTTCTAAGGCTCAAAAATGACTGAAGATTTTGGCTGCATTTCTCAGCTGTCTCCAGGACCAAATCTCCAATGAATCTCAAGTTAGAAATTGTCACAGAAGACCTTGCGTTATTTTTCCAGTATGGATTACATGCTTAGTTAGGCTTAAACACACACTAACAGCTTTGCTACACTCACTGAATTTGTTAAAAGATTTTTATCCCCATTCAGTGCTGTGGTGTACAAGGAATCAAATTTGAGTGAAGATCTTAACACATTCATTACATTTTTAAAGTTTCTCTCCAGTATGGATACTTTGATGCTTTGCTAAGGATGACCGGTACCTGAAAACATTGGCACATTCATTGCACTTGTACGGTTTCTCTCCAGTATGGATTCTCTGATGACTTACTAGGTACGACTTGTGCCTGAAGACCTTACCACACTCATCACATTTGAAAGGTTTTTCTCCAGTATGAATTAGTAGATGTCGTGTAAGGTAGCAATTGTGACTAAAGACCTTGCCGCATTCATTACATCTGAAAGGTTTCTCTCCACTGTGAATTGTTTGATGTTGGGCAAGGTGTGAAATTTCATCAAATACCTTCTCACAATGATTACATTTGTAAGGTTTCTCTCCAGTGTGGATTCTCTGGTGCTTTGCCAGGTATGACTTGTGACTGAAGACCTTGCCACATTCATTACATCTGAAAGGTTTTTCTCCAGTATGAATTCGCCGATGTTGTGCAAGGTAGCAATTTCGACTAAATATCTTGCCACATTCATTACATTTGAAAGGTTTGTCTCCAGTGTGAATTGTCTGATGTTGGTCAAGGTGTGAAATTTGATGGAATACTTTTCCACATTCACTGCATTTGTATGGCTTCTCGCCGCTGTGAATTGCACAATGATTGGCAAGGTGTGTTATCTGATTGAAGACTTTGCCACATTCATTACATTTGTAAGCTCTCTCTTTAGTATGAGTTCTCCAATGCCGTGCCAGAGAGGAGTTCAGACTGAACACTTTGCTACATTCATTACACTTGTAAGGTTTCTCTCCAGTATGAATTCTTCGATGACATATAAGGTATGAATTCTGATTAAAGACCTTTCCACACTCATTACACTTATAAGGCTTCTCTCCAGTATGAATGCGATGATGACGTGCAAGGTGGGAACTACGACTGAACACTTTGCCACACTCACTACATTTGAAAGGTTTCTGTCCAGTGTGAATTATCTGATGTTCTGCAAGGTGTGAGTTACAACTGAACACTTTACCACACTGATTACATTCGTAAGGTTTCTCTCCAGTGTGGACTCTTTGATGCCTTGCTAGGGATGTCCTGTGACTGAACAGTTTACCACATTGAGTACATTCGTAAGGTTTTTCTCCAGTATGGATTCTCTGATGATTTGCCAGGTATGACCTGTGACTAAAGACCCTGTCACATTCATTACATTTATAAGATTTTTCTCCAGTATGAATGATCAGATGTTGTGTAAGGTAACGACTGTGACTAAAGACCTTGTCACATTTATTGCATTGGAAAGGTTTCTCTCCAGAATGGATTCCCTGATGATTTGCTAGGTGTGACTTACGAGTAAAGACCCTGTCACATTCATTACATTTATAAGATTTTTCTCCAGTATGAATGATCAGATGTTGTGCAAGGTAGCGACTGTGACTAAAGACCTTGCCACATTTATTGCACTGGAAAGGTTTCTCTCCCGAATGGATTCCCTGATGATTTGCTACGTGTGAATTTGGAGTAAAGACCTGGTCATATTCATTACATATGAAATGTTTCTCTCCAGTGTGCATTCTCCAGTGACTTACCAGGTGTGATATCTGATTAAAGACCTTGCCACATACATCACATAGAAATTGTTTCTCTCCAGCATGGACTGTTTGATGCATAGTAAAGCATGAGCCTTGATTAAAAGATTTGCCACACTCATTCCATTTGTAAGGTTTTGTACCAATGGGCATCACCGATTCTTGTGTGAAAAATAAAGAATCAAGAAAGTCATTTTCATATTCATGAAAAATGTTTGTTTTGACACTAGAAGGATCTGTTTGGTGGGGTGAAACTGAGGGATCACTGCCAATAGACTGTTTGGTGCAACTCCACTCACTGATGTTCCTTTCTGTTTCAAACAGCTGTTGTTCAGGCAGATATGATGGAAAGCTTACCTTAAGCCAATTTTTAATATGTTCCTTCTCTGTAGCCCTTCTACGATATTCATGTCTTGTATCAGTGAGATTTTCCTTGTATGTCCCATACAATCCTGTGTCAAGTCTCTTATCCTCTCTCCAATGAGTCTTAAAGTCATGTATATTTTTCTGGATTTTGTTGAAGCACAGTTCTTCAATGTGACGGGTTTTATGCCTTTCCAACGTGACCGTCTGAAACATTTCTCCTGTATCACTTTTCCTTTTTGGTGGAAATTCTTTGATGGTACATTGAAGAGAAGTATCTAGGAAATGTAAGAAATCATTGGGTTTTGTTTATTACTGGTTGGCAGATAAACTGTTATGTAAGCACGTGACACTAAACCTAAAGAAATAATGCTAACGGAACAGTTATGAAATGTCATGATTTTCAGATGTTAGGACAACAAAAGGAATAAGAAAAGTTTGATTACATGTAATTCAAATCAACTACAGAAATGCTCAGTGTGAAACAAAGTATGACCAAAACACTGACATTACATAAATTTATTCAATGGGTACCTTGCTATTGTAATTGTCAGTCCCTGAAGTGGTAAGAAAGACATCTGTGTGGTTTAAGCATACCAGTCTGTTACTTCTAATGGAAGATGGAAGTAAACGAGACATGAAAAGCATCGTCTCATCACGGAAAGTACAGAAGAGTGATCAGTTTTACTAAACAAAGGAACTTTGAAATGTTTACTATAGTTACTTTAGTTCACCATTTCACAGCACTATTTTTTTAAAAAGTAAGTTATCATTACTTTTAAGGACAGTAGGTCAAAACATTTATGTTTCCAGTTCTAACTGATACAGAGTGTGAGAGAAAAAGGATTTGATTAGTGGCCAGCAGATGCAAACATGTTCTCAAAGATTCACAGAAGCAGTATATAGCATAACACGTTAGCAAACACAAGGAGCACGGAAAGTACTATTTCAAAAGAGAAGGGCTGTGCTGTGAACAGTGCTGCTTAGCCACCCCTCACAGAAAGTCATCAACATTGGACTTATTTATTTAGACAGTGTCCCGAGAACAGCTAAGAAATGAGTAGATGTCCTTCCTTACACTGTGAGGTTCATATAGGAGTCCTTTGCATATTGCAGTGTGTAGAAGAACAGTTACATACTAAGAAGTAACAGATCAACAAACATGAGAAACAGGCAGCATAGAAAAAGACAAATACATAGGGCAAGGAATAACAGGCAGGAGGAAGCCAAGGTTGTGCTGGTAAATCTGTGGAACTGTACTGGCACTGGGGCAGTTAATATCCCTACCTCTGTGAGAAAGAGAAACAGATGTAACAAGTGGCAGAAAACGGTCCCGTTCTTAACTGTGGGAATGAGTGTTCAGGGGTGTGTGGTGGGGGAGAAGGATGGAACAGCATTATTAGTAGGGTAGCAGTGTGATAGCACAGAGGAAAGCAGATTTACATCTCCTAAGATATCTGTAATGAAATTTTTCATAATGAGTTACCTGTAAGTTGTATGCATATTTAACAAAATCTAATTGATATATTCTGAGAATCTGTGCAGAAACAGTCTAAGCAGGAAATGAAAGCAAAACCCTCGAAATAGCCAAGAAGAGGAGATGGTAAATTACTTCTGTTCCCACATAGAAAGTCGATTTAACTTTTATCATACAGCAATCTAGGGAGACAATGAATTCACAGTCATGATTCTCTGGCTAAGGAGATAGAAACAGTTTTGAAGAAACGAGTCTAATATTAATCACATTAGCAAAATTGAAAAACAAACCAGAAACAGAAAAGAAAGATGAAAACAGCTACCAACTCTTGAGGACCTCCCAAGCACTGCCATGGCACAGCTCAGTGATCAAGGACAACCCTTGAGGTGCTGCCCGCGAAGGGACTAATGCAAGTCTGGCAGTGACTGAGTTCTCATTCAAGTGTGGTGTTACAAAGTGCACTATCGACCCCTAACGCAGACATCCTGTTTCACCATATGATCTCTTCTGCACATGATCCTGCCAAAATGCCCGCCCCAGAGGATGAACAAACAGGAACACTGATCTTTAGATCCCAAAACTGTGAGCTAAATAACCTTTTCTTCATGTATTATTCAGCTTCAGTGATTTTGTTATAGCAGCAGAAAACAGGAAAGCCTGCATAGATGGAATATCATTCAGCCTTTAAAGGGACAGAAATCCTATTATATGAAATAAGGTAAATCTACAGGATATTATATTAAATGAATACAGAGTCATGAAAACACAAACACCAAAGAAGTCCATATATATGAAACTTGTAAGAGAGTCAAATTCATAGGAACAAAAAGAAGGCAGTTGCCAACAGCAAAGGAATAGTGGAATTAAGTACTCATCTAAATGAACTGAATGAAATTTAAGGAACAAGAAAAATATATTCTAATTCTGGCAAGCTCATATAATACACAGTGGTATCTGGTTTCACAAGCTTAATTTGTTTTATGATTTGGGGGAAGATGTCCTTGGTTGAGTTTGTCATGTGAAATGGAGTTTGTGAATGGAAGCAAAATTTTCTCACATGCTTTTGTTTGAGAACCAAATTGTTTGTGAACAGAAGGACTTATGTGTCATGGTATTACTGTAATATAAAATTCATTGGACAGTGTTATGATCTGCGTCTGGGTGTCCCCCCAAAGCCTCATGTGGTCATGGGGCAGGCTTTTAGAGTTTGATTGATTATGGGTGTGAGACCTACACCCGCCCTGGGGTGAATAGTTAGCATATGTCAGGGAGAGGAAAGAGGCTGCTTCTGGCCATTCCTCGCTGTAGTGTTTGTTGCTTTTGCTGTGTTCTGCCACCATGAGCTGTAGCTCTCTGCCATGTGCCACTCTGCCTTGTAACCTGCCAAGTATGGACTGAAACCTCCACAAACTGTAAGCTAAATAATCCTTTCCTTCCTTCATTTTGAGCATCAGGTATTCTGTCCCAGCAACGAGAGAAAAGTAACCAAGACAGAATTTGGTACCACAGGAGTGGGGTCGTTGCTGTGACTATATCTGACCATGTGGTTCAACAGCCTTTGGAAATGGCTTGTGGAAAGTGTTTGGAAAGGTTTGGGGTTGTCGCCTGAAAGAGAAGTGCTAGAACACCTTTGGTTGTTCTGTCTGGGAGATTCTGGTCAGAGCTCAGAAGCCCAGAGGACTGATAGAAATTCTGCCGGTAAAGACCGGATTCGGGAAGTCCTGTTGGGAAGAAGGACTCCACTGATTGTTGGACTCCAAACAATGTATGTTATGGCTTGGCAGAAAGTTTGTCTGCATTTTGCTCATGTCCAGAGACTTTGCCTAAGACTGAGATTAAGGGCGGCAGCGGAGTGATTGATCTGGCAAAAGAAATTTCAAGGCAGTCAAACGTTGGGGCAGTGGCATGGCTATTGTTGGGGGCTTTTAGCCAGATTTATATTGAGAATCAAGAACAAAGAGCCCAG
>NW_004955558.1:102164-103547 GCF_000276665.1 Chinchilla lanigera
AGCTGCAGTAATGCTATGGACTGCAAAGATAAGGCTGAGGAGAACTCTATTGCTGAGAAGGAACAGAATAGAAAAGATGGCCTGAGGGCATCACAAGCAGCAAGTCTCCACCCTTTGCAGCCTCAAAACGGCGAAGGTGAAAGACCTTGCTTTGAGAAGGAAGCCTCAGAGCACCATGTTCCAGAATGGCGGCAGCATAGAGGATCTGTTCCTCAGAATTGGATTCAGAGTGCCCAGCAATCCAGGCACTTGACCCCTGTGGCCAAGAGAGAGGAAAACGGCTACTGCTCCAGGTGGCAGCAGACCTTGGCATCATCCACGTGGCCCTGGCTTTAGGGGCATGGCAAATGCACAAGTTCTGAGGTTTAAGAGGCTTCCACCCAGATTTCAGAAAGCCTGGGAGGCCAGGAAGTGTGCCCCTGAAAGGGCAGTGTGTGAAGCTGTGAGTGTGAAGCAAAAGGTGCCCTGGAGACCTCAGAAGTTTAGAAAAGCCAGGACCGTGGATCATCTAAGGAAAGCTGCAAGGAGGGAGCAAAGCGGGCCTAAGAGAGAGCCATGGAAGCTGTAACCACCAGAACTGCCACAGTGGTGGACTCATGCAAGCCCTTTGGAGCTCACAATGTGCCACAGACTGCTTCAGATGCTGATCGTGTAACTACAGGACATAATGTTAGCCCTGTTGGATTTTGGACTTGCTTTGGTCCCAATGTTCTGTGTCCCCATCTGTACCCTTTGGAATGGTAATGTTATTTTGTGCCACTGAGTGTTGGAAGTGTTTAACTTTTCATTTGTACAGGGGCTCGCAGCTAAGAGTTTGCCTTACATCTTGGAGGAGACTTGGGACTTGGACTCTTCAGCAATGCTGCAACTGCTAGGACTTTGGCAACTCTTGCAGATGGACTAAATGCTGTTTGTATAAAGGGATGGGCATGAGTCTTTGGGGGGCCAGGGGTGGAATGTTATGGTTTGTGTCTGGTTGTCCCCCGAAAGCCTAATGTGGTCATGGGGCAGGCTTTTAGAGTTTGATTGATTATGGGTGTGAGAGCTACACCCACCCTGGGGTGGATAGTTTGCATATGTAAGGGAGAGGAAGAGGCTGCTTGCAGCCATTCCTCCCTTTTAGTGTCTGTTGCTTTTGCTGTGTTCTGCCACCATGAGCTGTAGCTCTCTGCCATGTGCCAGTCTGCCTTGTAATTGGCCAAGTATGGACTGAAACCTCCACAAACTGTAAGCTAAATAAACCTTTCCTTCCTTAATTTTGGGTGTTAGGCATTTTGTCCCAGCAATGAGAGAAAAGTAACCAAGACAGACAGAATTTTAAAAATACATATTACATGGTTCACTCCCAGGTTTTGGTGCCTATATATATATATATATATATAT
>NW_004955558.1:103647-118620 GCF_000276665.1 Chinchilla lanigera
AATATAAACATGAGCTTATCCAATATTAATATATTTGACTTCACAAATATCACCAGGAGAACACAGGTAACCTAATGGATGAAATAAGTAAATGACTCAGAGTGGAGATGGGTTTACCTACCATCACTATTAGTGATAGCAAAATGAGCAGAGAAATAGTCAATAACATGAGGAGTAAATAAGAGCCAGAGAAGAGGACAGCACCAGAGTGCCCACAGGCACCCAGTGAACATCACCAGAAATTCAGATGGAAAGAAAGATGGGAAACACAACAGTTTTTATGTGCTGAGCTCAAGAATGCAATTTCTAAAAGGAGATTGAAAAGGATGTCACAAAATGGAAAGATATCCCTTGCGCAGGGACAGGAAGAACCAACATAGTAAAAACGGCCATACTCCCAAAATTGTTACACAGATTTAACACAATCCTGATCAAAATACCATTAGCATACCTCACAGAACTAGAGAACACATTCCTAAAATTCATCTGAAACCAGAAGAGACCTAGAATAGCAAAGGCAATCTGGGGCAACAATGACAAGGCAGGAGGCATCACAATCCCTGACTAGAAATTATACTACAAAGTTAATGCGATGAGATCAGCATGGTATTGCCGAAAGAACAGACCTGAGTATCAGCGGAACAGATTAGAAATGCAGACCCAACTACAAACACACTCAGCCACCTTATCTTTTCACAAAGGAACCAAATATCTTCACTGGAAGAAAGATAGCCTCTTTAATAAATGGTGCTGGAAAAAATAGGCTCTCTATATGCCAGGGACTAAAACTAGACCCATATCTATTACCATGCACTAACCTGAAGTAAAAATGGATCAGAAATCTAAATTTTAAAACAGCAACACTGAATCTACTGAAAGAGAAAATAGGTAGAAATCTTGAAGGCATAGGTGAAAGCAAAGACTTCATGAACAAAACCCAAACTGCATGGGAAATACTCCATAGAATCAACAACTGGGACCTCATCTTATTAAAAAGCTTTTGCACATCAAAAGAAATCACCAACAGAGTGAAAAGACAAACCCAGAGTGGGAAAAAATTTTAGTCAACCATCCCTCAAACAAAGAACTTATATCTAGAACATATAAAACAACTGAAAACAATCAGACTGCCCCCCAAATTCAAAGACCCAATCCATAAATGGGCATCTGAGATGAATATGTACTTCTCAAATGAAGAAATACAGATAGCAAATAAATATATGAAAAAGTGTTCAACATCATTGGTCATTTGAGAGACGCAAATTAAAACAACACTGAGATTCCATCTCACTCCAGAAAGAATGGCTATCATTAAGAAATCAACCAATGACAAATGTTGGAGAGGTTGTGGGGAAAAAGGAACCCTTCTCCACTGTTGGTAGGAGTGAAGACTGGTACAACCACTGTAGAAATCAGTGTGGAGATTCCTCAAAAAACTAAGATTAGAGGTCCCATTCAATCCAGCTATTCCCCTTCTGGCTATTTTCCCAAAAGAAATTAAAACATCGTATCACAGTGATATATGTGCACCCATCTTTATAATAGCACAATTTGTCATAGCTAAATCTTGGGAACAACCCAAAAGCCATTAACCAAGGAGTGGATAAAAAAGATGTGGTACTTTTATATAATGGACTGCTACTCAGCTATAAAGAAGGATAAACTTGAGGCTTTTATAGGTAAATGGATGCAACTAGAAATCATACTAACTGAAACAAACCAGATTCACATGTGTAAAAATTGTATTGTCTCCCTAGTGTAATAAGCTGAAAGAGTAAATGAGATCCAAAATGTACAACAGATATTGGGAACTGGGAAGAAACTGTTCAAAATGAAAGAGAAACTGGGATGGGGAAAGGAGAAAAAAAATGGAAAAGTAAATATATATGAAGGAAAAGTGTGTGTGTATATATATATATATATATATATATATATATATGTACACATACAATAGTTAAGACAACTATCCTATTAATTTCTATTAGTTCACTGAAAAGAAAGGTTTGTGCTTATATCGTTTGATCAGTTTTTCATTCCTATATCTTGCAATCTGAGCAACTACTTTAAAGACAACAATAAGCAATGTACTAACCACTGTTACTCTCCATCTTGGTTTGAAATTTTTTGTCATTGTTTTTAGTGTTTTTTCTCTTAAAAATAAATCAATAAATAAATGGAATTTCCAAAACTGCAGACATTTTGTAGCAAATGAAGGTGATACAAACAATAGTGGAGAAGAATTCCATGAAGTGCCAGAAACAGGCTTAGTTTCCTGTAAAATACTATGAGATATTTAAATATTAATCTAGTACAGTGATACCTCAGTTGTCAAACAGCTCTAAGTTTAAACTGTTCACTACATGAACAGCAAAGTTTAAAAAAATTGTGCATAACTTTGCTCCATATTCAAACCAAAAGTCCAATGTGAAGAAACCTGGCAAAGAGTCACGGGTGGCTTCTCAACAAGGACACTAAGGGGTGATACGTCAGTCTAAGCACTGCTTTCGCCCAGACAACACAGAGTTCTCATGTTAGTGCTTAGAACATTCATCACTGTCCTTTTCCTTTAGTGCTTTGTGTGGAACTCCGTGACCATGGCTCTAAAGAAAGTTAGTGATACCAGCATTAAAGGTAACAGGAAAACTATGAGAACCACAATAAAGAAATCATTGCAAAACGTGTTAAAGACCTAGAAAAATGAATTTTTAAGTGTAATTTTTGGATCTCAGAACCAATTATTTGATTTTCCATTATTTTTTATGGGAAATATACATGAAATTCTCAAGTTTTGGTGTTCAAACATGAAGTTGTAACAGAGTTCATACACGGAGTTCATACACGGAGAAACCACTGTAACAAAATGGACACAAGAAATTTACGTGGAGAGAAGAATGATTATAGCAAAGCATTTGTTCCAAAAAATGACAAATCACTAAAATATGAATAAAACACGCAGTTAAGTTTATAAAACTGACAACATACCATAGGGGGAAAAAGTATTAAATTAAAAAAAAACCCTACCTACCTAAAGATGTTTCTAAGACAGAAATTAATAAAACAAAAAATGATATCCAAAAAAAGATATTCAAAAGTTCCAAACCTAAAAACAGTAAGTTTAACACTCAAAAGTGTATTTTAACAGTACCTTCTATGTTAGATGAAACAAAAGTAAAGAAAATACTGTTCAAAAAATTCTGGAATAGCGTAAATTTTATACAGACTCTTGCTGAGTTATACTTACTTCAGTGAAGAAGAACATTGTCTAAATATATAAAGCAATGGATAACCCCTGTTAGAACAGTCTCACAAATTGCAGATATAAAACAAAGAACACTACAAGTATCATAAAAAATACTCAACTGCTGATCATACACAGAAAAAGGTTCTTTCACACCACTTGGTAAGATACAGGACGAAAAACACTGTCTTCAAGAAATAATGGCAGCCTTTAAAATCTAAGGCATCATTCAATCTTAAAAGGTGCCCCACTAACATGCACAAAATCATGCTTTTTAAGTTTGAACTCACTACACGGAACAAAGGCCTAAGCCAAGGTTTGCTGTTGAAGATGAACAACGGCACCCCTGGGGAATAAAGGGTGGTTTACTTCAAAGCCTCACGCACTTGAGAACATGAACCTGAGAAAGGTGCTGCTAAGAGATTTCTCTATGCCACTGACTGCTGGCTCAAAGGGGATGACTGTTACCATATGTGACCAACATGATCACTGCCACAGAAAGACAATTCTGTGACAGTCCTCAAAAATTAGAACTCAGCTAGAAACAAGGCTCAGTGAGGCACTGCTGGTATTTTTATCTGTTGTGACAGCTCAGTGTACTTTCTAGGGTCTCAGGAATCGTGAGGCATGCCGAGGACCCCACTCAAGGTTTCCAGGGTGTAATAAATAATAGGGTGCAAGGGCCTTCTACACTGGGACTCTTAGGGGCCATTTAGAGAGCTCTGCACATGGCCCTGTAAGACACTAGACATCTCCCTCCTTCCTGATTATTGCCAGGCCACTATCTTCATTTTAATGTACAACTACAAGAGCTCACTACAAAGCAGACAAAAATAGAGTGGCTGACAGGCCAAATACTACAAAAGACATGCTGTTAGGTATGAGATCTTTCACAGACCTAGAACAACTGGCCTATCCCAATGAGGCAATGACCAGCTAAGTTTGTTAATAAAACAGACATGGGCCCCCTTCCCTAAAGAAGGCACTCCAGTTCAGTTCTTCTGACATGTCATACAGGGCTCTAAAGAACCTTACGTTTAATTCTTTGCTGGATTACAAGAGACAATCCAGAGACAGATTCCTCATTCACAAACAGCTACGATCACAGTGTTACAAGTGGCCCTTAAAAATGCAAATAAAGCTTGGAAGCAAGCCCTCAGGGCAGTCAGAGCCACACCAAAAAAATCTTAAAAATTATCTGAAAGTTTGTCAAGCCGTAAGAAACCAAATCCTATGAAAGTTCAACGTTAGCCCAAGCTCTGTTAAGTTTTGCAAAGAAAAACAAAAATGTCAATGTTCAGTGTTTTAATTGTGAGAAAACAAGACATATTCATGAACCACACAGCAACATCTGGCAGGGCCAGAATGATACTCAAACATACTAGGCAGACAATTCTCCTTCATGTGTTTCTATGTAAACGCACTCAGTGCAATAGTCCATAAGAAGGCTTCATGTAAACTCAAAGTGGATTATCACAGCAGAAGAAGATGACACATCAGACCCTAGGAAGCTCTATGTCAAAAGTAAATTTTAGCTGCGTGTCAGTCTACTTGGGAACTGAGGCAGGACGGCATGTCTGATACCAGCCTGGACAACTCAGTAAGACCCTGGCAGAGAATAAAAATGAAAGGGTTAGGAATGTGGTTCAGTGGTAGGATAACCCTAGGTTGCATTCCCAGTATCACAGAAAATTCACAGGCAGAATATGAAACAGTAAAAAAAGGAAAATCAGGATGAGTCAAGAATTTTCTACACTTAAAGACCAGTAAAAGTAGTGGAAGACAGAAAAAACTAACACATAAAGTAGAAGGACGTTGGGAGACTTTGAGATGGAGATCCGTTCTGTCCACACACACCATGCCAGCGGCCTAAAAGGTTGATTATGTGCTGTCCATACAGGACCGCTGATCCAAGGGAGGCCCCGTCTCTGGACTACGTTTTTGGTTCTGAGGAACAATCTCAGAAGACGTCACACTCCCGTTACACACAGCTGAGAAGTATCAAAAGCAGAATGCAAGAAAGGGCAGAGGCACCACAGCAGGGACACACAACAGGGTCAGCCCGGCGGGGTTTCTGGCACTCACATGTGAGGACAAGCAGCCGCAGTTTCTCATCTCCTGACCGGATCTTCCAACCACAGGAAACGGGGTCAAACATGGACATGGAACATGTAGAGAGCAAGACCATGGAGACCGCTGCTCTGAAGTGTATGGAAGGAACTGAGCAAAAGACAGACTCAAGAACCTGGGAGTCTAAGGGAGGACACCGAAGGGCCCTTCCCACAGAGCACAGAGTCAGGGACCGAAGACCTCACAGAAGCCGGTAACACGGTCTCGCGAGCTGCAGCAACGCTGGCAGGTAAAAAGAACCACGACCACGTCACTCAGCTGACAAGGGAAAGCCGACAGTGAAGAAACCCCTGCTCTGTGAGCTCACGGGAGGTAAGCTTCTTTCCCGCAGACCTCTCTCACCGAAGTCTGCTGGACACTATCTAAGGCTGCAGCCTCTACTCTGCCTGTCTGAGCTTACCTGTGGTCACACCTCTGACACATTCCCAGCCATGTGAGTTTGTCGATGCTTTCACTGGGCCACAGACACTCCAGGGCTCTGCCCCTTGCTCCAACGTGAAGAGAACACTCAGGTCGAAAGGATGGATTCCTGCGGTAGAGAGAAAGGCAGGTGATGTGCTGTGGCTTTTCAGCCCTATTTACTTGAGAAGGAATACAGTGATCTAGACAAATAGTTCACGGCTCTCTCCGGATATCTAGCTCTCTCCCAAGGACCAATGATTCCAACGATTGACAGGGATAAATGACTCACAGGGCTAAAAACAGAACTGGATATTTTAAGTCTGCTGTAAGGCTTCCTGCACACTTCCACTCTGAAACCACTACTGACATATCTATCCCAATGGCGGAGGCACACCTGAAGAAAGAGGACCATTGAAGTCCAGGTGCTGCGTTGTGGAACTTCACATTTCAGAGGCAATAGGGCATCTGTCTCAGTCGAACAACACAGAAGATTCCACGAAGAAACAAGGGAAAATGCAAACGAAGCAGAGCAGATTTGACTTCTAGAAGGAAGTCATCCTTACCCAGGGAGACCAGGTTCCCATAGTTCTCCAGCATCACGTCCCTGTACAAAGTCCTCTGAGCAGCGTCCAGGTCTTTCCACTCCTCCTGGGTAAACTCTATGGCCACATCCTTGAATGTCAACAGACCCTGAAATAAAAAACATGTATCACCATGGAAACATGGGGAAGGGTTATACTTTCCATACATAATGAGGAGGGACATGTCAGGGGGGATTCAATTGAAGTGACTGAGCTAAATCCATGCTGAGCACGGATCCACCCCTTGCACATCTGGAGTGACAAAGACGGTTTTACATGCTAATGAGGTAACTAAGGACAGGTGACTCCCAGGTAGCTTCAGGACAGGGGCTGCTCATCATGAAGACCTGGGCAGGATTAGACGGTCATGGCATTCCCTCCCATTCCCGCCCTCCAGGGAAGGGAGGGGGTCTAATGTTTGAATGGACCAGCAATGTCAATGATATAACCAATCACACCTAGGAATGAAGGCTCCATAAAAACTCTAAAGTTCGGAGTTCAAAGCAATAGATGGGTCAATGTCTGGAGGTTTCTGGAAGGTGAAGCGGCCATAGAAGGCATGACACACTGTGTTCTTTATCCCGTAGCTGGCCCTGTGCATCTTTTCCACACGAGTATCCATCTTTTGAACAAGTTTTAGAGGAAATGTTAATTGTAAGTGTTTGACTGATTTTCGTGAGCTGCTGAACCCAATAATGGGACCATAGGAATGGGAATCCCCACGTATGGGTGACCACTCAGAACCACAGGCTGCGGTCCATGTTTGATACTTATACTTGGCCATCCACACCCCAGGGCTCTGCCCCTTCTTCCAACATGGAGACAGCACTCAGGTCAAAAGAAGGCATTCCTGTCATCTCATGTGGGGACACTTCTGTGGGTATGAACCTGCAACAGTGGAGTCAAGGCTATTTCTACATAGACCGTGTCAGAATTACACTATATTAAAGAGCATCCCCCAACGAACTGCTGGCTTGATATTTGGAGAAGAATCCTCACACATCCAAAATGACAGCTTTCTGTGTGGTGAGGATACAGGGGAAAATGAGTTTGTCTTTACTATATATTCACACAAAGTAAGGTATGTTAGAACATGTTATATCTGTACAATTGTATTTTCTTATACTTTTATAAGAAATTATAATACTCTCTAAATCAAGGATAGATTTCCCATTTTGTGGACAATACATGAAATGCACAAATAAAAATTCAGAAACACACTTTCCTCTATGCTAGATGTTAGGTCCAACACCCTAAGTGTCACTTGGTATCTACATGAGCTAGAGGATGGGTTGTGTGTTGAGAAATGACATAGTTCACAGTAGCTTTAAAGAAAGAGCAGAATATAATAAAAGCATGATAATTATAGCGATAGTACAGGTTAATGCTTGTGGACACTTCTAGGTACTACATACTATTCTAATTGTTTTATGTGTATAATTCATAGCAAAACGTGAGGAATGTTTCCCTGTTACTATGAAGAAAACTGTCACAGACACTATGACACTAGCCTCAGGTCAAAGAGCTAAAAATACCAGAGTACACATCTGAAACTATGGCCCAGGGTATCAGAATGAAAGCTATAGAATCAAACTATTAAGCAATAGATACAGCATCAAAAATAAATTAGTACTAAATTTCCTAAGTAAGAAAACTGAACCAAGTTCAGGACAACACTGTGAATCTGTATGAAAGTTCAATATTTATGCACACACATAGGCGTACATATTATGTTTGTCACTGCTACCAGTGGATTAATAGGACACTATAGTACAAGTTTAAGGCAAAGAAAAATATTGAAGATATATTTTCTACCACTTAAAAAGAGAATCTTGGAAAAGGCAGGCACGCTGGCGCATGCCTGTAATCCCAGCACTTGGGAGGTTGAGGCAGGAGGACTGTCATGAGTTTGAGCCCACGGTGAGTTTAAGACCAGCCTGAACTACATAGTAAGACCTTGTCTCAAAAAAAAAAGAGAGAACCTGAGGGTTGGAATGTAGCTTGAAGGTACAGCACTTGTGTAACATGCTAGAGGATCTAGGCTTGAAATCTGACACTGTAAAAAAAATTTAAATAAATGAATGGGACCCGCATAAAAGGCATGGAAGTGCATACTCATACACTTATGCACACACATTACACTTAAATCAACAAACTTAAAAGGAGTCTCTCTCAACGATTCTTTTCAGTGATTACTTTTTACCCCCACTTATACCAATGCGTATTTCAGCGTGCATGGACAACGCAAAGGAAAAAAACAACATACCTCAGACTATAAAGCACTAGTGTTTACCAGGAAGTCTAAAATGGTACAACAGGAAAACTTCTATGATGGAATTTGAACTTCAATCTCTAATAGATATTCATACTAAAATATATTGACAATTTAACCACTTACATTCAGGTAAACATTACCAAAACTCAAGTGGAATTTACTAGCTTAATAAAAATGTAAGATGAGGAATTTCTCAAAGTATGGGGTACTGGGATCAAAACCAGGGCTTCACCCATACCAGAAGAGTGCTGTATCTCTGGGCTACATCCCCAGCCCACAAATTATTTAATTAATTAAACAGATTAAGAGAAAACAAGTATGTATTTCAAAAATATATAATAAACTCGAGGCTTTTATAGGCAAATGGTCACAACTAGAGACCATACTCATAAGCGAAATAAATCAAACATACATGTGCAAGCACCGCATTGTTTCTCTAGTGTAAAGCCTGAAAGAGTTAATTTAAACTAGGAGATATGATAGACATTGAGAACTGATAGGAAAGCACTCATAGGTAAAGGATAACTGGAATATGGGAAAAGAGAAGGAAAAGAAGGAGAAAGTTTGTATATATGTATATGCAGGATAGTTAACACGGGTGTTCTACTGTCCTGTATTTCCTTGCTGAAAGAAACTGTTAGTGAGGCATTGGTTGATTAGCTTTGTATGTCTCTATGTGTTTTCATGAGAAACTACATTGAAGATATCAATATATAATACAATAAGCATTGTTAATTCCCTACCACTCTGTTTGTAACTCTGTAATGTCTGTACTGATCCTATGCTATTTTGTAAAATGTTGTCGGTCTGTTAGTATTTTCCTCCTTTTATTTCTAAAATAAAATAAAAAAATATATATATATATAATGAAAAGAATTATAGTGGACCCCCAAATTTGAGGGTGTTACATTCCTAGAGTACTCATAAATTGGGAAAAACTGTGAATTTCAGAGATGGTCAGAAAAATGCCTATAAATCCCTACTTTTACCATTTAACCCTAAATACACTATGTCTCCTGCAGTTAACGTAATTTAATAAAATACCATACCAATAAAGCCCAAGAAGATGCCAGGTGTTTTGGCAGTGTCTTAGGAATCTTAGGGCTTCAAAAACAAAACAGAACACTCAGGATAGCTATATGGCATGCAGCCACCTGTTATGCCACAGGAATGCTGGTGCTTCTGCAGGAGACTGGTGACAGGGCAGC
Organism: Chinchilla lanigera; assembly: GCF_000276665.1. NCBI lineage: Eukaryota > Metazoa > Chordata > Mammalia > Rodentia > Chinchillidae > Chinchilla > Chinchilla lanigera. Next base: position 113,482 of record NW_004955558.1, read on the forward strand.
AGCCAATCAGCAGCAAGAAGAACTGAGCAACTCTCTCAGATTGGCTACTTGCAAACCTCCCATCAAAAAAACAATTTCAGAGGATATTTCCAGTTTCCATGAAATTGCGGGGATTTCTTGAACATTCACTAGTTAGGTTCTAAGGAAAAATCTGCAATGATTGAGGTTGCAAACTCTGAACTGCGATTCCTTAAGGGTATATTATATGGAAAAATTAAAAAGCAGCCCCAAAATGCAACTTGGAAACCTAACAAGCCAGCGAGCCTGATACATAGCAAGCATATTTCTTCCAAACAGCGCAACTGGGAATGAACTCTGGATGCGCTTCCTCCTAGTAAAGGAGAAAGAGAGGCTGGGTCACACTCCAGCCCTTCGCAACTGCACAAGACCTCTGAGCAGGCATCAGCAGGAGGGAAAAGGTGCAAAATAAGGAGGCAGAGAAGACAGAAAAAGCTGAGTTAACAACTAACAGATACCATGACTACAACCTGGAAAAAGAATGTTACTTAAATATAGAAAGTAAAAAACAGTGGAAACCATCCTCCTCCCTTAGCAGCCTTCCTTAGACACACATGTTCCTGCGCTCACATGCATGGAACACCTTACATTTCCATTAGCAAATACATCATGGTGCTTAAGTAAAAAACACTGCCTGGTCCTTGAAAAGAAATTATGCAACTGTTCTGAAGGACTGATGCCAGCAAGACAGAGGGGCAAGAAGCCCCACATGATCCCTCCCTCAAGGGAACAAGGATTTAAAAGGAACACAGCAACGAACTGCCCTGGTGAGAAACTCAGAAAACACCTCAGAGGCTGGAACCCTTCATGCAAGCCCTGCAGGAACAAAAGTGAAGACAAGCAAGGGCTTAAGTGACTTCAGTAAAGAGACCATCCCATGCCTCTCAGAAGAGGAAGAAAGAAATGTATACGAGTCTATCTGAAATTAAGATGGCCCTAAATTTCTCAAATATGAGAAAGACTGACATACAAATTCAAGCAGCTTAAAGAAATCTAACTAGAATAAATGTAAGTGACCTACAACAAAACACACCAAAATGGAACCACCAAGAGTCAGAGAAACAAAGAGTCTTGACAAGAGCAAGAGAAGAGTGACTTCCTACCCAGGAGTGCACTCCTACGCGAGTCAGGAAGTTCTCGGCGGAAACTTCGCCAGCTACACGTAGTGGACAGTACATTCACAGTGCTGATGAAAACACTGCCAGTCAACACCACCACACCAGACAAAACTGTCCTTCAAAAACGGAGAAATTGAGAGTGGCCAGATAAAAATTAACGGAGTTCATTACCACTCAACCTGCCCTACAGTAACACATTATTTTCTTCTTCTCTTTTCCTTCTTTTCTTTTCTTTAATGAGATAGGATCTTGCTCACTTGCCCAAGTTGGCCTCAAATCTATGATTCTTCTGGCTTGGCCTCCACAGCAGATGGGAATAACCATGTGCCTCAGTTTGCCCAGCCCAAGAATTTATAGAGAAATCACGAAATTGAAATGAAAAAAACCAGAACAACAAAAGAGAAAAAGCATATAAAACTGCAGGTACATCACATAAGCCCTTCACTATGAATAATTACATCCAATTTGAATGAATTAAATGCTTAAATTAAAAAGATACAATGATTGAAGAGAGAGTTAAAAAGGAAACTAAGGTCCAGGTACATACTGTAAACAAGCTTCCCTTTGGTTCAAAGGTCTCACACAGGCAAAAAGGGAAATGACGGGAAAGGAAATGCAAATGGAAACCAAAAGAGAGAGGGGGTGGCTACTCCTTTAGTTATTTATTTATTTATTTAATTTTAATTTATTTAATTATTTTTAACTCCTCTATTTTAAAACACAGTGTTATGGTTGATACACTGTGTCAACTTGGGGACTCTAGAGGTTTGGCTAAATGACTCAGCAGGAAGCCAGGATACTTACTTTGTATACATCCTGAGCCTATGAAAGAGGAGGGCAAAGATTATGTGAGAGCTACACACCCCTTAGGTGGGGGTAGCCTGTTTACAAAGTAAGGCAGGGAAAGAGGCTGCTTGCAGCCATTCCTCCCTTTTGCTCTGGCTGTTTGCTGTTTGGCTTCCCTTCCCCTCTTTGCTCTTGTTGCTTTGCTACCTTCTGCCTCGGAGCCAGCCAAGTATGGACTAAAACCTCCACAAACTGTAAGCCAAATAAACCTTTCCTTCCTTCATTTTGGGCGTTGGGTATTTTGTCTCAGCAACGACAGAAAAGTAACCAAGACACACAGCCTTTAAGATACAAACTGTCATAATAAAAAAAGAACATTACATCACTATTAAAGGGGCAGTGCCCCAGGAGATACGATAATTAGAAGCACATACCCAACATTAATCCTCTCCAATGTATGAAGCAAACATTGACAGAGTTAGAGGGCACAATAACTGGGGGATACTTCACGCTCCATGTAACTTATGGACAGAATAACCAGAAATAAACAGGGGGCTTCAACAACACTACTCAGCATATGCACCTCACAGACGTGTGCAGAACATTCTACCTGACAGCAGCAGAAACTACCTCTACAACACACAAAGAACATCTATTCGTTACACTGTGTTAGGTTAAAAATGAAGATTTACTAAGTTTAAGAAACTTCAAGGAATTCAAATTTTCTTTTGTGCACAATGGAATGAATGCAAAAAATAATAGCTGAGGAGATACAAAACCCCACAAATATGTGAAAATTTCAAACAACCAACAGGTAAAAGTAGAAGACGATTTCAGAGATCATCTGTAGCAAAAAAAAAAAATGAAAACAAATACGCCAAAACTTACAGAACGCAGTAAGAAGTCTAAGATAGTAAACTTAACGTCCAGAACAAAGGACAAACTCAACCCAATATTTGTACCTCAATCAAAACCAAAATATACTAAAGTACCATTACGTAAAAGGAAGGAAAAAAATGAGCATCACAGCAGAGATAAACGACAATAGTGGACACGTTAAACCATAAAACATGAACTTTTTGGAAAGATCAGCAAAAACAACAGGTGCTTCCCAGCATCACGAGCAAGCAGTCCCCTCACATGATCCATGTCACTGGCAGAGTGAGACGGGGTCCTAGGGGAGAGGAGCGAGGCCGAGTGCACCCCGCATGAGCGCGCAGGTTATGGGGCTACAGGAAGTTAGCAGTGCTGTGTTCAGCACTTCACAAAGGAGGGAGACAGGGAACCGCAAATGAGATCACTGCTTTACCTGAGTAACAGCCATTTTCGACTCCTTTTCTTTCCTTTCTCCTCTTCCAAGCTTCTTCCTTGTGTAACAGGAGATTCAGAAGATGGTCCTAGCAAGGGTCGCTGGCCCACACCTCTAATGCCGGCACTTGGGAGCCTGAGACAAACACATCAAGGCCAGCCCGGGCTACACAGTCAGTTCCAGGTCACCATGAACTGCATAGTGAGACTCTGTCTCAAAAAAAAAAGTTAATATGTAAAGTCAAAAACACGTTGTTTAACGCTAAAAATGAACATATCCCTTTCTCCTAACAGTCAGACACACAAAGGAGAACCTCACTGTGGAACGGTGGGCTCACCGCTGCCCACTGCACTGTGGTGGGGATGCAGGGATATGAAACTCCTGCAACAGGCCCAACCAGACCTCCTCCACACCTCTTCAGAGTGTGCTGCCCCTGGTGAAGGCCCAACACCCAGCAGCAGAAGAGACCAAGGCTGCAGAGTTCGTCTTTCGGACACAGCCCCTGCCCGGACCAAACCCACAGCTCCAAGGATCAAAATCTGATCGCAGCCTCAGAAATGCAAGACACCTCTGTAATGTCTGTACTGATCCTATGCTATTTTGTAAAATGTTGTCGGTCTGTTAGTATTTTCCTCCTCTAATTTCTAAAATAAAAAAAAATAAAAAAATAAAAAGAAATGCAAGACACGGTCTGGGTGCCCAGTGCTGTGCAGAGAACTGAATCAACTTAAATTTTATTAAGGCTGGGTCCCAGGCTGACCACGCAGAAGGGGACTCTCTGCTACGGAGCCACAGAAGATTTATTTGCTCAACACCTCAGCGCTCCAATGGGAACCCGAGGTTGAGAGCACCACCCAGCAGAGCAAGCCTAGCCCCCTCCCAGCTTCCGGCTCTGCTCTCCCTTTGGAGCCTGTCGTTCCCAGGACCCAGACAGTCAACTGGGAAGGATCAGAAAGAATCTTGCAGAGCAGGCAACATGGGCCAGAGGTGGGCTGAGGGTGTGGGTAGGATTGCCGTGGAAGGCGGAGGCCACAGAAGTCTCCAAGATGACACTAGGAGACCTGTGAGTGAATTCTAAGTTGAGAGCAAACCAAGAGAAGGCCCTGAGTTAGGAGGTACAGCGGCACCAGGAAACGGCAGGAGGCCCGTGCGGCTCAAGCAGAACGAGCAGGGAGGATACTGCAGGCGATGAAGGCAGGGAGGACTCCCAGAAGCACAGCGAGTGTGGCTGAGATGTTCTAACACTTCTCTACCACACTTGAAATAAACTTTGAAATGCTGGAGCGTCAACCATCTAATGCAAAAATGTTTTCTTTCTTTTTTCAATTAAAACACTTACAAATATGATCATATATGCTATATATGTTATATTTATGGACACGTGTTCAGCTAAGGCCCAGCAAGGGCAGGGTCCCCCCTACCTGAGACACTGTGGACTACACAGGAAGTCATTTCCAGAGCTCGGGAAGCCACACGGGAACTGTGAAGGCAGGGGTACCTGTCGGATGTCCCAGCAGACTTGAGGTGATTCTAGGGCTCCTGGGGGAAGTCTGAAGGGTATGCAGACACATAGGTATGGTGTCAAAGCCATGAAGAAAGCGGTATCGTTTAGAGGTTCAAGGCTAAAGCATGGGTCAGCGTCACATCCGGACAACGGGGTTCAGGAGACACCTGCAGAGGACGCACGGTGCTGTCTGCCTGGGCTGTGAAGCACCTCTCGGCTCCTCCAGCTCTGAGCTCCTCCCTGTCCTGCTCCTCTCCCGGCTCCCTACCTTGCTGGCCTCATCTCCCTGGGGGTCAACAGTCTACATGTCTCTATTTTTCTCCCCTGCTACCTTCTTGGCTGCTTCTTTCACTCCTGGCTCTGTTTGGAGTCGCTCACCCGCCCTCTGCTGTGCCATCTGTTTA
>NW_004955558.1:119319-122002 GCF_000276665.1 Chinchilla lanigera
CCCGGCGAGCTGCGGACTGGAAGGGGAGGGGGCGTCCTGGCCCCCGTGCGGGCGGGGCGGCGGGGCCGGCTGGAGTCGCCCCTGCGGCCGGGCGGAGGGGACTTGCGCACCGGGGAGGAGTCTTCATTCCGACGGGGCAGCGCGGGGCGCGGAGGCGGAGCCCGCGGAGAGGAGGAGGAGGAGGGGAAGGAGGGGTGGACGGGGAGTGCGGGGGACCGGAGGGGCGACCCTGGGGCGGTGGAATTGCACATATGGACAAAAGGGATTTAGAATTAGCTCAGTGCATGGGCTCTGCGTTTAATCCCTAAACAGACCCAGTTCTTGTTTACTTTTTATTCCGACCCAGTTTCTTCAAGTGTCATAACTTGCACAGAAGAATTCTCCTGTGTGTGATGGGTGAAATACAGCTTTTGTTTCAGGGTCTCTTCGCTTTTAGGGATGTGGCCATAGAATTCTAGGTGGGTGGAAAGGCCTCGACTGTGCTCAGAGGACTTTGTACAGGGATTGGAGAACTGCAGGAACCTGATCTCCCTGGGTGGGATGCCTGCCTTCTGGGAGTCAGAGCTCCTCTGTGCCTCTGCATTTTCCTTTGTGTCTTCATGGGATCCTCTGAGTTGTTTGATTGAGACAGATATCCTACTGCCTCAGAAATGTGAAGCTTCGCAACGCCGCAGCTGGATGTAAGTGCCCTGTCTCCTTCTGCGGGGGTTGGGGGAGGTGTTCTGCCCCCTTTGTGATAGATACGTTATTGGTGGTTACAGAGCTGAAATTTGCGTGAAGCCTTATAGCACACTTTCGAAATACCCAGTTCCTCGTTTTTTTTTTATCTTAGTGCTTTTGAATCTTTGGTCCTTGGAAGAGAGCTGGATATCTTCATAGAACAGTGAAATGCTTGTCTAGATCACTGTGTAATCTCTTAAGTGAACAGGGCTGGAGTCTGGAAAAGCCACAGCAGATCACATGCTTGTCTTTTTAGTAGGCGGAATCTCAAGTTGAAACAAGTTCTGCAGTAAAAATGTCACAAGACTACAGAAAAAAAATTGAAGATACTAGAAGATGGAAAGATTTTACGTGTTCATGAATAACCAGATATAATATTTTTAAAATGAGAATATTACAAAAAAATACAAATTCAATACAATCTTCATCAAAATGCCAACTCCTTTTAAAAATAAATTTTAAAACTCATGAAAACAAAATAGCAGGAGCAATGCTAAGGAAAATCACCAACGCTGAAAGCATTACAATGCTTGTATAGACTAAACAACCATTATAAAACAAACGAACAGAAAACAGTATGGTACTGACAAAAAGGTGAGACCAATGGGATAGCATAGATATGACAGAAATAAATCCAAAGGACTATAGTGATTGCCTTTCAGCTTGTCTTCACCGGGACACAATACCCAACACTTACATGTTAAAGTAGGAGAGCTTTGTTTTGTCTGGGATATTGAGTCCATCATCAGCTAGTTCCAAGACAGGAAGGCATAATGAAAGGGCTTAGGATAAGAAACCTATGGTGGCCAGAAAGCAGAGTGAAGGGAGGAGGTAGGAGAGATAGACCCTTCCAGGTTACATCTCCAGTGACTTTTCACTTTTGACAAGGCCCAACCTCCTAACAGCACATTTATCTATAAACTCATTGGTGGATTGATCCACTGATGTCTATAGCACCAGTATGACCCAACCACATAGTGTGTGAGGCTTTGGGGAAACATTTCACCCTGGTCTTCCAAACACGCATCCACATATGTTTATAGAAAGTATAATTTACTCCATCTCTGAAAGTCACCAAAGCCTTAACAATTCCAGCATTGCTAAAATGTCAAAGTCCAAAAATCTCCTCTGAGACTCAAGGCAACCTCTTAATTTTGATCCCCTGGAAAAATCAAAAGGAAAAGTTAAATATTTTAAATAATTTTGATGAACAATGTGTAGGATAAATATGCAAATTCCAAAAGGGGGGATAGGGAAATAGAAACCTGATTCACATTCCAAAAATTTTGCCTTTGAGTGCATGAGGCTTTGGTGTGACTTGATCTAAACCATAAAAAAACTAATTCTTGAAAAATAGGCCAAACACAAACACTGGAAAAAGATATAGCCGCTTTAATAAATAATGCTGGGAGTACTGTATATCCACTTCAAAAGATTAAAACTGGATCAGTCTTCACCCAGTACAAAAACTAATTGAAGATACAACTAAATTTTAGACTTAAGCTTGAAACTACTAGAAAAAAATGCAGGGTAACCACTTGGAGTCATATAATTAGGTAAAGATCTCTGGCATAAAACTCCAATTTCTCTGAAAATACAGCAAGAATTAACAAATGTGTCTTTTTCAAAATAAGGCTCTGCATAAAATTAGAATGATTATTAGACTGAAGAGACAATGGGCTGTAGAACGGGAGAACATCTTGGCAGGTACTCTTCCAACAGAGAAGAAAACCCAGCAATAAAACAAGCCAGTTGTATCAGTTTGGAGCTTATTTTGCAAGGGGAACAACATAATACAGGACACATACTTTATATGATTATTTATAAGTCACCCAAAGAACAGTATACAAAAGAGTGTGGGAAATCTGTCCACACACTAAGACCAAGGAATCCAGCTGAGGGCCTGGATCCCACAACAGTGTCCTACATGAGCTGAGCTGAATACCCAGAGCTCATAACAATG
>NW_004955558.1:122597-124024 GCF_000276665.1 Chinchilla lanigera
CTTACTCAGTTCAGCTGGGGGTTATAAGTTGACCACCAGTTATCAATCCATTACACCAGTTAATAAATGAGTGAATGAACTAAACTGTCACTTCTTTAAAGATGTAACAAATAACCAACACATATATGAAAAGAATGTTCAACATTTTTAGCCATCATGGGAATGCAAACCCAAACTATATTGAGATTCTATCTCATCCCATTCAGAATGCCTGTTATCAAGAATACATAAAACCATAACTGCCAGTGAAGATGTAAGGAACGAAAATCAACCCTTACAGATCGTTGGTGAGAATATTAGTTTGTACACATAGTACTATGAAAATGGGAGACCATTATGTTAAGTGAAAAGGTCAGGCTCAAACACAAGTGTCACATTTTCTGTCATATGTGAAATATAAACAGACAGAAAAGGAAAATCCTTAAGGCAAAAGTTAGACTATTTGAGGAGAGCGAAAGGGTATAATGGGGGAGGGATATGATCACAGTAGGTGCCATATTTGTAAGAATATGCCAAATTGAAATCCATTCTTCTGCAAAACTAAACTAAAAAAAATTGAAAGAACTAGTGGAAGATAGAAAATAAACAAGTTAATATATGAGTAAAATGAAAATGTTAATAGGAGACCATAACTGTAAAAATGGCACCAAAATATATTATAGCATGAAAAATATAAATAACTAAAATGAAAATGTCATTTGATGCATAGTCACATATGATGAGATAGAAAAGCAGCAAGTATGAACAGAGGACAACTGAAATTATTGAGTCCTAGGAACAGAAAAAAAAATATACAGAAAAGTGAATATAAACTATCGGGGGGGGCACTTTTAAGGACACTACCATGTAAACTGTGGATGCTCCAGAACAAGAAGAGAATAATTGAAAACACAGGTTGTAAATGCAAATTTGGTTGTACACCCAAATTTGATGTCACACACTGGTAAACATGATCATAAACTTGAGGGTAAAAGTGCTGGAGGAAAGGGACAGATAGAAACCACAATGTGTGGAAGCATGACTGTCTATAGGATGTAATGGGAGAGTTTCTCAACTTTTTGTGAACATTGAGGATGATATAGTTTCAAGGGAAAGTACAGGAAATATTGAGTTATAATCTAAGAGATTTTCAGAGAGGTTTGTGTTACTGGATTTGAGGGTTCCCTGAATTATTTTACCCTCACATATGTTATTTTCTAATATATCAGTAAGTTTCACCATTTTATATATTCAGTAGAAAAGAGAATCAGAGTATCTGAGAGGAATGTCTAATAAAATGAGAAAAAGAAAAAAACATAACTTCATAATTTATATGTGGAATCATTGGCCTCATTCATACAATTTCATAGAAATTCATTTTGAAATGAAGAAATGGAAATCTTGGAAAAATAGATGTAAGCAGTGATAGGAAACCTAATTAGAAGGAT
>NW_004955558.1:124193-142001 GCF_000276665.1 Chinchilla lanigera
TATATATATAATTAGGAGGTATGTATATATGTGTGTATGTGTATATATATATTTCACTACCTCAGAAATCAAAGCACCAGCATGAGAATATTCAACTGCTGAAATATATCACTTAAAAAAAGGTTAAATAAGACAATGTAGCTTCTCTCTCAAACAGTCTTGAAGGCTCACCAAAGTTTTCTATATAACTTTATATTGAGAGAAATAAGGAGAAATGTGATCAGGCAATCAATCAATAAATACAGAATCTAGTGAAAAAAATCAATGCTTTGACACTTGCAAAGTTCACCTGGGTGTGCTATCTATTCCCCTGTGAGGGTTTTCAGGTCAACTGAGAAGTGAGAGGGCAACAGTTCACTGGCCCACCATGACTTCTGACTCATCTGCAAGTCTAATGCTCCCAAATACCCGTGAGGGTCAATAATTCACTTGAAGACTTCATGGAAATCACAGAGCGCTCCAGTACTCATGGTTAAAGTTTATTATGGGAAGGATAGAAGTTATATCCACAGAAGGAAGCAGCAGACAGGGTGGAGTCCAGAACACGTGCCCATGTTGAGCTCCCAGTTGTGCTCCCATGGTGTCAAAGAGACATCACTTTCCAGCACCATGTGAAATACTACTCTTGGAGATTTTTCACCAGGCACATTACGTAAGGGTGATGCCCAGAGCTTCTCAGACACTGTCATGACAATTTCATGTGGCTAGCTTTTCTCCTCCTATTCCTCCACAGGTTTAACTGTTTGTGCATGCTCCACAGTCCCCCCATATATCATATTGTTACACTGTAAGGTAACAAAAGCCCCAGTCAAACAAAGATTACACCAAGCATGACATTTCAAGGGACTGGATTTACTTCTCAGTGCTACAAGCAAAGACTTCATGTTGGCTAAAGCCATTTTCAATACTCTCTATCTTTTTTTTTTTTTTTTTTTTTTTTTTGGTACTAGGAATCAAACTCAGGACCTTGCGCTTGCTAGGCAGGCACTGTGCTGCTGAGCTATATCCCTGGCCGTATTTTTTCAATACTCTTGACTCTACTCAAAGCGCTTTGATATAAGTGAGCATCTACATTTTGTATGGCATTGATAGGACACACCTGATGATGCTATCATATGTGATTTGTATGGCTAACATTTGAGGAACCAGTGTGTGGTAGAAATAGATTTATGCTATGGTGGTTCCATCCTATGGCTTCCTTCATATTCAATAAATAATTTTCCTCCAAGACTCAGCAACATTACTCATTTAGATAATTTTTTTATTATACACTGTATTTCCAAGTCAAAGGTAAACAGCACATTTAGGTAAGGGGGTGTGGTGTGACTAAAGTACACCAAGGAGCTTAATGGCAATCACAGGACAAAAAATGCTAGGGAATAGCTCTTTTGGGTCTATGAGAATAAGGGGTTCAACAATCATAAGAAAAAATAGAATGAGAAAGGTACAATAGATCAAAGTGGATAGAAGGGGGTGGTGTGGTAAAACGCCTACCAGAGTCATTGTGCACAAGAGATTAACAGACCCAGGTGAGGTGTTTTGTAAGTTATATAAAATTTAAAGTTTTTTCCTTTTTATGGAAAGAGAATACATTGACACATGGATAGTAGGAATGAGAAATCTTCATTAGTCACAGCCGCAAAGGAAGTAGAATTCTGGGTGGAAGCACACCGGGATTGCTCCTAGAGAGAGTGTGACAGGAGGATGGCAGTAACACATGGAAAACAAGCAGGATGAAAGTCACTAGAGTTCCTGGGAACTCTGAACTGACTTACTAGAATAATTTAATGTGTCTGAAAGAAGGGGCTGTCCCTGATTTCTTTGATTGGTACTGACAACTGACTAATTTGGGAAGGGGTACCTAAATGGCCAAATATGTGAGAGCACAGTTAGGGAGGTGGTTTGAATGTGGACATAATCAGATGTTCAACAAAGGAAACTGACAGTCTTCTCCCAGGGTTCCACAAATGGTTCAAAAGATATTTGTTTCAAAAATCCAAATATATTTCCATATATTTGTGGCTTAAGGCTTCCCTGGCAGTAGTTACTAGTGGAAGAGAGATACAGAGGCTTGGAAGGTGAATACAAGTCTTGCATGTGGTGTGGGATAAGGGGATAATGGGAACAGTCCGAGACAATAGCTGCAGGTAACTGAGTAAGGTGGGGAAGATAGGGAGATTGTATAAAGGACCCAGAAAAAGGTAAATTTGGGTATGTGGATAGGGACACAAAGGCTGACGCCACCTGGTATATGAGGTCTGAAATTTTGAACAAGGGGCCTTAAAGAATATGGTTGACATCACCGGAATTACAGTAAATATGTGTTAACTGGGAAGGAATAGTTGGAGGTGACGGAAAGTGAAGACTGTTGTCAGGGCCTGACAGGTGGACAAAAGCATGGACCGACATCTCGCCAGACGGAGATGAGTATGGAAGTGATGTTAGCCTGGATGAGGCAAAGATGGGCAACAGAAAAAAGCAAAGAAACATTTTTAGAATTCATTGAACTGTATCGCTGGCCATAAAAGAGACATTTTACTACCAACATCTATAGCAGTGAGATTAACAGGTTTGTGGGTTCCATGAAGACTTACAGTGAATTGTTGACCATAAATGTTATTGTGGGAAACCCAGGTGTAGAGATGGGTCAGAAGTCATGATGGTCTAGTGTGGGCCACGTCTCTCTAAGTTGGCTGAAAACCCTTGTGGAGAAATGGATAGTGGGAGTAGGTCAGATTTGCAAGAGTTGAAGGATTGTGTTTTTTAAACCATTAAATGGCTATTCATTAATTACATAACTTGGAAGGCCGAGGGAGAAAGATTGCACATTGCAGCCCATCGTGGGCATCTTAGCAAGACTTGGTCTCAGAATGAAAAATAAAAAAGGGGTGGGGATATATTTTCAACTTATAGTACATGTTCTCCATGCACAAGGCCCTAGGTTTAGTCTTGAGAAAGGATAAAAATAAAAAGTGGAACTTTCACTTTTTAAGTGCTTTTTGATTGTCATATATTTTTAAAAGTTCTATATGAATAATGCTCAAAAAATCAACATTATTGGTACATTTTGATATACATAATATCACATTCATCATAGGGAATGTGTACCTGTACATCATAATCTTAATTCTATTTTTCCCATTCCCCTGCTTCCCTTCAATCTTTCTTCTACTCCCTATTTACAACACGTTGTTTCTAATTTTTTCTTTCCTGTCTTTTTATTTTTTATCCCTATTCCTTTCCTTCCCTCCCCGCTCCCTTGTTCCCCTTCCCGTTTAAACATTTTCTTCTTACTCCCCTCAACGATGGATTTCACCAAATCAGTATTGGCTCATAAAATTCTCCCCCCCCCCCAGTACCGGGAATCAAACTCACAACCTTGCACTTGCGGGGCAGGTGCTGTGCCGCTGAGCTAAATCCCCAGCCCCAAGCTCATAAAATTCTTAAGACAACTATTGAGATGTGATCAGGATTGGAATTTCTTCCAATAGTGAATATCTTTTGTGACTAACTAACCAATTCTTTTAAAACTGTCTTTCAAATGTGCAGAAAGCTAATGAAATATATGCTGTAGTCCCACTCAACGGAATTATAGCTTCTCACCTGAGGGAGTTAACTGAACTTTGGTCCACTAAACCAAAAGGGAAAAAAATGATTAACTCTGGTCTTCATGAAGTAAATCTGTCATTCTGCAGAATTTTGAAAGAATAGTCTTAACTTTTAAAATTATGCATCCTCCCTACAATGAAGATATCCAAACTCCTGGAGACAATAAAACAAGACCTCAACACTGGTGTGCCCAGTGGGGGGTGCCTGCAGGTCACAGTAAGGCCTCTCGGTGAAAGCCAGCTACTGGAGAAACCCTCTGCAGAAGGTCCCTGGATCTATTCTGTCTTGTCAGAATCATTTTTTCTGAAATATATACTCTTTCTCTTAAAAAAAAAAAAGGAATATCACGAAATGTGTTTAAGACATGCTTAAATGTATAAAGAACTTACAGGCACAGCTATACCTAGTTTTGTCAAGTGATTAAAAAACTAAAGACTTAAAATTTCCAGCTCTCTCACACAGATGCTCCTTCACATATGATGTGGTTACATTCTGATAAACCTATTGTAAATTGAAAGCATTGCAAGTCGGAAAAATCACTCGATACACCTAACCCCCTGAACATCATGGCTTAGCTCTGTCTGCTTTAAATTGGACAGAACACTACCCCAGGCTAGAGATGTGCAAAGCTTATTTTGCAAAAAGGTGTTAAAACTCTCATTGGATAATTTACTGAATATTTATATCCACCAGACTCTGCAACACAGTACTCTGTGGTGTGTGTGGGTCATTTGCTCTCATAGTTCATGGTGACGTACACAGAGCTGTGGCTTTGCTGCCCGTCCAGCATCTCAAGAGACTATCATACTACATATCATTAGTTTGACGAGGGGGAAATTTTATTTTATTTTGACAGGATCTTGCTCTGTAATTCAGGCTGGCCTCGAACTCAGAGTAATCCTCCAGTCTCAACCTCCCAAGTACTGGGATTACCAGCATGCACCACCACACCCAGCAGGAAAATTTTAAATTCATATAGATTTTCTTTTGTGTGGGTGACACATTTGCATCCTTGTAAAGTTGAACAATCATTCACTTTTTTAAAGATAGATTTGGTTCAGACTGTCTTTAAGAAGTAGCCCGGGCTGGCCTCAAATTTATGGCTATCCCACCTTAACCTTGCAAGAGCCACAATTATAGGTATGCACTGCCACCTCTGGCAAGAAATGAACTTTCTCTCAGCCATAAAGAAGGATAAACTCGAGACGTTTATAGATAAATGCATGCCACTAGAGATCATACTCCTAAGTGAAATACATTGGACTAATATGTGTAAGTATCATGTTGTCTCCCTGGCATGAGGAACTAAGAGTAAATGAGGTCCACAGCACACGATAGATAATGCGGTGGGGTGGTTTGTACTGGGAATTGAACTCAGGACCCTGTGCTTGCCAGGAAGGTGCCGTGCCACTGAGCTATCTCCCTGGCCTTGGTAATGTGAAATGGGAAGAAATTTTTCAAAAGGAAAAAGAGACTAGCATGGGGGAAAGGGGAAAGGAAGGAAAAGTAAAAAACAAAATACAAGGTTTGTGCTAATATCATTTGGAGAATTTTATAAGTCCACATCTTGTACTCTTATTAACTACTTTAAAGATAACAATACTCAATGTATTGTTATTCTAATGTTATGAAATTTTGTTTTACTTTTTTCTGTAAAATAAAAAATGAACTTCCTAAATCACTGTATTTTTCTGCTTTTGCTCCAGAACAAATCCTCTTATGACAACAAAATGAAACTTTGAAAAATCCTGTAAGGTTGCTCCCCAGTTCAATTCTTCGAGTTTTGATGCTTGCAAAAAAGCCTTTGCAATACCCACTACCTATGTATGGCTCTCTCAATATCATTATTTCATGTCTAGTGAATGTTTTAGACCAGAAGTCTCTGTTATATATGCATTATGCTTTTTTACATATTAATATGGACTAGGGTGCTATTGCTCGAATTCATCATGAATGTTTTGTCTACCTCATTATAAGATGCCACTTGTGTACAAATTCCACAGTTATGCAATGTGTGAATGTCTACATTCTTATCACTTTTCTATAATTTCTCTCCAGGATGGGTTATCTGTATACTCAAGTGTGAGTGCTGAAAATAGGATGTGCCTAACTGGTTTTTTCAGGTTCTTCATGAGGATGTACTTGCTGATGTGTACTGAGGCTTAAGTACCTACTGAAAGATTTGCCACTCTCAGTCCATTTGTGAAGTTTCTTTCCAGTTTGAATTCTTTGGTGAGTATTAATATCACATTTTCAACTTAAGGCACTGTTACACCTAATACATTGGTAATGCTTTCCTCCACTATAGATTATCTTATGGATACCAAGCCTTAAATGATGACTCAAGGTTTGCCTTATTACACATGAAAAGTATCTTTCCAGGAGGACTAGTCCAATGTTTTCTAAGGCTGGGACATTGACTGGAGACTTCTGCCTCATTTGCTAGCTTTCTCTCCAAGATGAAATCTCTAATGAATTCCCACTGAGGAACTGTTAGGTATGACCCTGACACATGGACTACATGGTCAGGCCTAAACATACACTAGTCTTTGCTGCACTCCTTCAAATTAAAAGAATTTTCTCCTCTCTCAGTTCTCTGAGGCACAAGGCATCAAATTTGACTAATGACCTTTATACTTTCATTACATTTGTAATGTTTCCTTCAAGTAATAATTCTCCAATGATGTATCAGGGATGAGTTTAGACTGAACACTTTGCCATATTAACTATATTCGAAAGATTTCTCTCCAGATATTCTGCAATGTATGAATTACAACTGAACACTTTACCATATTCATTACATGTATAAGGTTTCTTTCCAGTATGGATTCTCTGATGATTGGTTGGTAAGACTTGAGACTGAACCCCTGCCACATTCATTACATTTATAAGATTTTTATCTGGAATGAAATATCAGATGTGGAAGTTAGAGACTGTGATTAAAGACCTTGCCCATTCATTACATTGTCAATGGTTTATCTCCAGTATAAATTGTTTGATGTTGGGCAAGGAGTGAAATTTGATGTAATACTTTTACATACTCATATTTTAAGGTTTCTCTCTAGTATGGATTCTTTGATGTTTTACTATAGATGACTTACAACAAAAAAACACTGCCACATTCATTACATTTGTATGGTTTCTCTCCAGTATGGATTCTCTCATGGTTTGCTAGGTAGGACTCATGACTGAAGACCTTGCCACATTCATTACATTTGTATGGTTTCTCTCCAGTATGGATTCTCTCATGGTTTGCTAGGTAGGACTCATGACTGAAGACCTTGCCACATTCATTACATTTGTAAGGCTTCTCTGCAGTATGAATTGTTTGATGCTTTGCTAGAGATGACTTATGACAGAAAACACTGCTATATTCATTACATCTGTAAAGTTTCTGTGCAATATGAATTGTCCGATGATGTACTAGAGATGAGTTTAGACTAAACACTTTGCCACATTCACTGCATTTGGAAGGTTTCTCTCCAGTATGAATCTTATGATGACATGCAAGGCAGAATTTGCAACTGAACACTTTGCCACATTCATTACATTTGAAAGGTTTCACTCCAGTGTGAATTATGAGATGTCCTGCAAGGTGTGAATTACAACTGAACACTTTACCACATTCTTTACATTTGTAAGATTTCTCTCCAGTATGCATTCTCTGAAGACTTTTAATGTTTGATTTCTGATTGAAGACCTTGCCACATATATCACATAGAAATTGTTTGTCTCCAGCATAGACTGTCTGAGGTATAGTGAAGTGTGAGCTTTGGTTCAAAGATCTGTCACATTCATTCCCTTTGTAAGGTTTTGTACCAATGGGCATCACCAATTCTTGTGTGAAAAATAAAGAATCAAGAAAGTCATTTTCATATTCATGAGAAATATTTGTTTTGACACTAAAAGGATTTCTTCAGTGGGATGAAACTGAAGAATTGCTGTTAACAGATTTCTCAGTGTAATTTCACTGATTAAATTTCTCTTACAAATAGCTGTTGTTCAGGCAGACGTGACTGAAAGCTTAATTCAACACAATGTTTAATATATTTTTCCCTGCATTTGTTCTACCATGTTCCTCTCTTCTATCAGTGATATTTTCTTTGTGAGTCCCACATAATCTTGTGAGTCCCACATAATCCTGTAACAAATCTTTTATCCTTTCTCCAATGACCCTTAAAGTCATGTATATTTGTCCAGATTTCGAAGCACAATTCTTCAGTGTCATGCTTTTTATTTCTTTCCAACACTACTATATGGAACATTTCTCCTGTATCACTTTTCCCTTTTGGTGGAAATTCCTTGATGACACATTTAGGAGATTTATCTAGGAAATACAAGAAAGCATTGTGTTCTTAAATAAATTCTTTTAGTAAAGTAAATTACATCAAAAGAAATCATTATAATTGAACAACAATAATGAAAGTTCAGGATTTTTAGGCCTTACAAACACAAAAGGAGTAAGAAAAGCTTGACTACATGTAATTTAAATCACATGTAGAAAAGCTCAATTTGAAACAAACTATGACCAAAACACTCACATTGTGTAAACTAATTCAATGGGTTCTTTGTGAAATTTTCAGTTCTCAAATGTGTGAGAAATAAATTTTTGTGGTTTAAGCATACTAGTCTTTGTTATCTCTAATGGAAGATGAACATAAAGCAGACATGAAAAGGATCAGGATGGAAGAATGATCAGTCTTATTGATAAAAGGAACCCTGAAATATCTACTGTAATACATTATTCTTAACTATTTCACAGCCCTACGTATTTAAAAACGTGGAGGTAAGTTATAATTACTTTTCAATCAGAGACAGCAGGTCAATGACATTTGTGTTTCTAACCCCAATATACACAGACTGGAAGTGAGAGAAACAGGATTTGATTGTTTGCCTGTAGGCTCAGACAACATGTGCTCAAAGATGCCTACTCACACAAGCAGCACAAAATGATCAGGGGAAAATATCTTTTAATAGTGTCACTCAGCTGACCCTCATGGACAATGTTATTTGAATCAAGACTTCATATATCGATTTATGTAGTTTCCTCAGAACATCTAAACATGAGGGGGTGTCTTTCCTTCTGCTGTGATGCTAATACGGGAGTCCTCTGCAAACTCAAGTGGGTAGTAGACATATAGTAAGAAGTAGCAGCAATACAGTGCATCCAAATCAAGGAACCACATGTGAAAAAGCCAGGATGGAAAAAGACAAGCATGTAGGGCAAAGGGGAACAAGTAGGAGGGAGCTAAGTTTGTGCTGGTAAATCTATGGGAAGGCAATTGCACTTGGACTAGTCCTACCTTTGTGGGAAAGAGAAACAGATGTAGCAAATGCAAGGAAAACTATTCCATTCTTAAGTATGGGAATGAGCATTCAGATGTGGGGGAGAATGGAAGAATTAGCAGGGTAGCAGTATGATGGTGGGGAAGAAAGCAGATTCACATCTCCTAAAACATGTTTAATGAACTTTATCAAAATGAATGACCAGTAGGTTCTAGGTATATATTTAACAAAATTTTATTCATATATTCTAAGCAGGACCTGAAAGCAAAACCTTAAACTAGACAAAAAGAGGAGATGGCAAGTTAATTCTGTTCCCACACAGAAACTCAGTGTAAGCTTTAACAAGAGTACAGCAATCTAGGGAAACAATGGGTAAAAAATTATTCTTTGGCTAAGAAAATAGAGATAGCTTTATATAAAAAGATTAGCAGGAGGTCTACCCTTAGTCACATTAGACACACAAAAGAAACACAAATCAAAAGAAATAGAAAAATAAAAAATGAAAAACCTATCAACCACTGAGGATCCCCAAGCACTGCCATGACATGGATCAATGATCAAGGATAACCCCAAGCAGAAGATCTGCCTTATCACTTGTTACCAGAAGGCCAGAAATGGCCTGATCTTATAATGCCCATGTCATTCACAGTACACAGGTATTTCTCATCACAAGAAGAGTGAGGTCAGGACAATAATCGCCTATATCTTATCATAGTCTCTTATTAGCAGAACTGTTTTGTTTTACTGGCAAAGTGAGCTAGTCCTGGTGAGAGTGTGCTGCTATAAAGTGCACGCCTGACCCTTGATGCAGACGTTCCGTCTCACCGTACAATCTCTTCTGCACAGGATCCTGCCAAGATGCCCTCCGCAGAGGATGGACCAATAGGGACACCTGATCCTGGTCTTTCATATGCCCAAACTGTCAGCTAAATGAAGTTTTCTTTATACATTATTCAGCACCAGGGATTTAATTATAGTAGTGGAAAGCAGAGAAAAGCCCAAATACAACAGAATACTATTTGACCTTTAAAAAGACAGAAGTCCTGTAATATGAAAAAAGATAGATATTTCTGTAGGATATTATTGTAAGTGAATGCAAACTGAAAAAAGAGCTTCATTAAAACACAAATGTACAATTCCACACAGATGAAACATAAGATAGTTAAATTTATGGGAACAAAGTGAACAATGGCAATCGACAACAGCAAAGGAATCAATAAGATGGAGGGAAATGTTGATTTAAGTACTCATGATTAACTGAATTAAATTCAGGCAGCAAGAAAAATAAGGTAGATTCTAACTCTGCCAAGCTCATACAATGTAATATAAAATTCACTGGACAAAAGTTTTAAAAATTTATATATTAGTGCTATATAGCTGTCCTAATGAATGAATACAAGATATACTTAATGCAATGTATCTGACTTCATAAATATTATACTTATAATATTCAAAATTGATATATTTGACTTCACAAATGTTACATATTATGGAGAAAACAAGGAAATGATCCACAGTGAAGAAGGCTTTACTTAACAACATCATTAGTGGCAGCAAAATAAGCAGAGAAGTAGTCAACAATATAAGTAGCAAATAACAGCCAGAGCAGAGGATAGCACCAGAGATGGGTTAACAGGGAGCAAGTGAACATTAAAGGAAATTGAGATGGGAAGAAATATGAGGACAAAAACCCTTTTTATGTGCTAAACTCAACGCAATTTCCACCTCTTCAAAGATTTTGTTGAAAATGAAGATGCAGGCAACAATAGTGTAGAAGAATTCCATGAAGTGTAAGAAATAGGCTTAATTTGCTATAAAATTCTATGAGATACTCAAATGTTAATCTAGTATACGAAGATGGACACAATAAATCTGCATAGAGAGAACCATGATAAGAATATAGTACTTATGTCAAGAAATAATAAATTAGTAAAATGTAAATAAAACCCAGCAATTAAGTTTATAAAATTGAGAACGTATGATAGGGGGAAAAAGTGTTAAATAACAAGAGAAGAAATGTCTTTCTGAAGATATTTCTAGGAGTAAGGCAAGAATAAACCAAAAAATGGTATTTTCAAGACATCAAAAGTTCCAAATTTAAAAACAATAAATTTAACATGCAAAAGTGTAATTTTAACAGTATTTTCTAAGTTAGATGAAACAAAAGTAAACAAGATTCTTCAAAAAATTCTGGAATTGTATAAACTTTATACAAACTCGTGCTGGTGGGCCAGGGATGTAGCTCAGTGGCATAACACTTGCCTGGCAAGCCTGAGGTCATGGGTTCAATTCCCGGTACCAGAAAAACCCAAACCAATACAAAACAATACAAAAAAATCTTGCTGGGTTGTACTTTCTGCAGTGAAGTAGGAAATCTAAATATATGAACCAATAGACCATCCCCAATAAACACTCTTACAAACTGCAGGTATAAAACAAAGAAAACTACAAGTATCATAAAAAAATTGAACTGCTGATTATACCCATAAAAAGCTACTTTTATACCACATGGTAAAGTACAGGGTGAAAGAACACTGTTTTAAATGATGGGATCCTTTAAAATTCAAGGCATCACTCAACTTCATAAAAGATGCATGAAAATCATATTTTTATAAGTTTGAGGTTACACTACATGGAACAAAGGCCTGAGCCACGGTTTGCTGCTGAAAATGAACAACAGCACCCCTGGGGAATCAAGGGTCATTTACTGCAAAGCCTCACGCACATGAGAACATGAACCTGAGAAACGTGCTGCTAAGAGATTTTTCTTTGCCACTGATTGCAGACTTAAAGAAGACAATTACCACTGTATGTGTCCAACAGTGTCACTGTACCATAAAAAGCCAATTCTGTGACAGTCCTCACAAAACTAAGAGGCAGATGGAAACAAACCCTGCTCAGATGCTACTGACATCTGTATCTGTTGTGACAGCTCAGTGCGGTTTCTAGGCTCTCAAGTATCATGAGACATGCTGAGAACCCCACTCAGGGTCTCCAGGACAGCTACCAGGTAGCAAAACGAGATTCAACCATACTAGACAAAGCATTCTCCTTCATGAGTTTCTATGTGAATGTACTCCATGGAACAGTCTACGAGAAGCTAAGTGTAACCTCAAAGTGGGTTACCATAGCAGGAAAAGATGACATGCCAAGCCCTAGGAGTTTGTAAATTTTAGCTGTATATCAGCTACTTGGGAACTTGAGGCAGGAGGACTGCAGGTTTGATGCCTGGCAAGGCACCTTAGTAAGACCTTGTCTGAGAATAAAAATAAAAAAGGGCAGGGATGTATGTCAATGTAGGGCAACACTAGTTTGCATTCCCAGAAAAAAAATAAAGCACAAGAAAAATAGTACAAACAATAAAAAATTCAAAATCAGGAAGAACCTAGGTTTTTGCTAGACTCGCAGACTAGTAACAGTGATGAAGGAGGGGGAAAAAACTAATCCACAGAGAAGGATGTTGGGGGACCTTGAGACGGAAATCTGTTCTGTCCACGCACCCCATGCGAAGAGCCGGAAAGACCGAGTATGTGCTTCCGTGGAGGACCGCTGAGCAAAACGGGACCTATCTTTTGATTATCTTTACGGCCCTCAGGAATAACAATCTCAGAAGACCTAACACAGGCTCAGTATACACAGCTGAGAAATGTCAAAAGCAGAATGCGAGAAAGGGCTGAGTGTCCACAGCGGGGAGAGACAGCTGGGTCAGCTCGGCGTGGTTTCTGGTTACCCACATAAGAATGAGCACCAGCGATTTCTCCTGTAACTGGATATTCGAAGCACACGAATAGGGGTCAAGTACGGAATGGAACATGGTGTAGGGATAAGAACCGTGGAGACCTCTGCTCTGGTGATTATGGAAGGAGAACTGGGCATCACATGGAATCAGGAATGAGAAAGTAAAAGGACAGACAGTAAAGGGCCCTGCCCACACAACAGAGTCCGAAGCCGAAGACTTCACAGAAGGCAATGACAATGTGTCGCCCATCTTGATGGACAGGCTGCCTTTGTTTCCAGCTGCAACAACACCTGGAGGTAAAAAACCAGTTGTGATCCCTGTCCGCCAAGTGA
The DNA here is from genome assembly GCF_000276665.1 of Chinchilla lanigera. NCBI lineage: Eukaryota > Metazoa > Chordata > Mammalia > Rodentia > Chinchillidae > Chinchilla > Chinchilla lanigera. Next base: position 137,160 of record NW_004955558.1, read on the forward strand.
ACAACTGGTTATAAGAAAATAACCCTCCTCTGAGTTCACAGGTGGTAAACTTCTCCCACAGACCTCCATCACTACTGAAGGTCCCCAAACACTGTTTGGTGGTGCCGTTTCTGCTCTGCTCTTACCTGTGGTCACACCTCTGACACATTCCCACCCATCGGAGTTTCTTGATACTTTCACTTGGCCGTCCGCACTCCAGGGCTCTGCCCCTTGCTCCAACACGGAGACAACACTCAGGTCAAAAGGATGGATTCCTGCTTGTAAAAAGAAAGTCATGTGATGCACCAGTGGATTTGCCAGACTCCAGGCCTGTTTACTTAAGGGATTAGAGAGTGATCTAGACAAATATTTCAATCTTCTATGCAGCTATCTAGCTCTCTTCCCAGGACCAATGAGTCCAAAGCACAGAGATCAAAAATGGAACTGGATGTTTTTAACGTCTGCTGTAAGTTTTCATGCATATTTCAGCTCTGCAACCACCGCTGAGATGTCTATCATAAATGCGTCAGAACACCTGAGGAAAGAGGACAGTTAAACTCCAGCTGCCTCACTGTGAAGCTTCACGTTGCAGAGGCAACAGGACATCTGTCTCAGTCAAATACCACAGGACATTCCATGCAGACACAAGGGAAAATGCAAAGAGACACACAGTACATCTGACATTTGGAAGGAAGTCATTCTTACCAAAGGAGACCAGGTTCCTGTAGTTCTCCAACATCACCTCCCTGCACAAAGTCCTCTGAGCAGGGTCCAGGCATTCCCACTCCTCCTGGGAGAATTCTATGGCCATATCCCTGAATGTGAACAGATCCTAAAACGAAAAACATATTTCACCATGGTAAAATGAGCAGAGTTACAGTCCCCGTACAAAATGAAAAGGAGGGAAATATGAGTCGATTCAATTGCAGTGAGTGAGCTAAAACTATGCTGTCATGTCAGGAGTTTCCGGTAGAGCCCACTTTGAATGTCTGGAGTGGTAAGGATGATTTTATATGATAATGAGGTCACTGATGGCCAGAGGAATCGAGGTCCCTTTAGGACAGGGCCTCGTCATCGTAAAGACCTAGGCAGGATTAGATGGTCATGATATTCACTTCTATGCCCAACCTCTAGGAAACAGAGGGGGGTCTAAATTTGAATTAATCATCAGTGTGAATGATATAAGCAATCACACCTATGCAATGAAGCCTCTGTAAAAACTCTAAAGTACAGGGTTCAAAGAAGCAGTCAGATGGGTGAATGTCTGGAGGTTTCTGGAAGGTGAAGCATCCATAGAAGGCAGGGACACACCATGTTCCTTATCCCATAGCTTGCCCTGTGCATCCTTTCTATTTGGGTGTCCATCTTTTTAGGAAGCCTTACAAGAAATGCTAAGGGTAATTGTTCACTGATATTTATGAGTTGTTGTAGCAAATTCTTTTAAACCAAGAATGAGGTTTTAGGAATGGGAATCTCCATTTATAGCTGATGGTTCAGAACCACAGGTGCAACTTGTGCCTGCAGCTGTCATCTGCTGAGGATATTTCTGTAGGTCTGAATCCTCAACAGTGGGATCTAGGCTATTTTTACAAAGTGTCAGAATTAGACTGAATTCCAGAGCATCCCTCACACAGAAAAGCTTGCTTGGTGTGTGGAGAAAAATCCTCACACATCTGAAGTTACAGCTTCTGTGTGGTGAATGTACAGGAGGAAGCAAGTTTGTCTTTCCTACATATTCACACATAGTAAGGTATTTTCGAGCATGGTATATCTCTACAATTGTATTTTATTATACTTTTCCATAAGAGGCTATACCAGTCTCTAAATCAAGTATAGATTTCTCATTTTATGAACAGTGTAACAAGTGTACAAATAGAAGCACAAACAGGTTTTTCTCTCTAAAGGTTTTAGATGTTATGTCCAACATGCTCAGTGATATTCAGTAACTATGTGAGCTAGGGGATGAAGTGTGTGCTGAAAAATCACATAGTTCACAAAGCTATCAAGAAAGACTAGGCTCTAAGAGGCATTGATAATGACAGCAATAGTAATGGCTAAAGCTTCTGAACACCTTCAGACACTGCATATTATCCTAATTGCTTTAAATATATAATTCATAGACAAACACAATAGCCCACAGCAATGTTTCCCTCTTAGTATGGAGGAAACTGTGTCACAGACACTAAGGGACTCAACTCAGGTCAAAGAACGAGAAATGGCAGAGTGCACACCTGAGCCTAGGTGCTTGGGAATCACAATGAACGCTGATCAGTTAAGCAACACATATAGCATCAAGAAGAAAATGCTGTTAGCTTTCCTAATAGGGAAAGTAGAAACAAGTTCAGGATAACATCATGAATCTGCATGAAGTTCATTCTGTATGCGTGTACGCACACATATTACAATTTTCTCATGGCTACCAATGCATTAACAGGATAGTACAGTATAAATTTCAAGTCCCATAAGAGATGGGGCTAACTATATTTAAGATATAGTTTCTACCATTAAAAAACATACTTTGGGTTTGGATATAACTCAGTGGTACAGCACTTGCCTAGCATCCACAAGACCCTAGGCTTGAGTTCCAGCATTATAGAAAAAGCATTAAATATTTCAAATAATGTGACCTTGAAAAAAACAATGGAATTGCATGTCCACATATTCATGCATTCATACTATGCTTAAATCAACACATTTAAAAGGACTCTCTCTCAATGATTTTTTTTCAGTGATTTTATTTTTATCATCATTCATATCAATGTGTACTTTAGCATATATGGACAATGAAAATTTAAAACATATATTTGAGATTATAGAACACTAGCATTGCCGGGCATGGTGGTGCACCCCTGTAATCCCAGCAGTCGGGGGGCTGAGGCAGGAGGATCGTTGTCAGTTTGAGGCCAGTCTGGGCTACAAAGTGAGCTCAAGGCCAGCCTGAACTGCATAGTGAGACAGCCTCAAAAAGAAAAAAAAAACACTAGCATTTATTAGGATGTTTAGAATGGTACAACATGAAAACTTGTACAACGGCACTTGAACTACACTCTTTATTAACTATTCGTATTAAAAATATATTTACAACTTTACCCATTTGAACTGAGGTATGTAGGCATTACCAAAACTCGAATGAAATTTACTAGTTTAATGAAAGTATATGATTAGGAGTAATTTAAAATGCATGGTACTGGGAGCAAACCCCGTGCTTCACATATGCCAGGCAAGTACTTTCTCTGAGCTACACCCCCAGCACAGAAATACCCTAATAATGTAATTAACAGGTTATCAGAAAAATTATGTATTACAAAACTAATAATGAAAAGAATTAGTGAAAAATTAAATAACAGCCCCAAAATGTAATTTGAAAACATAAAGCCACCGAGCCCAATATTTAGGAAGCATATTTAATTAAGCATCATGACTGGCAGTAAACACTGGATGCGCACCCTCCCAATGAAGAAAGCTGTCGGGCTCCGGCCCATCCCTACTCACAGGATCGCGGGGCAGGGATCAGAGGGAAAAGGTGCTGGCATTACAGGTATACACCATCATGCCTGGCAGTGCTACTATATATTTTTAAAATGCTCTTAAAGCTTTGGAATGCTGGATACCTCAGTGGTCAGTTGTCCACAGCTCTTCTTTAAGAAGTTGAAAAATGACTTCTATTTTATAGGTGACACACCTGAGCTCAGCAGTGGTCTCTCCACCCTGATCAATTCATAACTAGACAGACATAGTGATTAGAAACCTCCCCGTTCTCCTTGCTTCTGAGAGTAGCAGAGTGACTAGTTACCAGGAGGCCTAGGAAGCCAAGCATTGCTGCTTTTTTTCTTGGTAATTGCTTTTATGTATTTGTACATTCTTTGTTCCATTTTTCATATTTGTTTTAGTGTTTTAGATACTCCTAGTATATAGTTGGTTAACACCTCTAAACTAACCACTGAGTGTTTCACAACTACGAGCCTCTGCCTTTTCATGGGTCATGACTGGTTCTAGAGTTCCCAGGCTCTGGTGTGTGTGAAAAAGATTTAAGAACTCTAAACTTAACTATGTAAATTGTATCTTCTGCAACTTTAAGGGTAGTGTGTAGCACAGCACGTAATGATCCCACTAAGCTCAAACAAAAAAATTAGAGTGTAAAGAGGGCTGTAGCCCACATTTCACACCAGGCATCTTAAGGGGATGATAAGAGGATATTGATGTTACCAGGGTTGTATTTTCCCTTGACGCTTTTAGACGCCTGGGGATGTGGAGATAGTCGAAGCCACAGCTAACCCTCCCACTGCCTGAGATTTAGAAGATTGTGGACTGCGATGTGTGAGTGGATAGTGCTTCTGAGTTCTCAGTCTGTGGGACTAAAGTTGTGGCCAAAATCAGGGCTAGAGCCAACCCTTGTCACTAACCAAGACTCAGCAGTATGTAGGCCGTGGCAGGTGGGTGTATGCTCAGCATGGAGGGCTCTAATCTGCACACCCCTGGGTGCACCGAAGGCCCAAGCCTGAGCCTATCTCTGAAGGAAGGGTGCCTTGGGATGCGGTGGGGAAAAACCAAACTACCAAGTTCTGTGCTGGCAGATGTCACAGAACTGAACGGCTTGCTAGCTTCATTCCCAGTGTTTTCAGATGAGGCCCTCTGTGACCAGCCAGGAATGCCGCTGCTTCTCCATGCAGTGTACATTGCTGCTGGCTGCTGTGCCCTCTCCCTGTCCCTACACATCCTGAGCCTTCTGTTGCCTAGGCCTCTTGGGGGTTTGTGTCAAGACGCTCCCCATGGGGGCTGGGGATTTAGCTCAGCGGCAAAGCGCCTGCCTGGCAAGCGCAAGGTCGTGAGTTTGGTTCCCGGTACCGGAGAAAAACCAAAAAA
>NW_004955558.1:142176-162069 GCF_000276665.1 Chinchilla lanigera
CATGGGTGACTCCACGGCCATGTCCTACACAGTATCATGGGTGACTCAGTATCCTGAGCTGTGATTGTTCCAAGTTTTCAGATTCCCCAAGTAATTTGGTCCATAAAAATAGACAGCTCCTGGTTAAAGCACTCAGAGCTTTTTAAAAAATTTTATGGAAAAAAAGTAAAATAAAATTTCAGAACAAGATGATAAGAAAATAAAAAGTTCATGCATTGTATATTATTACCTTTAAAGTAGTTACTCAGAGTACAAGATATGGCATAAAAAAATTCTCCAATCAATATTAGTGCAAACCTTTTTCTAAGAACTAAGGGATAACAGTATAACTTGCATTTTTCTCCATTTTCCCTTTCTTTCCCCTTTCTCCCATCATTGTTCCTTTTTAATAATTTCTTCCCATCTCACAATATCCATTGTGCATTTTAGACCATATTTACTCTTTCAGTTTCTCACACCAGGTAGATAATACAATGTTTATACATGTGATTCTGGTTTATTTCACTAAGGAGTATGGTCTCAAGTTGCATCCATTTACTTATGTCTCGTTTATCCTTCTTTATGGCTCAGTACTCCTCCGATGTATAAACACTCAGATTTTTGAGTGATATAATGAAACAATAGCTTATTGTGCAAATTCTTGTAATGGATTTAGTTTGCAAGAAGTGTGAATTTTCCCTCAAGTCAGGGCTGCCAGATTGCTGTTACTAAAACTGTTTGCACTTTCTGATTTACTTTATGCTTTCAGTGTCTGATTCCCAATTCCAATGCAGGAAAATAGTTGTAGCCACCCCTTGTTACTTTGCTAACTTCTGCCCACCATGAACTGTTTCTTTTCTGTGATGCTACCTCGGAGCCATCCAATTATGGACTGAAACCTCTACAAACTACATAAATCATATAATCTACACACTGTTGGTTTTTAACACAAGTGATAATGAACTCTGGATTGTGTTTAAGGATTGTAGCTTAAAAATAATTTTGACCAGCCTACGTTTCTGAATTATAGGCTAATTACATGAAAAGAACTGGTCTACGATAGTCCATGGTTTAATAGAGTGGAATAACTCTAAAAAAATCAACTAGTCTACTGTGTAAGTGGTACATCTGAGTGGCAGAAGTAGGATTTAAAATGTTTCCTTCCTCACTAGATTTTCAAAGTATGTAATGGAGACAGTAAATGAGTTTCTATTGAAAACATGGTGGGGACAGCAGCAGCTCAACTCCAAGCCCAAGCCAAGTACGTGTAGAAGGAACAGAATTGGGATAAATGATTTAAAATGCCATTGCAGGGGTAGGACACTGCTAGGAAGGTCCAGATACTGCAGGGTCTGTGCCACCCTGAGCTCAGGCTGGAGTTCAGAAGTGAACTTGTACAGGAAACAAATGAAGGACACAAAGCTGGGTGTCAGACAGAAGCAACTTTTGGGCCACATGCAGCCTGCTCTGTGTCCAGGTGGGCAGTGACGCTGGGGCTGACTGCTGTCTCCAGATGTGAAGGGAGGGGGAATGCACCTTCCTCACAAAATGGGAGGAGCCAATGAAAATCTCATCTCGACACATCTTTCCTGATTACTTTTGGAGTCCAGTTTGAGTTGAATTTTATCTAACTGGCATGCCTAGTGCAGTACTCGTGAACAGGTTTGGGATAGTTCTTAAACTGAAACTACACGATTATGCTGCTCTTCCACTGCTTTGCTCTTGTACTCTTTTACTGTTCAAAGTTACTTGGAAATCTGTCATTCAGCCAGTTGTATCAAGAATGTCTGTCAGCTCTTAGATCAGAGACAAACACCAGAGTGGTTTGACACCTATGTCACCATAGGGCTTGTGATAATAGGGAATCAGTAAGGAAGACAGAGATGTAACAATGATGAACGTGAGGATACAGTTTTGATAAGAAAGGATTTTGTATGCTAAGATTTTGCTCTACCAGGTTCAAAAAAGATCAGGACAAAACCAGAAAGTATGAAAGTGTGGAAGAGCCTTGTGAAAGGAAATTTGCTTAGTTTTTTTTGTTGTTGTTTTTTTGGTACTGGGAATCAAACTCAGGCTCTTGTGCTTGCCAGGCAGGTGCTGCACTGTTGAGTTATATCCCCAGCCCTAAACTACTCTTTAGTGAGAACAACGTTTAATTTTGAAAGGCAGTGTTCTTGTTCCAAAGGAACATGGACAAAAATGTTCACACTTCATGAGAGAAGGCTTTTCATTTTACTGATGCCTTTGAGACACCACGAAAAGTCTGTAAGAAAAGCCTATCAACACATTTCAAAGTTCAGATTAAAGTTCAAATATAGGTCATCTTTCCAAAAAAAAAATCTCAAAGAATATTTCTTAACCTGAAAGTATCTGGCCCTTTACACGTCCTTGCATCTCTGATATGTATCATGAATGTTAATACTGTTCAACTTGTAATTACAGCATTCTGGAGTATATAACATCAGTTTCACCTTGGGTAGAGACTGACTTATTCCTCATATAAATTCCGTGAAATGGAATACATTTTAAGATTTGGTTAAATTTACCAAAGCATTACATCTGTAAGAGTTCTTTGCAGTACAAATTCTTCAGTGAATCCCAAGGACACATCTTTTAAGAATGAACTTTTTGTTTCTTTTGAAACTCTGTAGCTCAGGCCAGACTCAAACTTATGGCTATCCTCCTGGCTTAGGCTTTTAAGTGCTGGGTTTACAGGTATGCATCACCATGCCTGGCAAAAATAACCTTTCTAAGTTCATTGTATTTGTCTGGTTTCACTGCAGAACAAATCCCTTTATGACAACAAAATTAACACTTGATGAAAGAGTCACTGTATTCATTATATTTGTAATGTTGCTCTCCAGCTCAATTATTCTGTTCTGGTTTTGATGCTTGGACAAGTCTTAGCATACCCACTACCTTTGTATGGCTTCCTCAAAGGTACTTGATGCCTAGTGAATTTTAAGGTTTACAAGTCTCTGTTGAACACGCACTTTTTTTTTTAGTAACTGTCACTCTTTAGTATGGATTACAATGTTGATTACTGCTTGACTTCATCATGATGGTTTTGCCACTTTCCTCAGATCTCTAAGATATCAGTCATACACAAATTTTTCAGTGTTATACAAGGTATAAATCTGCACATTCATCCCATTTCTAGTTTCTCTTCAGTGTAAGTTATGTGAGATGTGCTAAAGTATGGGTACTGAAGACAGGATCTACCAAACTGACTACTTTTCCAAGTTTTTCTTGAGGATACCTTGTCTGATGTGTTCTGAGCCTGAGGACCTACTAAAAGATCTGAAACTCATTCCAGTTGTGAGGTTTTTTCCAGTTTGAATTTTTTAAATACTGATGTCAGATTTTCACCCTCAGGCACTGTTACATTGGCAAAGTTTCTATTATGCATTAGCTTATGATCAGTTAGGTGTTAAATGATAACTTAAGGCTTCACTTATTCTACATGAAAATTATCTTCCTAGCAGGCACTGGCCAATGTTTTTTAAGGCACAGTGCCTGATGACTTCTGCTTCATTCAATTGTCAGATTTCTCTCCAGGTTGGTATCTCCAATGAATTCCAAGTTAGGAATTGTCACAAAGCCCTTGCCACTTTTTTCCAGTATGTGCTACAAGCTTAGACTTACAAGCTAAGAGCTTAGCTAAACTCATTGAATTTTAAGGCTTCTCACCTCTTTGAGTGCACTGGTGCTTAAGTGTCAAATCTGACTCAAGATCTTGGCAAATTCATTACATTGCTAAGATTTCTCTCAAGTATGAAATTTCAGATGATGTGCTAGAGATGAGTTTAGTCTGAACACCTTGCCACATTCATTACATTTGTAAGGTTTCTCTCCAGTATGAATTCTTTGATGACATACAAGTTGGGGATTACGACTAAACACCTTGCCACATTCATTACATTTGAAAGGTTTCTCTGCAGTGTGAGTTATCTGATGTTTTGCAAGGTATGAATTACAACTGAACACTTTACCACATTCTTTACATCTGTAAAGTTTCTCTCCAGTGTGGATTGTTTGATGTTTTGCTAGAAATGACCTGCGACTGAACACTTTACCACATTCATTACATCTATAAGGTTTCTCTCCAGTATGGATCCTTTGATGCTTTGCTAGAGATGCCCTATGACGGAACACTTTACTACATTCATTGCATCTGTAAGGTTTCTCTCCAGTATGGATTCTCTGATGATTTTGGAGGTATGATTTGTGCCTGAAGCCCTTGCCACATTCATTACACAAATAAGGTTTCTCTCCAGCATGAATTATGAGATGTTGTGCAAGGTAGCAATTGTGACTAAAGACCTTGTTACATTCATTACATTGGAAATGTTTCTCCCCAGAATGGATTCTATGATGATTTGCAAGGTGTGACTTGTGACTGAAGACCTTGCCACATTCATTACATTTGTAAGGTTTCTCTCCAGAATGCATTCTCTGATGATTTGCTAGGTTTGACTTTTGACTGAAGACCTTTCCACATTCATTACATTTGAAAGATTTCTCTCCAGAATGAGTCCTCTGATGATTTGCTAGGTATGACTTGAGACTGAAGACCTTGCCACATTCATTACACTTGTAAGGTTTCTCACCAGTATGAATAGTCTGATGACGTATAAAGTTTGATTTCTGACTGAAGACCTTGCCACATTCATTACATTTGAAAGGTTTCTCTCCAGTATGGATTCTTTGATGGTTTGCTAAGTATGACTTTTTACTGAAGACTTTTCCACATTCATTACACTTGTAAGGCTTCTCTCCAGTATGCATTCTTAAATGATTTCTAAGGTTTGTTTTCTTATTGAAGACCTTGCCACATGTGTCACATAAAAATTTGTTCTCTCCAGCATGGACTATATGATGCATAGAAAAACACAAGCCTTGGTTAAAAGATATGCCACACTCATTCCATTTGTTCTTTTCTCTTTCAAATACCCCAAGTTCAGGCAGATGTGATTGAAAGCTTATTCCAAGCCAATTTTTGGTATGTTTCTGGTCTGTATCCCTTCTACCATGCTCATCTCTCCTATCTGTGAGATTTTCCTTGTGATTCACATAGAATCCTACGTCAAGTCTTCCATCCTCTCTGCAGTGATGTTCAAAGTCATGTACATTTGTCTGGATTTCTTTGAAGCCTAATTCTTCAATGTCGTGGATTTTATGTGTTTCCAACATTACTGTCTGGAACATTTCTCCTGCATCTCTTTTTGTTTTTGGTGGCAATTCTTTTATGACACATTTAGGAGAGGTATCTATGAAATATAAGAAATCATCAGTTCTGATTAATTATAGATGATAAATGAATTCTGTTACACACATGACATTATACCAAAAGAAATAATTATAATTAAGCATTTTTACTTTTTAGGAAAACAACTGAAGAAATGCTCAATTTCAAATAACCTATGACCAAAACACTTACACTGCACAAATTAATTCAATGGGTACCTTGATCATGGAATTTTCACTACCCAAATTGGTGACAAATACATTTTTGTGGTTAAAGTATACTAGTCCCTGCTATCTAATGAAAGATGGAGGTAAATGAGACATGAAATGGATCCTCTCATCATTATAAGGACAGCAGTTTAATCAGTCTTATTAAATAAAGGAACTTTTAAATATACTATAAAATACGGCACTATTTTATAAAATCCTTGAAGTTAACATTACTTTTCAATTAAGATAGCGGTTAATATTTATTTTCTAAGCCTAATTTACATAGACTATAAGTGAGATAAACAGGGTTTGATTGTTGGCCTACAGGCTCAGTCAACATGTTCCCAACGATACCTATTCACAGGCAGTACAAATATAAAAAGTCACAGCAAATTCAGCAGTATAGAAAGCAGTATTTCAAAGGAAATAGCAGTTTCACTTCACTTCACTGTGACAGTGTCCCTGAGCCACTGCTCACAGATAATGTTATCCAAGTCATCAACACTGCACACATGGATTTAGGTAGTGTCCTAAGAAGACCTAACAGATGAGTTAGATCTTTCCTTTCACTGTGAAGTTAGTGTGGAGGTCCTCTGCAAATCTGAGTGTTTAGAAAAAAAGACACAAACTAAGCAGCAGCAGTACACTGCATCCAGATCAAGGAACCACATGAAAGAAAGCCTGCATGGGAAAAGACAAGCCTGGAGGGCAGGGAGGAACAGGCATGAGAGAGTAGTCCGTGCTGGTGAGTCTGTGGGACTGGAATTGCTCAAGGGGAGTTAATATTCCTACCTTTGTGAAAAAGAGAAACACATGTACCAAGTGGCATCAAACTGTCCCATTCTTCACTATGGGAAAGAGAGTTCGGGTGTGGGGCAGAATGAAGAGAGTTAACCGGGTAATAGCATGATGGTGGGGAAGAAAGCAGATTCACATCTCCTCAAATATCTTTAATGAAATTTATTAAACCAAATGACAAATGTTCTACGTATATGTTCTAGGTATATGCATTTTCTATGTATATATTTAACCACACCTTATTTATATATTCTAAGAGGTTATGAGCAGAAATATTCTAAGAAGGACCTGAAAGCAAAAACCTGCAAATAGCTAAGAAGATGAGATGGTGAATTAATTCTGTTCCCATACAGTAACTTTTAGCTAGAGTACAGCAATCTAGGGAGAAAATAGGTCCAAAGTGACAATTCTGTGGCTAAGGAGATGAGAAAGCTTTGAAGAAACAAGTGTAGCATGAGGCCTCCCCTTAATCATATTAGCATAAGTGAAAAACAAAACAAAAGCAGAAAACAAAGATGAAAACAGCGACCAACTCTTGAGGACCACCAAGCACTGCCATGGCAGGGCTCAATGATCAAGAACCACCCGAAGCAGGTGATCTGCCTCCTCACTCATTGCCAGAAGGCCAGTAATGGCCCCACCTTATGTCACAATGCCCATGACATTCACAGCACATATCACAAGAAAAGTGAGATCAGGACAATAAAGTTTTTTAAAAGACAAAAAGACTAATCACTTATAGTTTATCACAGTCTCTTATTAGCAGCACTGTTTTATTTTACTATTAGCTATTGCCATTAATACCAGACTCTGTCTAACTTAAAAGTTTATCTCACGTATGCATAAGAAAAGGCAAGTATATCAGGGTTTGATACTACTTATAGCTACAGTTCCTCACTTGGGTCTTGGGATGTATGCCACACAGTAACAGAAAATTACTGTGACCTATGAGAGGGTTGAAAAACACTAAATAGAAAACGGCACTAGACAAAATCCTGGAACTAAGGTTTTATGTGTGACTAACAAAATGGATAAAACTCATAGCTAGATTAACTAAGAGAAAAAGAGGAAAAACTCAGCTAATATCACAAAAAAGAGAGGGGATCTTACAAATGGTTGGTTCTATGCAAATGAAAAGTAACAGAACTGTACAACAGATACAATGATCAAGAAAAAAAATACATGGAATTCAAGAAATACATGAGCATATGGCAACAGAAAAATCTAAGAGACCAGTAGCAAAGAAACTGAATCAGCCATGAAAAATCTCCCAGAACAGAAAAGGACTGGACCCAATGGCCTTAGTGGAGAATGACTGCAAACATTTAAAGGCCTAAAGCAATCTTCCCCTAACTCTTCTAAAACACTGAGAAAGAGGGAAGACTACTACACTTGTTCTGTAAGGTAGCATTACCTTGACTGAAAAGCCAGACCATGACAATAGCAAACTGTAAAGACCAATGCTACCCCTCATACATTTAGTATAAAATCCTCAACAAAATACTATCAAATGCACATTAAAATGGTCCATAAACCATGACATTAGATTTAATCCTGCAATATAAAGATAACATCAATTCATGCAATGCACCACACAAGCAAAGATAAGAACCACTGGATCACTTCAGGTGACAGAGAAAAATTATTTCAAAAAATCAATACCCCCTGGCTCTGGTGGTATAAACCTAGCACTTGGGAGGCTGAGGCAGGACAATCACTGTTTCATTCAGGTCATACAACCCTATAATTTGCTGGATATGTACCCCCTCCTCCATAGTGGAAAACATTCTGCAAGAGGTATTTGTAAACCCACGCTCATACTAGTGTTACTCACAGTAGCCAAAGGACGGAAGCAACCCAAGAGGATTCACAAAATATGGCTGTGCTTTTGTTGTGGCTTATTCCTCAAGGATTTGCTTCAGAAGTGTGGCCCTCAGTGTGGTGCTGCTGGGAAGTGAAAGACCTTAAAGAAGTGGAGCCCAGTGGGAAGTGACTAGCTCACTGGGGATGCTGCCCGCAGAAGGGATTAATGCAGGTCTGGCAGAGTGAGTGAGTTCTCGTGAGCACACTGTTGTAAGTGCAGATGTCTTATCTCACTGCACGATCTCTTCTGTACATGCTCCTGCCAAGGTGCCCCCACTGCAGGCTGAACAAATAGGCAGTTGCCTATGGCAAAGGAAAGAATAATATGGAGGGAAAAATGAATTTAAATACTCATGGTAATCAACTCAAATTCAAGCAACAAGAAAAATATGGTCTAGTCTAATTCTGCCAAGTTTATATAATATAAAATTCACTGGACTAAATTTCACATGGGACTATTTTTTCTTTTTGTACCAGGAATTGAACTCAGGACCTTGCACATGCCAGGCAGGTGCTTATGCCCCTGAGCTATATCCCCAGCCCTTCCCATGGGAATATTAAAGGTAATATTCACATACATATTAGTAGACTTGCTCTGGACAGAAAAGGGTGATGCTTCAGATTAAGTGCTGCTCTCACCCAGAAAACATACAGTGCTTGTGTTAGAGGATTAAAACTTCCATCACTGTGTTTTATTTTTGTGGTGTATTTGCATAAAATGTCATAACCATGCCTCCAAGGAAAGAGATACCACCACTAAAGGTAAGAGGAAAACTGAGAACCATGGTAGAGTTAAGGCAAGAAATCATTACAAAATTTGTTAAAGTCATAGGAAAAGGAATTTGAGTGTAACTTTCAGGCCTCAGAACCAATTCCTTGTCTTTCCATTATTTCTTATGGGAAACGTATGATCAGTTCTCCAGTATTTCAGCATATGAACATGAATTGCTAAGGAATTCAGTTCAACACCTGAGGTATCACTGTATACCAAGATCAACAAAATGAATCTACATGGAGAAAACACTGATTAGAATATGGCCTTTGCTGCTGGCAGGGCTGTGGGGAAAAGGGAATCCCAATCCATTGTAGGTGGGAGTGTACACTGGTGTAACCACTGTGGAAATCAGTGTGGAGATTCCTCAGAAGAAGAGGTTCTGTTCTCCTTGGTATCTTCCTGAAAGAAGTATAAGCATCATACCACAGTGATACAAGCACATCCATGTTTATAGCAGCACAATTTGTAATAGTTGAATCTTGGAAACACCCGAATGTCCATCAACAGATGTATGGATACAAGAAAATGTGATCTTTGTTTGTACCATGGAGTACTATTCTTTCACGAAGAAGGATAAGCTTAAGACATTTCTAGCTAAACGGATGCACCTTGAGGTCACACTAAAGTGGAATAAATCCGGCACATTTGTAAACATGGTTTTTTTGGTGTGAGGAACCAAAAGTGTAAATAAGGACCAAAATGTGTAATAGATATTGCAAAACAGTAAGAAAATGTTCAAATGGGAAAGGGAACAAGGAAAGGGGCAGTGGAAAGGAAGGAAGGGAAAACAAAAATCATGAGGAAAAGAAAGGAAAAAAATGTAAACAAAGCTTTTCTAAAAATTTTGTTTTGGTACCAGGAATTGAACTCAGGACCTTGCACTTGCCAGGCAGGCGCTTGTGCCGCTGAGCTATATCCCTGGCCAACAAAGCTTTTATTTTTTTGTCTTTTTGAGACAGGGTCTCGCTTTGCAGTTCAGGCTGGCCTTGAGCTCACTTTGTAGCCCAGGCTGGTCTTCAACTTGCAACAATCCTCCTACTTCAGCCTCCCAAGTGCTGGGATTATAAGCATGTTTCACCACGCCCAGCAACAAAGCTTTTCTAAATGAGAAGAGGAGAGCTTAAAGGAAGGGGAGGGGAACGGGGAAAAAAATCAGATTATGTCATGTATGGGTACATATTCTCTATAATGAATGTCATCATTATGTACACCTAAAATGTACCAATAAACAATTTAAAAAAAAATATAGCATTTGTTCCAAGAATTAACAGATCAGGAATACGTACATAAAACCCAGCAATTAAGTTTATAAAATTGAGAACATACAGTAAGGGAAAAAAGTGTTAAATAACAAAAGGAATGTCTATCTGAAGATGTTTCTGACATTAAGACAGGATTAATAAAACAAAAAATGATATTATCAAGATATCAAAAGTTCCAAATTTAAAAAAATTTAACACACAAAAGTGTCCTTTAACAGTATGTTCTAAGTTAGATGAAACAAAACTAAAGGAAATAAGACTGTTCACAAAATTCTAGAACTGTGTAAATTCTGAGTTATACTTCGTGCAATGAAGAAGGTCTTCTAAATACATAAATCAATGGATCATCCCCAACAGAACAGTCTCCTAAATTGCACATATAAAACACCACCACAAGTATCATAAAATATATGGAAGTACTGCTTAAACACATACAAAGGTTCATTTACATTACATGGAAAAGGACAGAATGGAAGAACACTGTCTTAAGTGATGGTGCACTTTAAAATCTAAGGCATCATGCAACTTCGTAAGGTGGGGGAATGCTGGTGAGCCGCCGCCACCCCTCCCTCATGAGCTTGGGAGCTTGGGAGGCAGGCAGAACCCTGGACAGCTTTAGGGGCTTGGGGGCCACTCCCTGCCCATAATGCAACTCAGCAGGATGTATGAAAACCAGTTTGAGCTTACACTACACGGAACAAAGGCCTGAGCCAAGGTTTGCTGTTGCAAATGAACAACGGCACCCATGGGAAATAAAGGGTTGTTTACTGCAAAACCTCACGCATGTGAGACCAGGAACTTGAGAAATGTGCTGTGAAATTTTTCTGTGCTACTGACCATGGGCTCAAAGGAGATGCTGCTATTGTATGTGTCAAAAAGGGTTAAAGTAGTGACAGCAAAATGCAGGTGTTCCCTGAGATGACCTTAGCTGCTGTCTTTCTGCAGAGAGGCTGACCACTTCTTAGGGAAGGAACACAGCGACATAACTGTTAATACACACAACATTGACTATTCCCAGGCTCTGACCAGTGTTGGGAATGCTCCCTTCCAGCCACGCAGGCCTGGTGGTACCAAGTCTGTGCACAGTACTTGAACTCAAGAAATTAACGAACTGGGTACAGCCTGGTGTTTTCTCTCTCATCTGCCAAATGCTCGGTCTCATGCAAGATCCTTCATCTTTGGTGATGTCCCTCCCTTGCCTCACTGTGTGGTAATATATTACTGGACTATGCTATCTGCTACACTTGTATAATAAACTTACTTTCATCTTTTTAAAAATCATTATGTGGCTCTACTCTGTTGGTGTCAGTCTGAACCGCAAATTTCTGTGGCCACAATCTGTATGTGGCTCCTTGCTGTTACAAGATGGCCAACACGGTCACGGTCCCACAGAAAGATAATTCTGTGACAGTCCTCAAAAACTAAAAAACGAGACTCAGTCAGCTGCTACTGACTGTATCTGCTGTGACAGCTCGGTGTGGTTTCCAGGGTCTCACGTATCCTCAGACATGCTGTTATGCTTTGTGTCTAGATGAATCCCCAAAGCCCGATGCGGTCATAGAGCTTTTTCAGAGATGGATGAATCTGGAGTGTGTGATGCTGGCATTAAGGGTGTGTGAGTAGTAAGTCACTCCACTGACTGGCTTGGCGTAGTTCTGCCTAGGATTAAGGGTGTGAGTGCTGCATCTGCCCTAGGGAGGGACATCTGTATAAAATATGAGGGACAGAAAGAGTCTTGTCTTCTCCCCACTTGCTTGCTTTTGACAGATGACAACTGGTGGTAAGGAAAACCCTAGTCTGTGAGTGCAGAGGAAGTAAACAGTTTCCCACAGACCTTTCCCACTACTGAAGTTTCCCAAACACTATGTCATCGGGCAGCTTCCGCTCTGCCCATCTGAGCTCTCACCTGTGCTCACACCTTTGACACACTCCCACTCATTGTGGTTTCTGGATATTTCCACTTGGACATCCACACTCCAAGGCTCTCCCCGCTGCACCAACATGGAGACAACACTCAGGTCAAAAGGAGAGATTCCTCCTTGGAAAAAGAAAGGCATGTGACCTGCGGTGTCTTTTCCACACTCCAGTCCGGCTTACCTGAGATATGGACTGCAGAGGGATGCAAACAATATTTCACTGTTAAGTGGACATATCTAATTCTATTCCAAGGACGAACGAGTCAAAAGCACAGGGAAAAAGAACAGGGAACTGGCTGTTTTAAAAGTGTGCTATACGGCATAGTTCCAGTCTGAACCAACACTATCACAAAATGGACAGAACACCTGAAGAAAAAGGACAGTTAAAGTCCAGATGCCACATTCTGAAGCTTTACATCTCAGAGGCAATAGGTCCTTGCCTCAGTGAAACAGTGCAGAGGATTTCATGAAGACACAAGTGAAAATGCAAAGAGACACATAGTACGTCTGACCTGTGGAAGGAAGTCATCCTCACCCAGGGACACCAGGTTCCTGTAGTTCTCCAACATCACCTCCCTGTACAAAGTCCTCTGAGCAGGGTCCAGGCAATTCCACTCTTCCTGAGAGAATTCTATGGCCACATCCCTGAATGTCAACAGACCCTAAGATGAAAAACATATTTCAACGTAGGGAAATGGAGGAAATTATAATCTCCACATAAAATGAAAAGGTGAGATATGTAAGGCCCAATTCAATTGAAATGAGTTAGAGCCTTGCTGAGGACAGACCCACATTTTGACTCTCTGCAGTGATAAAGACGGTTTTATACTCTAATGAGGTAAATGGTGCCGGAGGTTCCTAGGTAGCTTCAGGACAGGAGCTGGTCACCATAAAGACCTAGGAGGTATTAGTCATCACATTCATTCCTATCCCAATCTGCTGGGAAGGGAGGGGGTCTAAAGTTTTAACTCATCAGCAATGCTAAGTGTCTATGTAATGAAGCTTCCAGAAAAACTCTAATGGACATGATTCAAAGGAGCAGTCAAATGTCTGGAGATTTCTACAAAGTGAAGCATCCATAGAAGGAATGGACACACTGTATTCCTTACCCCACAGCTCGCCCTATACATCTTTTTAATCTGGGTGTCCATCTTTTTTAACAAGCTTTGTAAGAAATACTTACAAAGTATTTGGAAAAGGCACCACAGGTCACATGCCTTTCTTTTTCCAAGAAATACTTACAAGTATCCAGTGAGTGTTTTGCTGATTTTCATGAGCTGCTGCAGCAAATCCTCTGAACCCAGAATAGGGTTGTGAGAATGGGAATGCCCATCTACATAGACAGCTGACTATTCAGAAGCACAGGCTGCAAATTTGCACCTGCAACTGTCGTCTAATGTGGGGATGCTTCTGTGGGTCTGAGCCCTCAAGAACAGGATCTATGCTATCTCTAGTGTCACAATTAGAATGCATTAGAAAGCATCCCCCACCAGAACTGCTTGGTTGGTGGGTGGAGAAAAATCCTCACGCATCTGGAGTGAGTTTTCTGTGTGGTGAATGTATAGGAGGAAGCGAGTTTGTCCTTCTTTTTTTGTCTTTTTGAGACAGTGTCTCACTGTGCAGTTCAGGCCAGCCATGAGCTCAACTTTGTAGCCCAGGCTGGTCTTGAACTTGCAATGATCCTCCTGCCCCAGCCTCCCGAGTGCTGGGATTACAGGCGTGCACCACCAAGCCCTGCTTGTCTTTCTTATATAGTCATACACAGTAAGGTATTTTCAAGCATGTTCTATCTCTGTAATTATGTTCATGATACTTTTATATATGAGGTTATAATACTCTAAATCAAGTACAGATTTTTCATTATGTTGACAATACAACAAATGCACAAATAGAAAAAGGGCGAAGGCTTTTCTCTATGAAAATGTTATATGTTATGTCCAACACATTAAGTGATATTCAGTAGCTACATGAGGTACAGAATGAGTCATGCATTGAGAAATGGCAAGGTTCACAGCAACTTTAAAGAAACATCAGAATCTGAAAAGTACGACAATGACAGCAATAGCCATGACTAGAGCTTCTAGACACTTCTAGGTACTGCCCATTATTCTAAATGCTTTATGTGCTTATTTCAAAGACAAACATAATGGCCCACAATAAAAATGTTTCCCTGTCAGTATGAAGAAAACTGTTCACACACACTGAGGGACTTGCCTGAGGTTGAAGAACTAAAAATGGCACAGCACACACATGAACTAAAGTGCCTGGTAATCAG
Organism: Chinchilla lanigera; assembly: GCF_000276665.1. Taxonomy (NCBI): domain Eukaryota; kingdom Metazoa; phylum Chordata; class Mammalia; order Rodentia; family Chinchillidae; genus Chinchilla; species Chinchilla lanigera. The sequence continues at coordinate 156,502 of NW_004955558.1, forward strand.
AAAGAAAGCTAAAGAATCAAACAGTTCAGCAAAAGATACAGCATCAGAAAGAAATCGACATTGGATTTCCTAAGTGAGACAACTGGAAAAGAGTTCTGGATAACACCGTGAATCTCCAAGAAAGTTTACTGTTAATGCACATGCACGATGCGTTAGGGAATGGCTGAAGCTGGGAACTGATCACATGTGCCAGGGGGCAAGGCTGGTCTGAGAACAAAGAGCTTCTGAGGCAAACAGGAGGTGCTCAGGTCAGCCATACAAAATTGCTCAGCAGAGGGGCTGAAATTGACACCAACCTCCTGCTAAGGCAGTCAGGCAGTTCCTTTTCTTCCAGCTGGGGAGAGGGCTCCACCTGACCTCAGCTTGCTGTCTCTTTTATTTCTCCATCCTCTGGCTGCTCCCCCTCCCCATGAACTTTCAGAGCCGTGCTGGATGCAGCACACACATACTATATCTTTCTCACAACTAGCAATACATTAACAGGACAGTGTAGCATACATTTAAGGCAAAGGAAAATATCTAAGATATAGTTTCTACCATTAAAAAAACATAAACTTGGGGTTGGGATGTAGCTCAATGGTGGAGCACTTGCCCATCACGCACAAGGCCTAGGCATGCGCTCCAGTATTGCAAAAGAAATTTAAATAAATGAAATATTTAAAATAATAATGTGATCTTGATAAAAACCAAGGAATTGCATATCCATATACTCATGCATATGCATTACACTTAAATCAACAAATTTTTAAGAGGAGTCTCTCTCAGTGATATTTTTTTTCTGAAGCTAGAATTTTTTTTCTTTAATCACCACTGTGACTACGTATTTCAGCATGCATGGACAACGAAAATTAAAAAAACACACTTTACGCTATAAAACACTAGTGTTTATCAGGATGTTTAAAATGGCACAACATAAAAAACATTTAATGGGATTTGAACTCCAGTGTCTACTAAATATTCATCATAAAATATATTTACAATGTTACCAATTTAAATTAAGATATTTAGCCATTACCAAGATGCCAATGAAATTTACTAGTTAAGATTAGAATTTTTTTGAAACTGTGTGGTGCTGAGATCAAACCTAGGGCTTCATGCAAGCCAGAGAAGCACTTTATCTCTAAGCTACAGCCCCAGCCCTGAAATTTTTAAATAATATAATGAATTTAACAGATTAACAGAAAAAATTATGGATTACGGAAGTACACAGTGAAAAGAATTACTGAAAAATGAAAAAGTAGCCCAAAAATGTAACTTGAAAACATAAACCCACCAAGTCTGATATTTACCAAGCACATTTCAGCAAACACCGTGACTGGCAGTAAGCACTGGATGCGCTTCCTCCTAGTGAAGGAGAAATGGGGCTGTCGGCTCCAGCCCATCACACTACTCACAGGATGCCCGCGCAGGGATCAGTAAGGAGGGAAAGGTGGAAAACAAGAGCGCAGGGAAGACAGAAAAGTGCTGAGTTTGTTAAAGACTAACAGAAAGCATGATTACAACCTCGAAGAAGATGTTACTTAAATACGGGAATTAAGAACGGTGAAAATTTTCTTTCTCCCTTAGTGGGTCTCATTAAATACACATGTACATGACGTACGCATGGAACATCTTCCATTTCCATTAGCAAATATACCATGGTGCTTACGTAAAAGACACTGCCTGACCCATGAAAAGAAATTATGCAACCGTTCTTAAGGATTGACAGCAGCAAGACAAGAGGAGGAGGAAGCCCCAAATTTTCCCTCCCTTAAGGGAACAGGATTTAGTAACACAGCAACCAACTGCCCTGGTGAGAAACTCAAGAAACAGAGGCTGGAACCCTTCATGCAAGCCCTGAGGGAACAGAAATGAAGACAAGCAAGGGCTTAAGTGACTTCAATAAAGAAACATCATCACATGCATCTCAGAAGAGAAAGAAAGAAAGAAAGAAAGAAAGAAAGAAAGAAAGAAAGAGGTAGAGAGCCTACCTAAGAATTTAAGATTGTCCCAAATTTCTCAAATATGAGAAAGAGTGACATGCAAATTCAAGCTTAGGGAAATCCAACTAGAATAAATCTAAGAGTTCTACAGCAAAACACATCATAATGGAACCATGGAAAGTCAGAGAAAAAAAGAATCTTGACAACAGCAAGAGAAAAGTGACTGCCCACCTAGAAGTGCACTCCTAGAGTCCAGCGATCTCTCAACAGAAACTCTGCCAGCTACATGCGGTGGATGGTACGTTCACAGTGCTGATGGAAAACACTGTCACTTAACACCACTACACCAGGCAAAACTGTCCTTCAACTACAGAGAAAGTGAGAGTGGCCAGATAAAAATTAAAGGAGTTCATTACCACTAAAACTGCCCTATATAAACTTATTACATTTTTTTCATTCTTTTTTGATAAGGGCTTGCTGATTTGCACAGGCTGGCCTCAAACTTGTGCTCCTTCTGCCTTTGCCTCCAGAGCACATGTGCAAAACCTTGCCCAGCCCAAGAATTTCTAAAGAGAAACTATGAATTTGAAATGAATGAAGAGCACACAAAAAAAATGCATAAAACTCCAGGTAAAGGTAAAAAGTCCTTTTTTATGAATGACTCTGTCCAACTTCAATGAAATAAATGCCTGAGTTAAAAGACATACAATGCTGGACACGGTGGCGCATGCCTGTAATCCCAGCACTTGGGAGGCTGAGGCAGAAGGACTGTGGCAAGTTCAAGGCCAGTCTGGGCTAAGAGAGTTCAAAGCTACCTGAACTACACAGTGAGAACCTGTCTTAAAATAGAAAAGACATACAATGACTGAAGAGAGGAAGAAAGGAAACAATGTACAACCGCATGCTATAAACAAGGATTCATTTTTGTTCAAAGGACTCCTACAGGCTAAAAGTGAAAAGAGGGGAAAAGAAATCCAAATGGAAACCGAAGAGAGTGTGGGTGGCTTCTTTTATATTTTAAAACAGCCTTTAAGATACAAACTGTCAAAAGAGAAAAAGAATGACTTTACACTACCCAAGTGGCAGTTCCCCAGGAGATGTAATTATAAGCACGAACCCAACACTAATCCTCTCCAATGTATGAAGCAAACACTGACAGAATTAGCAGCACAATACTTGGGGGACACTTCGTGCTGCATATAACTTATGGACAGAATAACCAGGCAGAGGATCAGAAATAAACAAGGGGCTTCAACAACTACTCAGCATACGCACCTTGCAGACCTACACAGAACATTCTACCCGACAGCAGCAGAAACCACTACCTCTACAACACACAAGGAACATCTATGTGATAGACCATAGGTTAGGTTAAAACAAATCTTTAATGAAAGGTTAAGAAACTGGATATCATTCTAATTTTCTTTTGTGCACAGTGGAATGAATGCAGAAATCAACAATTGAAGAGATATGCAACCTCACAAATACATGAAAATGAAACTCTCTCTCAGGTGACCAACAGGTAAAAGCAGGAAAAGATTTCAGAAAACATCTGTAGTAAAAGTACAACGAAAACAAATGTGCCAAAACTCACAGAATGCAGTAAAAGCAATGGTAAGTAGTGTAAGGCAGTAAAACTTTATGCCCAGAACAAAGGACAAACTCACACCAATAAACTTTACATCTCAATCAAGGAAGAAATAAAATAACATTAGCAAAAGAAAGGAAAAAAATGAGTAGTGGAGATAAATGAGACACAGGGGACACATTAATCAACAAAATATTAACTTTCTGAAAAGACGGAAAAAAAAAAAACAAAAACGACAAGTACTGTCCAGAATCATGACCAATCGAACTTCCTGGGATCACAGACATGCAGTGTTAGTGGAGACTAGGGAGGCTGAGGGCAGCTTGAGTGAGCAGAAGGAAATACAGCAGGCTGCAGGATTACAGGAAGTCAGCAGTCCTGTGTCAAGCGCTTCACAAAGGAGGGAGACACTGAACAAGCCAATGACATCATCACTTTACCTGAGTAACAGCCATTTCCGAATCCCTTGCGTTCCTCTTCCAGGCTTCTCGACTACCTAACAAGAGTCAAAAACATATTTAGTGCTCAGAACAAACACATTCTGCTCCAATAACACAGCTACACACACGAGACCCTCACGTATGGAAAGGTGGGTCTTGTGCTGCTCCGGCACTGAGGTGGGGACGCAGCGATCTGAAACCAGAGTGTGCTCCCCTCCGGGTGAAGGTCCAACACCGGGCAGCAGTGGGGAGCCGGGCTGCTGCACTGAGTTCTCCTTCAGGACACAGTCCCAGCCCTGAGCAAACCCAGGGACAGCGCATCCCTCTCATTCCTCCATGAATCACAAGCTGACAACGGCCCTCAGACACGCAGGACAGCCTGGGCAGCCAGCACTGGGCACAGAATAGAATCAACTGTAAATGTTACTAACGCTGAGTCCCAGGCTGACCATGGGAATGGGACTCTCTGGCAAGGAGTCACAGGAGATATTTGCAAAACACCTCAGCACTCCAATGGGTTGAGCACCACCCAGCAGGGCAAGCCCAGCCCCTCCCACCTTCTGGCTCCCTCCCCTTTGGAGCCTTGTTGTCCCCTGGATCCGGACACTGTGGACTGGGAAGGACCAGAAAGAAACTGCAGAGCAGGCAACACGGACCAGAGGTGAGAGTGAGGGTGTGGTTAGGATGGCCGTGGAAGGCGGAGGCCACGGAAGTCTCATGGAGAGGTTGATATCAGACCACAGATCTGGGAAGGAAGGTGTCTGCCACCTGCAGCTGATGGGCCAGTGCGTTCTAAGCAAAGACAGAACCCAGGGAAAGTCCCGAACCAAGAGCTACAGAGGTCCCAGGAAAAGGCAGGAGGCCTGTGCGGCTGGGGCAGAGCGAGCAGGGAGGATACTGCAGGCGATGAAGGCAGCCAGGTTACCTCTGGAAGCATAGCAGGTGTGGCTGATACCGTCTAATATGTATCTCCCACTTCTGAAACCAAGTTAGGAAATGATAGCCTTTGTCACCCACCTACATAAGGATAAGATTTTTCTATTTTACATCAAAACACTTACAAGTATTATAATACATCCTGTACTTAAAACATAAGCTATGAGCAAGTGTTCAGCTACGCCCCAGGAAAGGCAGGGTCACCCCTACCTGAGACAACTGTGACCTACACAGGAAGTCATTTCCAGATCTCAGGAAGTCACATGCCGACTGTGACCTGTCCGATGTCCCAGCAGACTTGGGGTGATTGTAGGGCTCCTGGGGGAGGTCTGCAGGGTACACAGAGACGCATGCATGGTCAAAGCCATGCCGGAGGTGATAAAGAAAAGCAGTGGGTATTGTCAAGAAGTTCAAGGCTAAAGCATGGGAGAGCATCGCATTCGGAGGACAGGGTTCAGGAGATGGCAGCAGAGGACACACGTTGCTGTCCGCCTCGGCGGTGGATCACCTCTCCTCTCCGCTCCTCCAGCTCTAAGCTCCTCCCTTTTCCGGCTCCTCTCCCTGTTTTGGGGTCCTCATCTCTGCTGATCAACATTCTTCCTCCGTCTATTTGATTTTTCTCCCCTGCTACTTTCTTCACTGCTTCTTCCACTCGTGGTTCTCTTTGGAGTCCCTCACCCAC
>NW_004955558.1:162990-164738 GCF_000276665.1 Chinchilla lanigera
GCGGTGGAATTGGGACCCTGAAGACGGAGACGCGTGGTGCTGGGGGAGAGGAGCGCGTCGGTGCCAGGACAGCGGTGGCCAAGCAGAGAAGGGTCTTACTGGGAGGAGGAAAAGCACTGTCAGGACCTGTGCTTTTGAAGGGCACACCAACAGTATTGTGCTCCCCCGACCCCGCCAGTGGAAACGTCTGCTTCCTTTTAATGATTTATCCGTATACTCAGTGGTCCAGTTGATCCTTAACATTGTTTCCATGATTATTGAGATACTGCTTAGTTTATTTTCGTTCTTCTGTAAATCTTTAATTGCTGAAATGATACTGGTACCGTCCCTTAATCACTTCATGTCATCCTTCTAAATTGTTCTGTCTTCACATTTTTCTTCTTTGACCACAAAACTCATTTTTAAAAAAACATCCAAATCATTTTCTTAAACTTGCTGTGCTGTTTCAGCTTGTGAGCAGTCTGAAGGGTTTTGATTCCTTACCATATATTGGAGCTATTCTTTCATTTCTGGTTATACCGTTTTAGTGTTTCACTGGTACAGTTGTTGACGAAACTTTAATACTTACACTGTGTTTAGCCAGTTGTTGATACTGGGCAGCATTTTTCCTTGCGTCTGTGGTCTGTGGAATTAAAGGGATGTGAAGTGAAGTGTTTAAGTAGGTGTCCCTGTCAAATCCCCTTTGTCTTTTCTGTGCGGGTGTGGTTGTGACACAGGAGGTGTGTGTTAACGCTAAGCATTAAACAGCATGTTTTCCTCATTCCAGGTTGACTTCTCAGGTGTGATTTTCCTGAAGAGGGATCCAGAGAAGGAGGAAGAGGAAAAAAGGGAGTCAGGAATGGCTCTTAGGTGGAGTGATGCTCGAGTGATGCTTAGGTAGAGTGAATGTTCAGTGTGTCCCTCCCTTTTGTGCGTGTGTCCCTCCCTTCTGAAGTGCCGGGTATGGGAGCTGCCCACCTTCTCTGATTCTGCAGCTTCAGAACCTGACAGGTTCGTCCACACTCACCCCTGCCTCCCTCAGCCACTCTCATCTTCACTATAATTGCATCTCGCTGTGAGCTAGGGACAGGGATCTTGTGAGGAGGCATGGTGACCATGGTCTGGTACTGTTGGGGGTCAGGAAATATTTAGGGCACATGTGGATTCACCGTGGACTCTCTGTACACCAAGATAAAAGCAGCTGCACTTGGACATCATGTATCGATGTCTACAAATACCTGGCAAATTCTGAAAAAGAAAAATAAGGAGAATCCTGCTTTACCTGATTGTGTGATGCGTGCAGAGCTAAATAAGTCAACCATGTGTTTTCTGGTTTCAAACTGTTCATGCTTTGGAATAGAATATGAATTTCTGAAACAGACATGGGTGATAGAGAATGTTTTATTCTAGAACTGATTTCCGGATGTGGACTCAACCTGAGTATCTAACAAGAGGAGGTTGTTTAAAATCACTACTCTTGGAGGCTGATGCAGGAGGATCATAAATTCCAGCTCAGCTAGATTTAACAAAATCCTATCGCAAAAGGACTGGAGAAGTAGCTCAGTGAAAAGGCCCTGGGTTTACTCCCCAGAACTAAACAAACAAACCCAATACTTTCTTTATTTTTTATTTGGAAACAGGTTCTTGCACTGTTACCAAGTTACCCAGGCTGGGCTTGAATTTGTCCTCCCCCTACTTAGGTCTCCTTGTAGAGTAGTACTGGATTACACTTGTGTGCCACCATGCTGGGCTATCCTTTTTTCCTTTCT
>NW_004955558.1:165036-179445 GCF_000276665.1 Chinchilla lanigera
TTTGTATTTTAATCTGCTCAATTAATATATAAGTGTGTTGGATTGATTAAATGGTCAGTTTGAGTGGAAACCCCCAGCTGTATTGAGTCAGCATGGTTCTAGGCTTTGAAGGTCCACCTGAGGATTGCTGTCAGAATAGTTATAAAAGGAGGGGCTGGGGATTTAGCTCAGCGGCAAAAGCGCCTGCCTGGCATGCGCCAGGTCGTGAGTTCAGTTCCTGGTACCAGAGAAAAACCAAAAAAAGGAGAACTGGAGGGGAAGATTTGCATTACTGCTTTTCCTTGGAGGAGCTTGGTCGTGGCTGGTTTTCCTGATAGGAACTCATTGTTGCTGGGAGTGGCTGTTGTTAGCTTTCCCGCTGTAGTCTTTGCTTGAGTCTTGAGAGTTGTATCCGGGCTCCAGTGCACCTCCCTCAGACTTGTATAGATGCTTAGGGCTTTTGATGCAGACACAGACTCCATGTACACTGCAGTGGACTCCAGGCTCTTGACTGGATCCTTTCTGTCTCCAGCACACATGCAGATATTTTGCAGTCTTTTACATTCTGACTCTAGTATAGCATTGACTAATACAATTAATAAATTGCTTCATCTTGAATCATTATTTTACTAGTTGAATAAAGTCCATTTGGCATTTGTTAATGGCTAAATACTTAACTTTGATTTGATAAACTTATAGTTTTGCATACATGTGGACTTGTCAAGCCTGAGAACACTAATTATGTTGTGGCTACTCTAAACATTGGATATTGGTGTGTAAAGTGTTACATGGAGCACTTCTATATATCTGGGTTTATTTTTTGTCTATATATTTCTATTAATCTTCACAAAAACGTTCACAATCCATTGATTTAGTGGATTTCGTATCTTCTGAAGGAAAGAGTTCAAAAAAGAAAACCAAGGATATATAAATGGCCCAAAATTATCTTGCTTCGAATGATTTATCAGTATACTCAGTGGTCCAATTGATCCTTAACATTTCTTTCTCGTTCAAATTGTGTGTGAGATAAAAACTCTCCTTGTGTCTGATGGGTGAAATATACTTTTTGTTTCAGGGTCTGTTGACATTCAGGGATGTGGCCATGGAATTCTCCCAGGAGGCGTGGGAATACCTGGACCCTGCTCAGAGGACTGCATGCGGGATGTGATGTTAGAGACCTATAGGAACCTGGTCTCCCTGGGTGAGGATGACTTCCTTCCAAGTCAGATCTACTCTGTGTCTCTTTGCATTTTCCCTTGTGTCATCATAGAATCCTCTGCATTGTTTCGCTGAGACAGATGCCCATTTGCCACTGAAATGTGAAGCTTTGCAATACAACATCTGGATTTTAACTGTCCTTGTTCTTGCTGTGTTTTTCACTCTTTTTAATAGATATGTCACTGATAGTTCTAGAGCTGAAACATGCGTGAAGCTTTGTAGAAGACTTTTAAAATATCCACTTCCCTGTTTTTCATCCTTGTTCTTTTGAGTCATTGATCCTTGGAAGAGTGCTACATATCTGTATGGAACAGTGAAATATTTGTCTAGGTCACTTTAATCTCTTTGTTAAGCAAACAGGGCTGGAGTCGGGAAAAGCCACAGCACATCACGTGCCTTTCTTTTTCCACTCAGGAATCTCTCCTTTTAATCTGTATGTTGTCTCTCTCTTGGTGCAGTGGGGAGAGCCCTGGAGCATGGATGTCCAAGTGAAAATACTGTTTTTGGGAAACTCTTCTCAAATGTGACAGACCTATGAGAAAACATGTTTCTTTTTTCTTTATTTTTTGAGCTCTCAAAAGAAAATTTTCTTGCTTTAATTTTACTTTGTTCTTACTTGTACAAATTCATCCTCCCAACCTCCACTGGTGGTGCATCTCACGCAAGGACCAAACCATAGGCTTTGTAATCACTTATTATTATCTGCCTCTGTGTGCTCTTTAGTGCCTTGTCCTTGAGGGATCCCGAGTGGGCTGTTACGAGTGGTCTTCATTCTTCCTTGGTTTCTTGGTCTGTATTCAGTTCTCAGTGTACATGAATCAAAGTTGAGGCCTTACCACTCCTGGCCATATGCCTCTTGCAGGTTCCACTCTTATTTCATGACCTTGGAGCACGTCTGATGGAGTGGGAGAACATTGGCGTTTAGTTCCCCAGGAAAGCACAAGGTGCTCACTCAGTCCCAGTCTGCTTTTCCGGGGCTCTCAGCCATTTCTTAGTTGTCTATTTGCAGCACATCTGGAGGGTGTGCAACAGGCGAGTAGAGTGGGCCTTTTGAGGATATATTTAACCACTCACAATGGATTACACACAGAAAAGCCACACTAGAGAGAACCAAATATTAAAAACACTTTTTAAAGCAACCATTCTAAAAACACTATTTGAGATTTTCTGAAAAATCTTCCTTAATTTTAACACCTTTCATCCTGGTTTGAAATCTGATGTCTTCAGAATATTCTGTGTATTTGTCACAGTGGTACTGTCTCAGGAGGAATCAGTCACTTGAATAGGCCCCTTCACTGGGTGGCAGTTTATATCCATGTTTTGTAGAAGAGCAAAGACACTAAAATTTGAGGGAAGTATTTTGTAGCTTTTAAATGATGAGGATGTGCAGAGAGTATCTGTAAAACTGTAATCTAAATTGCTGTAATTCAGGATCCTCTTCGACAGATGCTTGTTAGAAGAGAGAGAGCCACTAAGTTATCAGGGTCAATTTTCTGCCTGCTCCTCATGAAACAAAGCATGCCTTAACACTGAAAGACAAGTTTTCATAGGAATGTACTCTTCTTATATAGGGTTGACATTTACTCTATCATTTTGATACCTTTTTATTTAGGTTGTATTATGGTTCCCATATTTTAATTAATAAAATGTGTTTTTCCCAACTTGTGAATGTGTCATGTTTTTTTCTATCAATTTACATATGACTATTCCACCTTATTGTGGTATTTCATTACAAATAGTAGCACTACGTTATTAGGCTCTCAGAATTGAAATATGTCTGTAACCTTTTCATTGGTGAATGAAATAACAAAATATGGATATATACTCATGATTTACACTTGAGTTATTCTGTCTGCACTGCTTTTAGATATTTTATGGATACGACTAAACTATCATAGCAGTGCAATTTTAGACCGCCTTCCTAACATTTGCATTACTATTCATGAATATGTATCATATGCTTATATTCTTACATGCCCTTTTTTGTACCTACATGAGTCATAACTTGCATTGGAATAGAGACAAGTACTATTTTTGTGCTTGGAGTTCTCATGAAATAATTAGGAAACATTATGGATGAGTTTTCCCCTGTATGAATGAATATACAGAATTAAGAGGAAGTTTTCATTTTGTTTTTGTTTTTTCTTTGTAAGCCAAAAATTTCACCCTTTGGTACCCTTACTCCCCAGAATTTTTGCTAATATGTACTTTTCAACATCCAGTGACATAGGATCAACCCTAATCTAAAACTTATACTGTAAGCAGTGCAAGGGTTCCGAAGTAGTCCCGCTTCTTCCAACCATCACCACTCCTGGATTTCATCCTTGGGCTTCTCCTTTAAGTTGCCCTCCTGCTGTTGGTTTGCTTTTCACCGCATATACTCACCCACTTGCTGTGTATCCTCTGAGTGTCTCCTGAGCAGTGTTGTCTCTTGCGACCTGCCTTTATCCCTTCTTCCCTCCCTCCCTCTCTGCCTTCCTCCACCTTTCCTTCTTTCTTGAAAGCTAGATAGGTATATTAATATAGTAGCTCTGGAAATCACAGTCTCCCCTTTCTCCAGAATTTTTTATTTTGACTTTTTGATAGCTGTAAGCTATTTTTATTTCATAGGGAGCCGTGTGAGGTGTAAACCTAAGGTCTTCCCAGGTCTTTTGTGAGACTTTATCTTGATTTATTCATGTATAGTGACATACTAAGTTCCACTGTATATTCAATGCTTTTGAATATCCTGAATCAGTTAAATGGCTGCCTATACAGGGAGGAAATAGGAGGAGTTAATAAGAAAAAGGTTAATAAGAAAAAGGTACTCCCTTTAAATTCCAGAGGAGATATAGCTTGAAAAGTGTATAAAAATGTCTTCCTCCTATGACAGTATGTCTAAGATGAGAAAGAAGACGCAACCAGAACACAATTTCCCTAATATGTATCACACAGGTCTTAAGCCCCCAAGACTTGTACTGCTGTAGGCAGGGTGTTCCAGGAGCACAAACACTCGTAGCATGCCATTGCTTTGGGGGAGAGTAGATTCGTGAAATTACCTCACCTTTGATTGGAAGTTGTGAGCCTTCACTATGCTCCAGAGTTTCAGAAGCCTTACAACATTCACAATTTGACAGTTCAGTCTTTATTTAGAAGACAGAGTCCTGGAGATTTTGATGCCCATTTTTCCTGGACCCTATCCCACTAGAGATGAACACCATTTCTAATCTTATTTGTATGGTGCTGTGACACTGATAAGACTGAAAGAGGAAAGAATGGTGTGAATAAACAGGACACTTCAGTAAAAGTCACTTCAGAGGAAGGGATGTTAACCTGGATGAAATCATGTAACATTTTCAGAATACACTGAAAATTTATTACTGGCTTTAAAAGGACTCACTACAACCCTAATAAATTGGTGCTGAATGGAATGCTGATGAAAATATTGAAGGTGTAACTTTTTGTTTTAGAGGAAAATGGAGAACATCTCCAAGATCATAGAAAAGTATTTTTAACAGAACAAAATTATTAAAAATAAAGTGGGTTGAAAAACCAAGAAATCAGAAGAACAAATCCATTCACCATTACTTCAAAAATAAAATGACATACATAGAAATCAACATAACCGAAGAGGTGAAACAGCTTCTACAATAAAAATTTCACAAGACTAGAGAGAAATTGCAGACAATAGAAGATGGGAAAATCTCCCATGTTCATGGATCACCAGATACAATATTTTTAAAAAATGATATCTTACCAAAGTGATCTATAGATTCAACACAATCTCTGTCAAAATACCAACATTCTTAAAAAAATAAACATCAAAACTCATGAAAATACAAAAGATAGAATAGCAAAAGTAATTCTGAGGAAAAAGCGAATGCTGAAGGCATTACAAAAACTGACAAGAATGGAGTTCACAACCATTGTCAAAAAAGAAAAAACCCAAGCAAACAGCATAGTACTGACATAAAAAATAGTCACATGTACCAATGGGATACCCTATATATCACAGAAAGAAACCCACACAACTAAAATCATTGTCTTTTAGTTTCTTTACACTGGCACACAATACTCAACCCCCACATCTTACAGGAGAGCTTAATTTTGAGTCCTTAACTCACTGCAAGGCGGGAAGGCATGGGGAAAAGGCTTAGCAGAGGAAACCTATGATGGCCAGGAAGCAAAGAGTAAAGAGAGGAGATGGGAGGACAGATAGACCCAGGTCACATCTCCAGTGACCTTTCTCTTCTGACAAGCTCCAAAGTCCTCACAGCGTGTTTAGCTATAAACTCATTGGTGGATTGACCTACCATGTACATTGTAGATGCTCAAGAATAAGAAGAAAATAAGGAAGATAATATTTCTAAACACACTGGTTGTAAACTGCCCAAATTTGATGTCATACACTTTGGGAAACATCATGGCTGTAAACTTAAATTGTCCAGAGGAATAGGGCACAGTATGTATGAGCCACTAATGTGTAGAGGCACGGAGGTCAAAGGGATGAAATGAGAGAATTTCTCACTATTTCATAATCCCTGAGGCTGACCACATCTCCAAGGAAAGTATACAAAGTATTGAGATATGATCTATGAGAGACTTGCAGAGGTTTGTGTTACTCACTGGATTTAGGTTTTCCTGAGTTCTGATACTCCAAATATGCAATGTGTAAAAATCAGATCAGTAAGTGGCACCATCTTAAATATCCAGCAGAAAAGAGAACAAAAGTATCTGAGAAGATTGTCTAATGAAATGAAAAGGAAGAACATGATGTCATAATTTATATGTGAAATCACTGGACTAAACTGAATAGAAATTAATTTTGAAATGACTAAAGGGAAATCTCCCAGGAAAAATTACTTGAGAAAAACAGGCACAAGCAGTAATAGGAGCCTAATCAGAAGATTTTACATATATGTATGTGTGTGTGTGTGTATATATATATATATATATATATATATATTACATGTATATATGCTTCACAAATCTAAGCAACAGCATAAGAATACTCAACGGGCAAGTTCTATCATTTCAAAAAAGTCTTAAGCCAATATAGCTTCTCTGTCAAACAGCATTGAATGCTTGCCAAAGTTATCTACACAACTTTATGCTGACAAAAATAAGGAAGATTCTGATCAGGCAATCAATAAATAAATAGAGAATGTAGTGAAAATAAATGCTTTGGCTCTTGCACATTTCACCACAGTATCCTATCCATTCCACTATGAAGATTTTCAGGTCAACTGAAAAATCAGAGGGCAACAGTTCACTGGCCCACCATGACTTCTGACTCATCTGCAAGTCTAATGCTCCCAAATCACCGTTTGGGTCAATAATTCACTTGAAGACCTCATGGACATCACAGAGAGCTGTTTGTTATACTTGCGGTTAAAGTTTATTACAGGAAAGGCTAGAGATTCATATCCACAGAGGGAAGGGGCCAATAGGTGGAATCCAGGACAAGTGCCTGTGTTGAGCTTCCAGTTGTCCTCCCAGTGGTGTCAGAGAGGTACCATTTTCCAGCACCACTAAAGCACTACTCCTGGAGATTAACAAGGTAGATCACTCAAGCCTGGTGCCTAGAGCGTTTCAAGCACCGTCATGCACTACACATGTGGCTGGCTTTTGTCCTATCCCTCCAGAGATTGAACAGTTTCTTCATGGCCCCAAGTCCCCCTCATATATCATGTTGTTATATTGTCTGTTTACCATAGCACCAGGCAAACAAAGACCACTTCCTTAAGGCACGATATTCATGATACTTCAAGGGCCAAGATTTACCTCCCAATGGCTTAAAGCAAATGATGAACCTCAGTTTGGGTAAAGCTATTTTTTTATATTCTTTGAGAAAAACAGGCCCAAGCAGTGATAGGAGCCTAATCAAAAGATTTTACATATATGTATGTATATGTATATATATATTACATATATATATGCTTCACAAATCTAAGCAACAGCATAAGAATACTCAACTGGAAAGTTCTATCAATCATCTCCTACAGTACAGAAAGTGTATTTGTGTCTCTCCATTGTGTACTGCACATACTGGACACAATAGGACAATAGTATCCATATGTATATGCCTAACATTTGAGGAGCTAGTGTGTAGTAGATGTAGATTTATGTCTACAGTGGTTCCATCCAATAGTTTTTTTTTTTACAGCATTTTTGAGTTTAGTTAATTCTTCATTACACACTGTATTTCCAAGTCAAAGATGAGCTTCACATGGACTTAAAGGGTGTGGAGTGTCCAAAGTGCACCAAGGAGTGTAATGGCAATGAGGTGGTAAAGGGTTGTAGGAAATTGTGGGCATGACACTTTTGGTTCTAGGAGAATAAGGGGTACAAAACAATCAGGAGTGAAAGACGGAATGAACGAGGAAGTTACAATAGACCAGAATGGTTAGAAGGCAGGGGGCAAAAGAGAAGGGAAAGAAGGGGAAATTGTGTATGTATGTATATGCAGGATAGCTAACATAGTTGAACTACTGTCTTCTATTACTTTTCTGAAAGGAAGAGTTAATGATTACTTGACTGATCAATAATGCATGTCTCTATTTGTTTTCCTGAGAAACCACTTTGAAGATATCAATATGTAATACAACAACCATTGTTAATTTCCTACCACTTTTCCATAACTCTGTATTGTGTATATTATTCTTATGCTATTTTGTAAATGGATGTCTGTTAATATGTTTTCCTTTTATTCTTAGAATAAATTAAAAATATTGCTATCCTCACTTTAAGACAGAAAATACCCCCAGGCCACTCAACAGCCTATTTTTTAGAAGCCATGCAACCGAATATTTTTAGAAACCATACAATTACTTTTTCCATTAATTGCAGGTTACACAAAGAGTGAGAGAATCAATCTTTCTATTTGTGAAATTGCTTGATTCAGATATACTTCCTCTGGAGGGTTAGATTACCCTTGTAAATTCATCTTACTCTTTATTTTATGTGTATGGAGGAATTATAGGCACAGTGTGTAATCCAGAAATTTTTCTTTATAATTTCTTAAAATGAACAGCAAGTTTTTAACTTTTCTGCATAAATAATGGAACACGTATCTGCTTTTGTCCCTTATTTTACATATTTAAAGAAAAAAGGAGGAGATAAAATAGTAATGGGAAAGAAAAGAAGTCCCTATGCTACCACAGTTGCTTTTCTGACAAGCTGTTGTATCAGCGTCCTTTGGTCCAATGTTTGTATTAGTATATTTGGCATCCACTAATGATTTCCCAGGGTGAGCAAGTCCTTAGAGGAAGAAGTGGGTTCCCCACTATGTGTGATTCATATGAAATTTTACCTATATGGATTTGTACATAAAAAGATGAAAGAAATAAAATGAAGAATAAACAAGTCAGAAATTTTAATGTACAACAGGACTATAGCCAATAAAGTATACACACTTATATTTTTTCTAAATGAGTAGATGATTACTGCTCTTGCCACAGCAAGAAAATGTAAGTAACTGCGAGATGATGAATGTGATGATTTGTTCCACTTTAGTAGTTAACAGTGTATCTCTATATAACAGGAGTCTCAGCATCATGTACACTTTGATTATATACAGTAATATTGATTTAAATAATGGTGAACTTCAAGTCTTTGAACATGAAAGATAAACTTGATGTTCCAGAGAATATCTCAGAGAAACAGAGACTGTCCTTAACATGGGTGCCTTTCTGCCAGTTCCTCATGCTGAGTCCTCCATATTTGCTGTTTCCTCCTAACTTCAGAGATTATGAAATTGTAAGAGTCTCCTCCATACATCTCAGTAGTCTCTTTGGAGATAATGTTCATAAAGTTTAACTGCCTTTAGTAATTAGCAACTGGGAAAAAAATTCTTCAGAAAAACCCTGGATTCCACCAAGTTTCCCCTGTCATTGCCAATACAGGTAAAACGATAATTGCAGTTCTGAGGAGAGCAGAGGTCACAGATTTACAAACCTTTATACCAAGGTCTTGCTGCCTCCCTCTCCTGCAGTACTCCCTGTTGTGGCGCCAGTCCTCTTTGGTATTTTTAATGACTCATTTAGTAACATGTATGTGGAAACAATGAGAGAAGCATCAGAATCTGTAAAGGCACAGCTCAGAATTTCACACACGGAGCACAGCTCTACGCAACAGAGAAATAGAATGTTGTCATTAGTCTGAAGCTCCCTTCTGCTTCATCTAGCTCACTGCCCCAATGTTAACATTCTCTGGGACCTAAATGTAGAAGTGGAAAAACTAGATGTGGGTTTGTATCTATTCCAACATTTGAGGTGTTAGATCACTCATGTCTGCTTGGTATTTTACTACAATAACATCTGTGACAAATTTTCATACTTAGTATTTACATGCATGGCAGGAGACTTTGGGGGGAACTTTTCTTTGTTATTTAACATTAATGATAATATAATTTTCCATCGATTATAGGATTCCATTCCCTAAATATCAAGCAAGTAATTAAGTTATTATAGTGTTAATGGGCATAAGAGTAGTTTTGAGTGGAGGACTACTGTGAGTAATAAATAGTGCTATATATAGGCTTACATGTAGTTGGTCTTTTGGTGATCCATGTATGAATTTCTGTGGACTACATTAAAAGAAATGAATTATTGCAACATAAAAGTATATCTTATAAGTTTAGGTTGATATTGCTGAACAGTTTTCCAAAATACTTGCACCCATTTCAGTACCTCCACAAGTATATATCACATGGGCTTATCCATGTCCTTACCAAACCTGATTACTCATTGCCATATTCATTTTAGCTTTCTGGATGATGAATGATGGTACCAGGTGGTAGTTTTATTTTAATTTTCCTGGCTAATTCAACACATTCCATTTGCTTATAATCCACTACTTATTTTTTGAAATTTCAGCTAAAATATTTTCTCATTTTTATTCTCTTGTGTAATCTACTAGAGTCCTTAATGATGAATACATGTTTCTCTTCATATCTCTCCTTTCTGTCTCCCTCATCCTCTATTTGTAAGTAGTGGCTAAAGCTGGAGATCAATCACACGTGCGAGGCAAGCCATGAGAACAAGCTGCTTCAGCTCCAAGAAGCGAGGTGCTCAGGTGAGCCAAACAAAGTTGCTAGGCAGAGGGGTTAAAACTGACGTCAACCTCCTGAGAGAACCTGCCAAATTATAAATAAATGCACTGGGGTGGTTGAGCCATTCCTTTCCTCCTGTCTGGAGAGAGGGCTCCACCTGACCTCAGCGTTCTGTCTCTTATCTTGTTCCTCCATCCTCTCACTGTCACTCCCCCTAGGAACTTTGCGAGTCATGCTCGACACAGCAATTTAGAAGGATGAATGATGTTCCATTGTATATAAATATACACACCACACTATTAATATCCATTTACTCATTGAAGGAACCTTGCTTGTTTCTATTTCTTGGCTTCTGAGAATAATACTGCAGTGAACATGGAAATGCAGATAGCACTTTCAGGTACTGGTGTCACTTCCATTGGGTATAAAGCCAGAAGTGAGATTGCTGCATCAAATTTAATTTTAGTTTTGATTTTCTGAGGACTTTTCATATTCTTATCTATATGTATTGTAGCTATTTACATAATCACCAACAGTACACAAGAATTCTCCTTTTACCACTTTTTTCTAACACATGTATCTCTTCTCATACGGATATTACCCATCCTAACAGTTGTATAAACATAAGTCATTATAGCTTGCAGAAGACCTTGGATGATTAGTGATTGTGAGCACCTTTTAATCTTGCTGTTTGGTTTTGTGTCTTTGTAAAAACATCAAAGTACTTGCTTAATTTTTTTAAACAAAGTTTACTATAAACATTCAAGGTATGCAACATGATATTATAAGGTACATACTTTAAATATAGTAAATATTTATTAGAGTGGAGCATATTCACATATCCGTCATCTAACATAGTTACCCATGTTTCCCCCTGTGGTAAGAGGAATTATAATCTAGTAACATAGCAAAATTCCTAAGTATGATATGATACACTCTTCTTATTTATAGACTTCATCTTGTACATTAGACTTTCTGAATTGTTTGTCCTACGTATTTGCTATTTTGTAACTTTTTAACTGTATTCTGGATAGAAAAATGTTTATATGAAGATTATATTCTGGAAAGCCAACTTCTACCTTTAATAATTTCCTTGGTGCATGCCGGTAATCCCAGCACTAAGGCAAATGAGGCAGGAAGATCATTACAAGTTCGAGGCCAGCCTGGGTTACACAGTGAGTTCAAGGCCAGCCTGAACTGTACAGTCAGACCCTGTTTCAAAAAAACCCCAAAACACAAAGCATTCGCTACCACCTGTGACACACAATATTGACAATTTGCAAAGTCCTCATGTCAGCATCAAAATGCAAATAATAATATATAAAAAATATAATAAGTCCTGTAACTTGATGTATGTATGTACATACATGTATGTATGCATTTTGAGTCAGAGTCTCACTGTGTAGTCCAAGTGGGCTTTGAACTCACGATGTAGCCCAGGCTGGCTCAGACTCATGGTAATTGCTACAGCCTCCCCAGTGCTGGGACTATACAGGTATTTGCCACCATACATAGCTCTAGACCTGTGATTAAATCAGACAAATACTGAACCACAGGAGGTATGAGTTATAATTAAATAATACAGTGAATATTTAAATTACCTTAAAACATTTATTAGGGTAAAAGACATATTCCCATTAATCTTACTAAAAATACTCTCCTTCATTATGAAGACACTTATGCACTGGATTTGGCACTTTCTGAAGCCCTTCTGGAGTCTCTCTCTTGTAAGTATCTTGACTTGTAATATCACGCCTGTGTCACTGTGCTGAATCAATTCAAAATGTTCACCATTTGTGTTCACACTGACTGTGGAGAAGAATGAGAAACGGCATGGTGCCAGGTCTAGTGAACAAAGTGGCTTTGAACATACTGTACGGTTTTGTGAGCCTACCTTTTGATTGGATTTCACTGGGCAGCTATAGTCAATGAATTTTTTGTCCATCTCATAGAAGCAGTTATGGAAGAGGATATCCAATATTTCTTTAGAAATGTGTAAAACACATGAGTTATGTGGATTTGAAATGAAGGGACAAATTTTGATGGAAATCAATGATAGCATCTCTGCTATTGTTATCAATTATTAAAAATTTTGAACATTGAATGAATTTGTCAATCACATTTCATACTGTTAAAACAAATTTGTCAGAAAAATACTGATGATTGCCTAGGATCTTTTTTCTCCTTTAACAAGTTACTTTATCTCTTCTTCTCTTTCACAGATCTTGAAATGAACTGGCTCCATGTGATTCCAGGTTCTCATGGAGGTCATGATAGATCAAGAAATTTTGGGTGAAAAGTCAATAGAGAAGGGAAACCTTTGTCTTCTTAGGTGGGATTTTGGATGTTGGATACAGTGCTCACTGATCTCCTTCGCTCCAGGTAGGATTGGGCCTGTGTTCACAGGAATATATCTCCACTGGCTGTGACAGCTGAGGGGCCCCTCCTAACAAGTCTGTTCTTTTGCTTGCAGTCTATATACAATCCTCGTTTCACTCCCAGGGTAGGGCTAGAAACTGCCTGTCTTCTGGAGTTCTACTCTCTTGTGGTAATCAAGAACACTCTGGTTTCAAGTGGATTTGGAATTTGTGAAGTCTGGCACTGATTTGGCTTCTTTACCAAGGAACTTCCATATATTTCTTGCTTTCCTGTGGTTCATGCAGTGATGCTTATGCTCCACTATTTCACTGGACTTTTTAAGGTGTGAAGGTTAATCTTGATCTTCAAATGGAGTGAATTAAGAGATGGGTGCAGATTGATTGGGTTATTGAGGTTGAACCTCCTTGGGTCGAGGGACCTGAGCCCGTGGTAAGCGGCGACATGGTGCAAAGAAGACACCGGAGACCAGGCTGATGGCGCAGATCCGGTTTATTGCGGAAGTACCAGGCATTTTATTGAGCAGGCTAGAAGCGTGGCAATGGAGATGGGCTAGGGGCGTGGTTTGGAGGCGGTACTTTTGGCCGGGGGTTGTGCGGAAGTAAGAGGTCAGAGCGGGACAGCCTAGGCAGGGTGACTCACTCGGTGTGCCGAGGACATGACGAGTCTGAGTGTGCTCAGACTCGCTCCTCTGCCACGGCCTTCAACCAGACCTCTGGACCTCTCTTTCCCACAGATTATAAGAGAGCTACTCTCATCAGTGGACTGCTCCATTGAGAAGTTCATTTCTGAATGGTCTGATAGAAGTTGGAGACCAGTTGCAAGAAATAGATTTCTGGGGAGCCTTCCTCTATATGATCCCTTGTCACTCCATTAGGCTTTCTCACACTCTCTGTGTTATCACTGTGTGGGCTGAGCAGTCTTCCTCCAACAAGCGTTTCTCTAAAATCTTTCTGCCATAAATTTCCACAGTCATATTACTGCCTTGCAGCCAGCTGACTATGTTCTAAAGTAGGAGCCAACAAAATTCTTCCTCCTTTAATAATTTTGTCCCAGCAATAAAAATGAAGTCATAAGGCTTTTCACTCTCTGAGACAGGAGTGGATGGTTTTCCAAGAGGAAGCTCTGATATGGATGTGATTCACCTTGCAAATATGTTTATATTGAAAGCTAGGTTACTACTGTGGTAATATTAAAATGTGCTGTAGTGCTGGCCGTGATGGCACACGCCTGTAATCCCAGCACTCGGGAGGCTGAGGCAGGGGGATTGTTGCAAGTTCAAAACCAGCCTGGGCTACAAGTGAGTTCAAGGCCAGCCTGAACTGCATAGCGAGACCCTGTCTCAAAAAGACAAACTGTGCTGTGGTGTTTTGGAAGAGACCCTGATGGGAAGTTAAAGATCACGGGAGTGGTCTGGCATGGGGAATGAGCATAGCATTGCTTAGGGGATCTGGTTAGTTCTCTAAGAGAACAGTAGATCTTTTGCATTTTCTTCTCTTTTTTTATTTTAGAGAGAAGCAAAATAAACAATGCTATAAAATTTCAAAACAAGATTGTAGGAGAATAAAAATGTTCAGTACATTGTACATTGCTATCTTCAAAGTAATTGCTCATAATACATGATGTAGGCATGAAAAAACCCATCAAGCAATGTAGGCGTATACCTATCCTTTCAATGAGCTAATAGCCATTCATAGTATATCTATCTGAACTATTATACATATATTTTATATCTATTTTTCCTTTCCTTCCTTCTTTTCTCCTTTCCCCCATCTAGTTTCTCTTCCCTTTTGAGCATTTTCTTC